>NW_028261382.1:19385615-19695190 GCF_051295495.1 Thamnophis sirtalis
AAAATATTAAATATATAAGTATATGTTCAAGAGCGAGATATAAAGTGGGGGAAACATAACCAGGGTAGACTAGTGAAAGTAAGAGAATAAGAAATGATACTAAATTATATTTGGGTTGAGAGAAATACCATCCCAAGGAAACATAAACTGAGTTTTGAAATATACACCAACAATAATAGAAAAAGGGGGGGGGGAGAGGATGAGAAAATGAAAGGAAGACTGGGGAAAGAAGAAAGAGGCAAGGAGAGGAGGGTGGAAGGAAGAGGAAGAGAAGGAGAGAGGGTAGGAAGGGGAAGAGGAGTAGGAGAAAGGGAAGGGAAGAAGGGGAAGGAGAGGAGGAAGGAAGGAAGTAGAGAAGGGAGGGAGGGAGAAAAGAAAGGGAAAATAAGGTGGTGTTACAAAAGGAGGAAGGGATGGTAAATAAAGCAACCCAAATTGTACATTATAACTTATTAAATGAAATAATAAATGTATAAGAATGATTAATGTAAAGAAGAATACGAATTATATGAATGTATACTTAAAATGGTATGTAAGAGAATAAAAAAAATAAAAATTCAACATTCAAAATAAGAACACCTCCTCTTTTACTGTACTTTAATACTGGGTAGTCATTTCCTGGTGTTCAATTGTACTTAAGACCTGAAACATAATTTCTCTGAAAGTAATCACAAAACAGTAAAATGGCATTTTACCACTGATTTGCAGTCATATTTTTGAGACCAATCAGAAATATTCTCTGATGTTTCCTGACAGTGAGCATGAAATGTTCTTTAGCAAATAGTTGATGGCTTATAATATTTCCTTCTCTATGGCTGCCAAGACAGCTGACAACAAACACAAATCCTTCTTCAAAATTTGATGGTGACATTGTGCATTCCTTCGTCAACCTGGTTAGTACCGCTATACATACGTAGACTCCATCACTCCCTGATTGTACTTAACAACAGAATAACAGAGTGGGAAGGGGTCTTTGAGGTCATCTAGTCCAATCCCTTGCTCAAGCAGGGGAACCTATACCATTTCAGACAAATGGTTATGCAATCTCTTCTTAAAAACTTCCAATGTTGGAGCAACATTCACAACTTCTGGAGGCAAATCTTTCCACTGATTAATGGTTCGAAAAGTCAGGAAATTCCTCCTTAGTTCTAGATTGCTTCTCTCCTTGATTAGTTTCCACCCATTGCTCTTTGTCCTACTTTCTGGTGCTTTAGAAAATAGGCTGACTCCTTCTTTTTTGTGGCATCTACTAAAATATTGAGACACTGCTATTATGCCACTCCTAGTCCTTCTTTTCATTAACTAGACATATTCAATTCCAGCAAAGACCTACCCAATGGCTTATAGAACAGAGGGGGGCAAGTGCATTTCTGTTGAAAATGTAAATATTACATGATTTCTTCTGCAAAGATCGCAAAAAGTAGCAGAGCCAAAAAATCCTGTTTAAATGTTGGCTAAGGTAAAGGTTCCCCTCGCGCATATGTGCTAGTCATTCCCAATTCTAGGGGGCAGTGCTCATCTCCGTTTCAAAGCTGAAGAGCCAGCACTGTCCGAAGACGTCTCCGTGATCATGTGGCCGGTATGACTAAATGTCAAAGGTGCATAGAACGCTGTTACCTTCCCACTCAAATGGTCCCTACTTTTCTACTTGCATTTTTACGTCCTTTCGAACTGCTAGGTTGGCAGAAGCTGGGACAAGTAACGGAAACTCACTCCGTTATGCGGCGCTAGGGATTCGAACCACCGAACTGCCAACCTTTCTGATTGACAAGCTCAGTGTCTGAGCCACTGAGCCACTGCTAAACCAACCTCTATTTCATTTGGAGGCAGAATGTCATCAGGTAACGCTGGCAGAAATGTGGCAGGGAAAACCCAGTTTGCCACTAAGCATAAGTGAACTTAGCTTCATGTTGCAGTTCTGCTCCTGTTCTGTTTAAGTCCATGTGTTGGATGTCTTACTTAATTCCATTCTGTTTCCTTCTTTTTCTTTGTCTTTGCCATCTTCCTCATGCACTGTTTTCTCAGAGGGAGGCTGGCTCTCCAGAAGATTAACATGATGCTGGATTTATGCTTTAGATCTACAAAAAATAGAGATACTTATAAAAACTCAGACTCATTTTGACAGCAAATTCTGGTTCAGAGGCCCCACAGGGAATTATGTCTTAACTTATTGTGTCTTCTTGCTCTCCTCCAGCCTCAGGTTCCTGTTCGTGTTTCTATCCGCCTTGCTCTCCTCGCCGTGCAAAAGCGTGAAGGAAGGGAATGCTAGGAACCACATGAGGGTGGAGGGGAGATGTTCAGAGTGGAAGACTAAAACAGGATCTGGAAGTTTGAAAAAGAGAAGAAGGAAGGAAGGAAGGAAATAGGAAGGAAAGAAGGAAGGAAGGAGGAAAGAAAGAGGAAAGAAAGAAGGAAGGAAGGAAAGAAGGAAGGAAGGAAAGAAGGAAGGAAGGGAATAAAGGAAGGAAGAAAGAAAGAAAAAGAAAGAAAGAAAGAAAGAAAGAAAGAGGAAGGAAGGAAGGAAAGAATGGAGGGAAGGAAAGAAGGGGAGGAAGAAAGGAAGGAAAAGAAGGAAGGAAAGAGGAAGGAAGGAAAGAAAGGAAGGGCGGAAGGAGAGAGAAAGAAAGGAAGAAAGAAAAAAGAAGGAAGGAAGATGGAAAGAAGGAAAGAAGAAAGAGGAAGGAAAGAAAGA
The DNA here is from genome assembly GCF_051295495.1 of Thamnophis sirtalis. Classification (NCBI taxonomy): domain Eukaryota; kingdom Metazoa; phylum Chordata; class Lepidosauria; order Squamata; family Natricidae; genus Thamnophis; species Thamnophis sirtalis. The sequence continues at coordinate 19,388,308 of NW_028261382.1, forward strand.
AGAAAAGAAAGAAAGAGGAAGGAAGCAAAAAGAAGGGAGAGAGAGAGAAAGAAAGAGGAAGGAAGGAAGGAAGGAAGGAAGGAAGGAAGGAAGGAAGGAAGGAAGGAAGGAAGGAAGGAAGGAAGGAAGGAAAGAAGGGGTGGCAACAAAACAAGCAAGTAAGTTCAGAAGTGTTTGTACCCAAAACATTTAGGTAGGCCAGTTAAGCAAATACCCTGCTACATCTGGCAGGTTTTAAACTGATTTGTTGTTGTTTTGCCATAGTGTATTCAGCGCATCTCCCATCATTTTATTTAGTTAGCTCATGCTCCCGTGTGCGATACAAACTCAGAAATAAGGTTAATTCAGGAACCAGAGTAAATACATTGCATCAACACAGCAACAGAGACTTGTTCCTATTAACACCTACAAATCACCTAAACTGTTGTCACTGTTGTGCCATTGTTGTGCCATTGTTGGCATGATGCCTGCCCTGTAGAATAGGGAACACTCCCAATTCAAACAGCCCAATCCTATTGGCCTTTTAAAAGGCACAACCTCCTGACTAAGTGCTGGGCTAATGTGCTGAAATGAGTCTTATTTTTTTTTCCTCAAGGGGAAAAAACCAGTCTGGCTGCTTTTTGAAAAAGCACTTTTGAGACAACTGTAACCTGGCTGACTGAGAATCTCCACAGAGAGGTTGGGGGGAAATCATGGAGAAGATCTATGTGGTCACTAAGTGTCAACACCCTTACTTCTCAAGTGCTTGGGTGAAACTCCAGGGTCATCAGATGAAGATCCAGATAATCTGGAACCTGTTTTTCATTGGGCTCAATGTAACCTGACCTCGAGTGGTTATAAATTCCCATTTGTTGTTAATTGTGAAGTCGTGTCACAACCCCATGGACAATGTTCCTCCAGGCCTTCCTGTCCTCTATCATCCCCTGGAGTCCTTTTAAGCTCACACCGACTGCTTTGGTGACTCCATCCAGTCACCTCCTCCTCTGTCGTCCCCTTCCTCTTTTGCCCTCCATCGTTCCCAGCATGAGGCTCTTCTCCAGTGAGTCCTTCCTTCTCATTAGGTGGCCAAAGGGTTTGAGTTCCATCTTCAGGATCTGGCCTTCTAAAGATCATTCCGGATTGATCTCCTCTAGGACTGACCGGTTTGGTCGCCTTGCAGTCCAAGGGACTCGTAGGAGTCTTCGCCAGCAATAAATTCCCATAGGATAGTGAAAAAAAATATTAACTGTTTCCCTTGTCACCCCATAGCTTCTTGGGCTGTGTAGACCTATCCCTGGAATCCTCCATAGAATGTTTCAATAGCTACAAGAGAATTAATTAAAAAAAGATATAAGAAAATTATAATTAAGAATGTAGGATTTAGAAGGATTTGCCTGCTTCAGTAAATGTACTTCGCTGCAAATTTTGGCTGACTGATTTAGCTAGGGCAACCAAACTGCAGATGAATTTGAAGAGTGAGTTGCTTGTGTGTGTCTTAACTACCATGTAGTGATCATCCAGATTTTTCAGCCCAATTTGTAATCCTATATTTACCTCCCTCCCTCTTCAATCATCATTTGATCGGACAAGGAAAGGGTGAAAACCGATAATACTGCTTTAAATCCTTAGTTAAGACCCAGCAATTATTGGTGCATTAAGCCTCTCTATGATTATAGCTTGTTTGGACAACCTTCTGCTTTTACTCTGAAAATCATCCCAGTGATGCTTCCCAGCCTTTAAATCTACCATTTCTTACAGCTGTATTGGAGAGAGGAGGTAATAATAGTATTATTATTATCATGATCACCATTTTATTATGGTATTAAAATATTAAAATGTTTTCACAGCCTGGAGGGATATTTCTCAGAAATACCTTGACAGTGGCCAGTCTAGCAATTAAAAACTGATTATTTGTTTCCATTAAATGCAATTAAACACAGGTACACATGATACAGCAATAGAGGTAGATGATATATAGGCGATATAGATATATACTGCAGATATAGATTGCAGGAATTGAAAACTGTTGTAATTATATATTCCTATTGCAAGTGGTTGAAGGAATTCAGCAAATCTAGCCTAGTGAAAAGAAGGACTAGGGGTGACATGATAGTAGTGTTCCAATATTTGAGAGGGGAAACCTATTCTCCAAAGCACCTGAGGGCAGGACAAGAAGCAATGGGTAGAAATTAATCAAGGAGAGAAGCAATCTAGAACTAGAGAATTTTCCTGACAGTACTTGTACTTGTACTTGACGCCTCTTCACCCATCGTGGGTATAGGCGACTTCCATGGAAATTTGACGCCACTGTAATGGATACGGTGATCCATGGAAGCTGTTTCGGCTGGATATACCCAAGGGGACACCAGTCCCAAGGGTCGACAGAGCCCGATTGGTGAGAACGGGGGGCACCACGTGAAGGCCGGGTTGTCGTTTGATAGTTGAGAGGCTTTGCAATAAGCGTTGCAATGTATATTTTGCGCATCAACTATCCTTGCCCGCCCTTTCCTGACAGTGAGAACAATTAACCAGTGGAACGGCTTGCTCCATTGTTACAGATTTTTGAAATTGAGCAGCTATTTGTCTGAAATGGTATAGGATCTCCTGCTCGAGCAGCAGGTTGGATTAGGACCTCCAAGATTTCTTCCAACTCTTATTCTGTTAGATGGAGAGATAGAGATAGAAGATAGAGGATAGAGATAGATGGATGGGTGGGTGGGTGGGTGGATGGATAGATGGATGGAGATAGAGACACATACACATACACACACACATACACACACACGCACACACACATACATATATATGTTTTTGTAGATTTTCATGGGTGTAGGTATACTGGTCTTGTTGTATTCGGATGTTTTTCCATGTAAGATTGAGATTGTTTTGGCAATGTTTCAGCGAGGTCTCAATCGCCATCTTCAGGCTGGTGTTTTTGGCTTAAAGCGTGGTCGGAGCTGCCGTCTTTCTATAAATCTTGGTGGGGATGTGTGGAGTGCTGGAATCTGTTGGAGATTAATACGTTTGTGAGAGTGTGTAATTCAGTTTTCAGGTGGCCTTTGTCAGCTAGATGGTTGGTTCTGGAGATAAGGGTCTTGGCTTCAGAGTTGATCTGTGCAGGGTGGTGATGGGATTGTGCATTTAAGTAGCGGTTGGTGTGTGTGTGTTTTTTTTCCGGTAGATGGTGTGTTCTAGAGAACCATTGGGTTTTTTGTAGATTAGGACGTCCAGAAAGTTGTTTGCTTCTATTTCCATAATGAATTGTATTTTGGGGTTCAGGCTGTTGAGATGTGTGAGGAAGTTGTCCAGTTTTTCTTTCCCACATGGCCAAATCACGAAAGTGTCATCAACATATCTAAGCTAGAGTTTGGGTTTGGGTTCAGATTTATCTAAGGCGTTACTTTCAAAAGTTTCCATGTATAAGTTTGCGATGACGGGTGAGAGGGGTGATCCCATGGGTGCTCCTTCTATCTGTTTGTATCTTTGTCCATTATGGATGAAGTATGTGTTGGTTAGGCAGTGGTTGGTCAGGTCCAGGATGTCTGGATAACTATCAAGGCTTCTTTTATAGGCACTTTGGTGAAGAGGGATATGACATTGAAAGTCACGAGTAGGTCGCTGGGTTGTAGGTTTTGTTTCTTTATTGTTTCTATGAAGTGGAGTGAGTTTTGTACATGTGAAGTGATGGATTCTGCATAGGGTTGGAGTTGTTTGGCGAGGAATTTGGCAAGATTCTGTAGAGGTGAGCCTATGGAGCTGACTATGGGTCTGAGTGGTGTTCCTTCTTTGTGTATCTTGGGGAGGCCATAGAGTTTGGGGCATTTGGAAGATTTCTCTCTGGGGATGATTCTTCGCTGGATCTCTTCACTGATGGGAGAGGCTTTTATTTTGGATTTGGTGGTTTTTTCCATGTAGGTGGTAGGGTCTGTGTTTAGAGGTTTGATGTAAAGGAGGAGGGCGATCAAAGGCATCACAGATAAAATCAGCAAAATTCTCCACAAACACAATATCAAGACAGCCTTTGGCACTGACCAAAAAATAGCCAACATCTTAAGAAACCCCAAAGACAAGATCCAGCTAGAAAACCAAGGAGTCTATGAAATACCATGCAAAATCTGCCCAGCCACATACATTGGACAAACTAATAGGAGAATAAATGCACGCATCACAGAACACAAGAACGCAGTAAGTAACGAGTCCCAGCCACAAAAACCAACACAGGACCCAGAACAACACACCCTCACTAAACATCAATTCCACCAACCAATCAAGAGGTGACAACATAGCCAACCAATCCATTTAAAGCAACAATGCTAACATTCCACACCCACCCACTTATATTTATAGAAAAACGGCAGCTCCGATCACGCTTTGCTTGCACAAGCATGAAGCCAAAGGCACCAGCCTGAAGATGACGAGTGTGACCTCATCGAAATATCGCCAAGATACTGTCAATCTTACACGGGAAAAGACCCGAATATGCCAAGACCTGCATACCTATACCCGTGAAAATCTACGAAAACAAATACACACACACACACACACAAGGTTTTTTTTTTGGAGAAACATTTCAAACATTTAGAATTCACCTTAATAACAGATTAACAGAGCTGAAAGAGACCTTGTAGGTCATCTAGTCCAACCCCCCAAGCAGGAGACCTTACACCATTTCTGACAAATGGCAATCCAGTCCACTCCAGTGATGAAGCTCCCACAACTTCCGAAGGCAACTTCTGTTCCATGGGTTGATTGTTCTCACTGTCAGAAAATTCCTCCTTATTTTCAGGTTGAATCTCTCCTTGTTTAGTTTCCATCCATTATTCCTTGTCTGGCCTTCGGGTGCTTTGGAGAATAGCTTAACTCTCTCCTTTCTGTGACAGCCCCTCAAATATTGGAAGGCTCCCATCATGTCTCCTCTACAGAAGAACAATTTTACAGTTAAAATAAATAAAAGGTTATCTCTTGGGAAGATCTCCGTTAATATAGCACGGTTTTTCTTATTATAGATGAGCTTTTCACAGATTTTCAAAAAACTGTCCATGGGCAGAGAATGAAGGGGACACTTTCCGACCATTAGAGGTATATAGAATCAGCTTGCACTAGCCAAATCTCCAATTCCATCAACACTTCCAGTTATTAATGCCTCTTTTGTGCATGTTAATTGCTTTTGTGTTGTTTCGTGGTCATATTGTAGTTTCATTCCTATGTCAGAATTGGCTGCTGTTTTCAGCTCTATTTGAACTGTTCCAAATGTTGTTTTTCTTCTGTGGTTTATTAATGGCCTGATGCAGGGTTTCATCCAGACCAAATTAGCTGTATTTAGACCCCATTGAAACTGGGAGCACCCTAGTTATTTAATTCATTTATTTGCAGAGTTTATATCCTGATTTTTGGCCAGTGGATGAAGCTCAGAGCAATTTATCATTTGTAGTTATGATGATCTTTCCTTGCCTTCCATGAACAAAAGACACCTTTCTTGGCTCAGAAACCTGTAATATATACTCACAACAACCCTGTGAGGGAACAAGAATATGCAATCTAAATTTTATATTTAAGGGGAGACTTAACATAGTCTCTTTTTTTGGTTCAAATCTAATATAGAATAGAATAACAGAGTTGGAAGGGACCTTGGAGGTCTTCTAGTCCAACCCCCTGGGTTATAGGAAACCCTATACCACTTCACACAAATGGTTATCCAACATCTCCAAAACTTCCAGTATTGGAGCATTCACAACTTCTGGAGGAAGCTATTCCACTGATTAATTGTTCTCACTGTCAGGAAATTTCTCCTTAGTTCTAAGTTGCTTCTCTCCTTGATTAGTTTCCACCCATTGCTTCTTGTCCTGCCCTCAGGTGCTTTGGAGAATAGCTTGACTCCCTCTTCTTTGTGGCAGCCCCTGAGATATTGGAAGACTGCTATCATGTCTCCCCTAGTCCTTCTTTTCATGAAACTAGACATACCCAGTTCTTGCAAATGTTCTTCATATGTTTTAGTCTCCAGTCCCCTAATCCTCTTTGTTGCTCTTCTCTGCACTCTTTCTAGAGTCTCCACATCTTTTTTTACTTTGTGGCAACCAAAACTGAGTGCAGAATTCCAAGTGTGGCTTTACCAAGGCATTATAAAGTGGTATTAACACTTCACGTGATCTTGATTAAATCGTGACCCAACAAGTGCACGATAGACATATGTGCGCCGACAAAATAGTGCCGATTAAAATGCAACGTCAAAATCGCACCCACAAATTTGCGACGATAAAATCGCGATGACAAAAGCACAATGACAAGCACAATAAAGGGTTAGGGTTAGGGTTGTTGATGACACGATTTTGTCATCATTCATTTGTCGGCGCGCTATTGTCGAAAATCAATTAGTGATTTTGACGGTGCTCATTTGTCCGTCGCGGTTTTGTCAGCGCACATATATCTATCGCACATTTGTCGGTGAACCCATTCAGCCACATTATATCTTTATAACACATTCAAAATAAAAATTAACTATGTTTAATAAAATATTTAGACCTCTCTTCTTAATCATTGTTTACAATTCATATCCAATTTCCCTTTTATCATGTCAATACAAATTATTACATTATTATCATTATCAGTCATTTATTGAACAATAGTTTGACTAAGTTTAACTTTCTTTTCCCCCTTTTTTCACCATTTAAAATTTATACCAAATTTCCTCTTATCAAACCAATACATATGTATACATTGTTATCATTATCAATTATTTATCTAACTTTATTCATTATCACTACATTTTTAACATAATGCTCTAATTTTAACTAAATTTAACTAGTGTTTTATTATTAATTTTCATATCTCAACCTGTGTCTTTACAGTAATAGTGTAGTACTATTTCTTTTGCCATTTGTGGAATTAGTCTTCTGGTTATTTCCTTAATCAAATTTGTTTGGACTTCTCTTCGTAACTTATTGCTTGTTACATATCTTGTAAAATCTCGAAACCCTCCATCAGCTTCTTTAATCAGCTTATCTTTGGTTATCAGTAGTGTTTTTGTCAAAGTTTCTCTTCTTAAATCCATCAATTATTCTCTTTTTTTCTTCTTCTATACCTTGAAATCTGGAGTAAAGCACCCTTCCATCTACATTCTCTTTCCTTGTTCCACTCTTTCCATCTCCAACCACACTCAGTTCACTGTCCATATCCACAATTATCTTACCTCTTTGTTCATTTTTCCCTTGGGTTTTTAGCACTCTAGCCCCCACTTTTTCCATTTGCTAGATATCTTCCATTTTTCCATCAGGTTTTACCACATTACAATTTATATTTTCAATATTTTCCCATCTCTTCTCAATTCTCTCTGTTGTTTGTAATAATTTTTGAATTTCAAACATAATCTGTTGTAATGTTATTACCAAAATACTGCAGTTAAGTATTACGGTGTTTGAGAAAATACACTCCTGGCCTTGAATTTGCCACAAAGGAAAGAAGAGATGGCTTTAGAAACAGGTGTCAGAAAGAGAGAGAATGCTGACACAGAGAAGATGTCAGGGAGAACAATAACCTAACCCATTATTGACTCCCAGTTGCTACCCCCTCCAGCGGTGAAATTCATTTTTTTACTACTGGTTCTGTGGGTGTGGCTTGGTGGGTGTAGCAGGGGAAGGACACTGCAAAATCTCAATTCCCTCCCCACTCTGGAGCAAGCCAGAAGTGGCATTTCCCAATTCTCTGAAGTACTCAAAATTTCCACTACTGGTTCTCCAGAACCTGTCAGAACCTGCTGGATTTGACCCTGATCTCCTCCCTCCACCATGTTCTCCAGGTGAATACTCCCTTTTGCTGCAATGAACTTAACACTTCTTGAATATGATTTTCAAACTCTCATGCACTGGGTGCCCGTGCCTGTGAGTTCATGCATGCAATCTTTTTGAAACGCTGCATTGCAGAAACGGAGCATGTGTGAACATCCGTGGAGAATTGCTTTCCTTTATGGGTTTGGGAAGTGAGAATCTAGTATCAGATATTTGAAATTGGATGCCTATGAAATGCCCTGCCCATGTTGGTTGGTGTGGCTGAAGATGACACAAAAAGGATGAGTAAAACATCTGAAGGACACTAGGTTGCATTATTATGATATTAGTTTCAGAATAATAATAAATAGGTATTAGGTTACATATTTATTCATTTCTTTCTGTCTGGATAAACACAGCAAACTGTATCATCTGATTAGTAGTGATTAAAATACTTCTCCTTCTGCTGTGTTCTGACCCAGCTCCCCAAACACTACAAGCTCTCTGTTTAAATCAATGATTCCTTTATTAGGAATGCTGGCAGCCCCAGCAAAAAGTTTATCTAACAGACTAATAAATCCAGCTGGCCAGAAGATGAATAGTGGTCTGCCACATCTATTCATCTCCGCCCCCTGCCTTTTATCCCCAGAGCTAGGATGGGGCCTCACTAGTAGCGGTGGCTCTTCCATCCCAAGGACCAGCCCATAGATTTCCACTGCTCTCCTCTCCTCTTCCTTCTGTTCCTCCTCTTTCTCATCAGTCACCTCCAGACCTGGAGACTGTTAACTCTTCATCTGAGGGCTGATGGGCAGTCTAGGCTCCACCTCCATCTCTCTCTTTGCCAGCTCCATTCCCTCTTCCCCCTTAGAGCTCTCAGGTTGCCCTGATGCTGACCCTGACTCCCACACCACCACCACCACCACCACCACCTCCTCCTCCTCCTCCTCCTCCTCCTCCTCCTCCTCCTCCTCCTCCTCCTCCTCCTCCTCCTCCTCCTCCTCCTCCTCCTCCTCCTCCTCCTCCTCTGATTCAGCCACCGGAGGGGCCAACAGCCGACAGGCCACAACATGCTTCTGCTGCTGATTAAATGTATTTATTTATTAAATTTATTTGCTGCCCATCTCCCTGTCTAGTGACTCTGGGCAGTTTGCAAACTTTATAAAAAACAAAAGGAATAAAACACAAAAACACTAAATAAAAAAAAACTTAAATCAATTAAAAAAACAGAATACTATGTAGGTGTGATCTTTCTAACCCATTCACTACCTCCAACATGGAACGCTTCCCCCCCCCCCACACACCCAGCAGAGCCATTTTTTGAGGCTCCTTTGGAAGGCCAAGAGGGTGGGGGCAGATCTCACCTTGTGCATGCATGATGTTCCAAAAGCTGGGAGCTACAGCAGAAAAGTCCCTTCTCCTGGACCTCACCATGCAGACTTTCTTAATCAATGGGGTCTGCAAATCAGGAGTGAACATGAGTAGAGTTCAGACTAGCTACTTTATGGTGCTAAGTCTAAAAGGTAATGTTTTCTCCTGACCAGTCATTTCCGACTCTAGGGGGCAATGCTCATTTCTGTTTCTTAGCCAAGGGAGTCAGGGTTGTCCAAAGACATTTCCATGGTCATGTGGCCAGTATGACTATATGCTGAGGCACACAGAGCACTATTAGAAGCTAACACTTATACCTTCCAATAGTGATACCTACTGATCTACTTGCATTTGCATGCTTCCGAGCTGCTAGGTGGTCAGGAGCTGGGACAAGGATGGGAATTCATCCTGTCACATCAATCACCAGGAGACCGTGAGTTCTAGTCCTGCCTTGGCTATGAAAGCCAGCTGGGTGACTTTGGGCCAATCACCAGGAGACCATGAGTTCTAGTCCTGCCTTAGCCATGAAAGCCAGCTGGATGACCTTTGGTCAATCACCAGGAGACTGAGAGTTCTAGTCCTGCCTTAGCCATGAAAGCCAGTTGGGTGACCTTGGGCTAATCACCAGGAGACCGTGAGTTCTAGTCCTGCCTTAGCCATGAAAGCCAGCTGGGTGACTTTGGGCCAATCACCAGGAGACCATGAGTTCTAATCCTGCCTTAGCCATGAAAGCCAGTTGGGTGACTTTGGGCCAATCACCAGGAAACTGAGAGTTCTAGTCCTGCCTTAGCCATGAAAGCCAGCTGGGTGACTTTGGGCCAATCACCAGGAGACTGAGAGTTCTAGTCCTGCCTTAGCCATGAAAGCCAGCTGGGTGACTTTGGGCCAGTCTTTTTCTCTCAGTCCAACCAACCTCACAGAGTTGCTGTTATGGGGGAAATAAGCGGAGGAAGGTGTGTTGGATATGTCCGACACCTTGAGTTACTTGCTAAATAATAAAAGCAGGATACAAACAGACAAACCAACAAAAGACCACAGTTCTAACCCTCCCTCTTAGATCCCAGTTTAAATCACTGAACTGACCTGAACTGCAGTCCCCCAAATTATTTATAAAGCTTGAAAAGTAAAGAAAGTTTCCCTTAATTTTCTGGATGACCTCAGTGGAAGAGCGCTAGCTAAAAGCTGGAGGCAGAAGGCTCCTTGTAGCAAACACACACACACACACACACACACACACACACACGCGCGCACGCACGCACGCACACACACACACTGTTCCCCTCCCTTCTTTCCTATCCCTCTCTCTCTCTTTCTCTCTAAAAGAGAGCCTGTGTGGTTTTTCTGCTTCTCAGCAGAGCGATGACTCCAAGTCCCTTTAATGACCTGCGAGAAGCTGCATCAGGGCCTATTTACAGCGCTGAGGTTACTTGTGCCACAACCCCGTCTCCTCTCGCCTGCCCGAGATATTGAACCTTCCCGTAACTGCAATTACAACATTAACCACAAAATGGAGATTTACAGATTGTTTGCAGCAACACCCATTCAATTTTACTTATATTTACACTGGAAAGGAAGAGAGGAGGGTAAGTGCTGTTGCAACCCGAAAGCAAAAGACTCCGATCAATAAGCAACCAAGCCTCCTTGGCTAATGAAGTACTTCTCCAAGGTCTACGGTGCCCCGATTCTGACTTTTGAGGTTGGCCTCTAATGTCTCATCCATTGACTCTTCCCGTAAATATGTCTTATCTAGAGGCGGCCGAACCCTGGGAAAGCAAGATAGACTCGGTTTGGTAAGAATGGCTAATTAATGAAATATGTAAAACCAGGAGCTTTGAGTGCTCTGGCTGCAAATTGTGCAAATTCCGAATTTCCAAGCTTTTTGCCTGAAACAGATGTACAGTTGTATGCGGGGTTTTTTTTTTTTATAAGCCATACATCTTATGGCAAAAAGCAAGTCATTATCATTGCCAGGCCCGGAAGCCATCTCTTGCATTGGGCCTTCAGGCCTGCCACATTTAGTGCTTTGGGAAACTGGGAGGGGGGGTGTATGGAGTATGGGAGATATATCATCAAAATAACATTTCTTTCTCAGAGAGTCAAGGACGTCTTGCCTTGCACTTGGAGTGGTGTGACTGGGAGGCATCTCCAGTTGGGACGGTGCCTGATGGGGCCATGGGATGGACATGTGGGTGCTGGGCAGGGGTTTGGACTTTCATTTGGGTGGGGAAAATTTGGAAACTTTCAGATTCGGGTTTTTCCAGATGTGCCAATATGACATCTCTAATAAAATGGAACTTTGAGGAACTTCGAGCCTCAGCGTCTTCTTTCATTGGGGGTGTTGCTTGGAACCCTGACAATAGAATAGAGTAGAGTGGAGTGGAGTGGAGTGGAACGGAACGGAACAGAACAGAACAGAACAGAACAGAAAAGAACGGAATTCTTTATTGGCCAAGTGTGATTGGACACGCAAGGAATTTGTCTTTGGTTCATATGCTCTCAGTGTACATAAAGAAAAATAAAATAGAATACACGCATCAAGAATCAAAGGATACAACACTTAGTGATAGTCATAGGTTACCAATAAGCAATCAAATCATACTAGGAAACAAATAAAACAATATAACTTGTAAAGATACAAGCAACATGGTTATAGTCATAAGTGGGAGGAGATAGGTAATAGGAAGGATGAGAAGAATAATAGTAATACAATCATAGGATTTTGAAATCTGTGCTAGTATTGAAATTATTATTTGAAGCAACATTTTAAGGAATAAAGCCCAGGATCACCTCAATATATATTAAAACAATAATATTAAAATAAAATTAATTTATAATCATGTGTAAACATAGATATAAAAGGATCACCACAATATGTAAAAGGTGTTGAGACTCTGGAAAGAATGCAGAGAAGAACAATGAAGATGATTAGGGGGCTGGAAGCTAAAATGTATGAAGAACGGTTGCAGGAACTGGGCATGGCTAGTCCAGTGACGAGAAGGACCAGTGGAGACAGGATAGCAGTGTCCAATATTTGAGGGGCTGCTACAAAGAAGAGGAGGGTCAACCTATTTTCCAAAGCACCTGAGAGCAGGACAAGAAACAATGGATGGAAACTAAACAAGGAGAGATGCAACCTGGCGCTAAGGAGAAATTTTCTTTTAGAACAATTAATCGGTGGAACATCTTGTCTTTGGAAGTTGTGGGACCTCCATCACTGGAGGCTTTTAAAGAGAGACTGGACAGCCACTTGTCTGAAATGGTAAAGGGTCTCCTGCTTGAGCAGGGTTGGACTAAAAGACCTCTAAAAGTCCCTTCCAACTCTGTCATTCTGTTCTTTTCATTCTGTTATATGAAGGTGAACTATGTTAGATTGAATCCCGATGTTTGTCAGACAGAAATAGCAATCTGAAACAAATCATCAAATTGTTTCCTCTGGAGATATGTGCTTGGGAGGAACAATGCAGAATTATTATTCAGATTTCATCACCCTTGGTATTCTGTGGTATAATTCCCTCTTTAAGAATTGATGGTGGGGTTGGATAAAAGTTAATTAGCATTAAGGATACATATGCATAGGCATATATAGGAGAAGATTTTTAAAGAACTGTTTGAAACATTTTATTGTATTTTTTCCCAAATAAAGAGAATTAAAACATCAAATAGATGAAGATGCGTGTGTGGGGGTGGAAGGAATTTAGGATGAATCCTGTGCAAGACTGATTCCAACTACTGACTTCATTCCTAAATTAAATCTTCTCCCTCCCTCTCTCTCTCTCTCTCTCTCTCTCTCTCTCTCTCTCTCTCTCTCTCTCTCTCTCTCTCTCTCTCTCTCTCTCTCTCTCTCTCTCTCTCTCTCTCTCTCTCTCTCTCTCTCTCTGTGTTTGTGTTTGTGTGTATGTCCCAGCATAACTCTGGAATGCTCGAACAATTTCAACCAAACTTGGTGCACAGATGACTTACCCTCTGGAAACAAATACCGTTAGGGCAAGACATCCCTAACACCCCTCAGGGTGTGTATTCTGTTAAGCTACCACCTGCTGTGCTTTAAAATGGCTTCTACTGTACTGCCGTAAAATGCCTTCTACTATATAGAGCTGTGGAGTTGCCATGGTAATGACTTCACAGTGCTCCACAAGGAGGCTCCCTCTGGTAAAGGGGAAAATCCAACATTAGAAATTGTGGCGATGTTCATGGAAGGAGGGTTGGGGTAAATAAATACCCAGGCAGTACCTGGTTATCAGCTAGTTACAGATAATAAACAGATGCACAAGATGTCCCTAAAGGCACTTTTCAAAAGGCAACTGGATTTTTGGGGTTTTTTTTCCTTTGAAAACATTTCACTTCTCATCCAGAACCAAGAAAGTTCAGTTCCCTTGGGAAAATTACCTTTGGGATAACCATTGAGAATCTCCAAAGAACATATGGACAAGATGTTTTAAAACAGCATCATCGGCTTTGGGAAGTGCTATAGTTGGTTTCCAAACATGTAATGAACAAATATCCATTTGTAAATGTCAACTCCTCTACAAAAAATTTTTCACACCATGCTGTTACCAAAGCCTCCAAAGAACTTTCTGCCCACTAATCTTGCTTCCTTGATTTTGCTCTGAAAATAAGAAGAGGGAAATATAAAGATCATTGAATTGAGAACAGAGAAATCCCTCCCTCCCTCCCTCCCTCCCTCCCTCCCTTCCTTATTACCTCCCTCCCTTTTCTTTCTTCCTCTCTCTCTCTCTCTCTCTCTTTCTTTCCTCATTACCTCCCTTCCCTTTCTTCCTTCCTTTTCCTTTCTTTCCTTCCTTCCTTTCTTTCCTTCCTTCTTCCTTCCTTCCTTTCTTTCCTTCTTTCCTTCCTTTCTCTTTCTTTTTTCTTTCTCTTTCTTTTTCTTTTTCTTTCTGTTTCTTTCTCTCTCTCTATTTCTTTCTCTCTCTCTCTCTCTTCCTTCCCTCCTTCCCTCCCTCCCTCCCTCCTTCCTTCCTTCCTTTTTTTCTTTTTGCAGAGATCACTCAGTTCCAGCAGCTTGTTAAGTGCTAGCGAGTTCCTCATCAGAAAACAGGTAATACCATTTAACATTCTTTGAAGGGTGCCTGATGTTTTGACATATAAGCAGGTCACTTGGCAAGGTGCCATTAGACAGAGTAATGATATGATGTGATAAAGTGGCAAATCACTGCTTCCCTTCTGCTGGAAAATTTAAAGGCATCTCCGAGCAGAGAGCGGCTGTCAGCCTTGGCAACCACAACTCACCTCTGGAGGCTGGGGTGATTTGAGGCACTTCACAGCTGTCCTTCCCCATGGCCCCCTCCCTAGTTGAGTCAACCTTCCTTCTCCAACCTGCAATTGGTTTTGTATTAAAACTTTCTGCAAGGGCAAATGGTTTTACCAATCAGAATTTGATGCTGATTTTAATAGCAAGTGGGGCATGCCACATGATGTTGCAGAGTTTGTGAAGTGCTTCTGTGCTCTGTCCTTTGCTGATTATGGAATCTAAAGGAAAAGGATTCACCAATCTAGTTGTGTCTGATTCCAGGACACAGTGATCATCTCCATCTCTTAGCTAAGGGAGAAAGACATTTCCATGGTCATGTGACCGGAATGGCTCTATGCCATAGGCTTACAGAATGCTGTCACCTTCCCACTGAAATGGTACCTGTTTATCTACTTGCATTTGCATGTTTTCCAACTGCTAGGTGGGCAAAAGCTGAGACAAGAACGGGAGTTCACTCTCAAAGTGCTTGGGTCTCGAACCTCAGCAGTCAGATTTCCAGCTGACAAGCTTAGCATTTTTAACCATTGTGCCCCCTTATGGAATCTAGGGGGGGTCATTCCCTTTGATTTTCTAGATAGCATTGTGAGAGCTATCTTGCATTCCATGAAGAATATCTTAATAACAGAGTAACAGGATAACAGAACAACAGTTGGAACAGACCTGGGAGGTCTTCTAGCCCAAACTCTTGCTGAGGCAAGGAGAAGAAATCATGAGTGAAAGCTCATCAAAGAGAAATCCAATCTGGAACTACATAAAACAACTTACTTTCTGGAAAAAATACTATGGGGGTAAGACACCCCTAAAACCCCTCAGAGTATGTGTTCGGTTATGATACAGCCTGTTGTGCCTTCAAATGGCTTCTACTGTACAGCACAGTGGAGTTGCCATGGTAATAGCTTCACAGTACTCCACAAGGGAGCTCCCTCTGGTAAGGAGGAAAATCCAACATTAGAGATTACATTTGGTCCAGGCATTTTTTTCCCTTTTTTAATAAATACCCAGACAACACCGGGTTATCAGCTAGTAATGAATAAAGAGAACCCTGCAAAAAGTAGAGAGAAAAGCAACAAAGATGATCTCGAGGCTAAATCATACAATGAACAGTTAAGGGAACTAAGTATGTCTAGCCTAACGAAGAGAAGGACTAGGGATGATATGACAGCTGTCACTTGCTGGCGAATTTCTGTGCCGCATAGCAATCTGAGAAGATTATTTCCAAGTGGATGCATGATTTTCTCCTGGGGTATAAAGCATCTCTTTCCTCCAAATTCTTAGTCTGCACCTCTGGTACTAGACCCAAAGAAGACCCACCTGCCTTTTCCTTAGGACGACAAACAAGCGATAAAAGTTCTTATCCTTCCTCTTTGTGCTTTGCCACACTTCTTTTCTTTCCTGTCCTCCAAGCAGCAAACTGTGTGAAGGCTCCTTGTTAAGTCCCACGCAAAGCATTTTGGGGACTCACCACGATTTCCCATCTGATGGGACTCTATCAGAATTCATCCTGCTTCGCCTTTGTCGATTTTAGCATTGTCATGCTGAACAAAGCAATTAATGTGTCTTTAATTTGCACCTAACGAAACAGAAAAGAGGCATTTATGCTGTGTGACATGTAGACAAATTTTTCCTTAAAAACAAAGTTTCATGCTGTGACTACAATTAGTGTAATTGTCAGTTCCTCTCTTAAAAACAAATATGTATTAAAGGAAAAGCTACCCTGATTCCCCTCCTCTGGTGTGAAAATGAGACAATCAAAATCTATTGTAATTACCACAGTGATATTATAATTAGCAACGATTAAGTTATTCCATGCTGGGGTTTTTTTCTCCTCCTGGCTACAATTAAAAAAGCATATATCTTCCTTCTGCATGTTACTGATGATCATATTACCTCAATGCATGGCTAAGAAGTAGATAAATTAGAAGTAATTTTAAAGCAAAACTCGTGGAAACACATCTATCTTTCACAATGATGGAGTAAACCTTTCCTACAGCTCGTCCGCCCTTCCCACCCGCCCCCTTTAACATCTGGATGAAAATGCTCCTTTAAAATATTCTCTAGTTTAGGCCATATGGACTTTTAAGAATCACAGGGGGAAAAATCTACCTCACATTCGTAGATGGATTTGCTTAGATCCGTGATGGCGAACCTGTGGCATGCGTGCCACAGTGTCATGGCTAGTTTGACGTCACTCGTGTCAGGGGTACCTTTGGTGCAGGGGTAGGTTCTGGCAGAGACTACTGCCATTTCACTCAGGGACACTGCGTGCTGCGCACACGTGATGTGTGCTGCGCGTGCATGCGCAAAACAACTAAAATTGCTCTGTGCATGTGCAGAAGCAAAAAACAAGATGGCGCCACTTACAGCGCTACCAGTAAAACTGGTTTGGGGGAGTGGCAGGCCTGAGTTGCTACTGGTTCCAGCGACCCAGGCCACCAAGCTACTACCGGTTCAGCCGAACTGGTCCGAACTGATAGGAAACCACTACTACTGTAGTGGCCCAAGTGCTCTGCCAGTAAAAACAGGCTCCCACACTCTGTTTCCGGCTGTGACGGCCTCCTGCAACCCTCTGCCAGAGCTCAGGAGGGCAGTATGTGACCCTCCTGAGTTCCGTTTTGTCGTTCCTGACTCTAGAGGGTGGTACAGAGTAACCACCGAACAGTCATTCGCTGTTTCCAGGGCAGCTCCATGGGCCAGTTCTAAGCACCTCATGGGCTGGATCTGGCCCGTGGTTCTTGAGTTTGATACCCACCAGGGGTGGGTTTCAACCGGTTCGCGGCGGTCCCTGCGATCCGGTTGGTCGCCGAACCCGGAAGTAAGTAACTTCCGGGAACGGCGAAGGCCCCCCCCCGTGCCCGCGCGCCCGCGCGCCCGCTCCTTACCCGGTTTTGATAATTCTGCGCTTCCACGCATGCGCAGGACGCATACAGTGCCTGCGCGATCCTCCAGGAGCAGCTGGAGCATCGCACAGACGCTAGTACGCACGCGTGCGCCGCACGTGTGCATGCGCATGCTGCACACATGCATGCACGTGCCGCACACATGCGTGAGGACGCTGCACACGTGCATGAGGATGCCGCTGGCCTCGTTCCAACCGAACCGGTTGGAACGGGGCGAGAAACCCACCCCTGATACCCACATTCCCATGATGGCAAACCTATGGCACGCAGAGGCATTTGTTAGGGCACATGAGGCGTTGCCCTGTCAGCTCCAGGGTGCATGCGTGCGCTGGCCAGTGGTTTCGGCCTTCTTTTAAGGCTGTTTTTCACCCTCTGGAGGCTTCCATGAAGACTCTTCCTGAAGGTTCCGTAGGACAAAAAACGGCCCTACAGCCAAACTGGAAGTTCATTCCCAAATTTCCGGTTTTCCCATAGGACCATTTTTTACTCCCAGGGGGTGGGGGAGACTGTAAAAGGTTAGCCATCACCGCCCTACTCTATAGGAAGTGGTAAAGACAGGGGGAAGGAAGATGTGCTCTTCTCATATGACGCAGAAAATGCAGGCACTGCTGTGCCCTTCGCCAGTGCCCCACTGTTGAGCGACCAAGTTATTCTGCTCATAGCTGCACACCCAAAAATTTGATTCTTTTAACCCCCTCCACAGTTGATTTGTTACTGCATAGAGGTGGGTGGCTGTGCCTGCTTTTTCTGAAAAGTGTCCTAGACTCCTAGACTCATTTGCTGACCTTAAATTTAAACATATAAATAAGGAGACCCTAGCATCTGATAAACATATCCTTGAATCTTCTGCATTTCTTAATTCCTTTGGCTCTGAATCTTCAGACATATTCATTTAAGGGACATTTAAGGTAGTCAAAATACCCCAGGCAATTTTCTCCCAGGGTCCTGAACTGTGAATTTTGCTTTGCTCTTGAGCAAAGCAAAACATCTTTGAACATCTTCAGTCAAATAGAGCATTACCTTGGAAATGGCTCTGTTTGACACCTCACCTTACATCAAATGGAAGCCACATTGGTTTTGTTGGGCTTGGACCGTGGAGAAATTTTTTTTTTAAACCCACTTGAGTACAGAACTGCCTGGGGATGAGTCCTTCTATCTCAATCCTAGCTATCATTGTACAGAGACACCAAAGCCTGCTGTTTTGAGCTGACCGAAGAAAGTTGAGTTGTAAAAGAACAAGATGAAAAGAACATGCTCCATGCTCAACTATCCTTAAGAAGTCAGTTGAGAATAATGGTGCTTTAATTCTGAGGAGCATCTCGTCCTCTCTCTCCCCCCCCCCCGCTTTTTCCCCCTTTTCTTGGAGAAGTTAAGAGCAGCATCATTTGCTTTGTCCTCAACTATCCTTTCATGTGAGGTTTTCCAATCCCTTTGAAAACAGAACAAAAAAAAAGCATATCTCTCAGGAATTTAATAAGAAGAAAAGTGCTCTGTGACATTCACATGACAACTCAATGTTTTACTGCAATTTTCAAGCACTCCTCTTTGGCCACTGAAATAGCCCTTCTGCTTTGAACTTCCATCACCACCGAATTGAGAGTAAAGACCTTCTTACCACCAAGCCCGCTGTTCACCTTGCTTTCAACTGCGTGGAATCCAGCGACTGATCATGCTGCATTTACCTGGTGAACTATGTTTCTTCTCTTCTTTAGAATATTGCTGGTGGAGAAGAAAGGACAAATGGACCTACTGGAAGATGCAAGGATATGACTCAAGGTGAGTACATTTTTTTTTAAAAAAAGGAAAAAGGGAATTGGATCAGATCACCATCTTCATTACCAATCAAGACTGATGGACTTGGACCAGTGTTTCAGGAGCTTTCAGTTTTAGATAACAACTTTACCAAAGGCATACTCATCAGTTTGTTATAGTATTGTCAAGATCCTATTAGCACTTCCAAAATTGTAGTCTTGAAACTTTTACAGGACCCAAAGATGGAGAAAGTTCTAATGTAACTTCAGTTATGTAAAGGTAAAGGTTCTCCTTGCATCCCCTATGCAAGTCGTTCCTGACTCTAGGGGATGGTGCTCATCTCTGTTTCAAAACCGAAGAGCCAGAACTGTCCAAAAATGTCTCCGTGGTCATGTGGCCAGCATGACTCAACACTGAAGGTGCATGGAACGCTGTTACCTTCCCACCAAAGGTGGTTCCTATTTTTCTACTTGCACTTTTACATCCTTTCAAACTGCTAGGTTGGTAGAAGCTGGGACAAGTAATGGGAACTCACTCCATTACACGGCACTTGGGATTCGAACCACCGAACTACCGGCCTTTCTGATCTACAAGGTCAGTGTCTTAGCCACTGAGCCATCATGTCCCCTTTAACTGCATAGGGAAAGTTATAAACTAATTTCTACAGATGAGGTTTGGAATAGGAACCACAATGATGTTGCTGCAAAACCTCTGGAGCATCAGTTCTGTTTCCTCTTATTTTTCCTAGCTTGGTCTGAACCTTTTCCCTAGACTTCTTGTCTTCTGCTCCTAGGTGTTAAGCTGAAAACAGCCAGAAATGCAACTTTACTATCACTCCAGATAGAATAAAGTAGGTCATCCAATATCACTTACTTTTTGACTTTTGGTTCCTTCTGTCCTTGTCTCTTCTTCTTTCTGACTTTTTGGCTCAGTGTACACCTGTTTGTCCCAAATGTGCTTTTTTCAAGAGGCAACTGCACTTTCTAGCTTTTCTGTAAACATGTTTAGCTTCTCATCCAGGTGAAACATCTTCAAAGAAAAACCAGGAAGTCCAGTTGCCTCTTGAAAAAAGTATCCTTGGGACAACCATGATCTGGATGACTGAGAAACTCCATAGACATGTACACCTCTTCATGAATCTGACTAACAGAATAACTGAGATAGAAGGGATGTTGCAGGTCTATTAGTCCAACTCCCTGTTCAAGCAGGAGACCTTATAACATTCCAGACAAACAACTGTCCAATCTCTTCTTGAAAACTGACAGTGATGGAGCACCCACAACTTCTGGAAGCAAGCTGTTCCCCTGGTTAATTGTCCTCACTGTTAGGAAGATTCCCTTTAATTCCAAGCTGCTTCTTTGTTTGATTAGCTTCCAACCAGTGGTGGGTTTCAAAAATTGTTCGAACCTACTCTGTGGGTATGGCCTTCTTTTTGGGAGTGGCTTGCCACCTATGTGACCAGATATGAAGATGCCGACGACACTTGTCAGAACCACCTTAAATTACCTCACCGTGGCACGACAAAACCGCGGTCCACTAAAGCGCACCCGATTAAAGCGCGTACCTGACGTCATCAGCAGTGCGACAAATATGACCGCAGAGAAAAAAGGGTGCTTTAAAAAGCGCTTTTAAAGCAAGCCGATTCACGTAAAGGTAAGGGTTAGGTTTAGGGTTAGGGTTAGGTTTAGGGTTAGGGTTAGGTTAAGGGTTAGGGTTAGGTTTAGGGTTATATTAAGCGTTAGGGTTAGGGTTAGGGTTAGGTTAAGGGTTAGCGTTAGGTTTAGCGTTAGGTTAAGGGTTAGCTTTAGGATTAGGTTTAGGATTAGGTTTAGGGTTAGGTTAAGGGTTAGGTTTAGGGTTAGGGTTAGGGTTAGGTTTGGGGGGGTTAGGTTTAGGTTTACGCGTTATTTTTAACTTTACCGCTCACAGCGTGCTGTTTTCGTCGCGCTGTGATGATGTCAGGTACGCGGTTTCGTCGAGCGCGCTTTAGTCTACTGCGGTTTTGTGGTGGAACCTTACCTCACACATAGCACTGGCATGCATAAGAATATGATGTAAACTTGTTTTTTAAAAGGCATCTTTGGTTTGCATTAAAACAACTTCAACACACGCAATGTTCTGATTGCACCACAAACGCAGTAGTCATCCTTACCTTTCACAGAAGCACTGAGTTTTATAAATATGAGCATAATAGTGTAGAATAATCATATCCAAGGACCAGTGGTGGGTTTCAAAAATTTTTGGAACCTCTTCTGTAGGTGTGGCCTGCTTTCCGGGTCCACTGATGGAACCTCTTCTAACCGGTTCGGTAGATTTGACGAACTGGTTCTACCGAATAGGTGCAAACTGGTAGGAACCCACCTCTGCTTCCAACCATTGTTTCTTGTCTTGCCTTCTGATGCTTTGGAAAATAGGTTGATTATCTCTTCTTTGTGGCGTCCCTCAAATATTGGAAGACTGCTATCATATCACTCCTCGTCCTTCTTTTCACTAGACTAGACATATCCAATTCCAGTAATTATTCAACATACATTTTAGCCTCCAATCCCCTAATCATTTTTGTTGTTCTTCTCTGCATTCTTTCTAGAGTTTCAACATCTTTTTTATATTATAGCAATAACACTTAGCATTCCACAATGCTTTTACAACCCTCTCTAAGCAGTTTACAGGGTCAGCATATTTCCCCCAACAATCTGGGTCCTCATTTTACCAACCTTTTTTATTTTGTTTTATCTTGTATTTGTAAGCTGCCCGGAGTCCTACGGGATGGGGCGGCATATAAGCTTATTAAATTACGAATTACGAATTACGAACCTCAGAAGGATGAAAGGTTGAATTAACCTTTCACGAGGCTCGTGAAATTCGAACTGCCAAATTGCAGTCAGCTGGCAGTCAGCAGGAGTAGCCTGCAGTACTGCACTCTAACCACTGTGCCACCGCAGCTCTTTTCTATATCATGGTGATATAAAAAAGCTTTTTTCTTTGTTTAGATTTCTGAATCATACTGCACATGAATTAGACTTCCAAGATTCCTTAACATCCACCATTAAATATTTTCCACTGCAATGTGAGAAGGCACATCAGAGTGTTGTGTATATAATGTAATTGTCCCATGCAAATTATGCTTAAACAGGCACTACTGTACTCAATTGATTAGCACATTACCATTGATTGGGAATGTTCTTGCCTTGCTCCTTTGTGATATTGAAAAGCAACTTGACAGTAATGAAATAATCATTTCATCACCAGGAGTGATTGAGTTTGCCTAACTCTGGTGGAACAATATTGAAATTCAAAATCTTCTAGAATGATGTCAATGGATCCCCAAGGAGATGGAGAAAGGCAAAAAATAAATTAATGTGGACTGATTACATTTCAAAGACATTGAAAAATGGGGAAGTTGCGAGGTCCCTTTTCACAAATAATAATAATAAATAAATAGTAAGAAGAGCTCCCAAAATTGTGGTGAAGGATTAGTGGAGGAAAATGACATCTGGGCAATGAAAATCAAGTCCATCATTAAGTGGTAGAAAACAGTTCAGGGCTTTCTCAACTTTTTGATGACATTGTGATCATTTTGATTTTTTTTCCAGTCCATGCATGGTAGTATAATAATAAGATATATTTTGATTTATCTGTTTGATCTTACTTATTGGATGAACCCACTATTGTAAATAGTACATCACACTTTATATTGAACCAGTATCTTGCTCAACAGTACTGTAATACCTGAGAGAGAGATTTAGATGTGTCCTAGTAGGCCACCCATGCGTGGGAAAACCTCTAGCTAAGATTCTGTGCAGTTCAGAGAACCCCCAAATCCCACTCCTGGCTGGCCCCACCCACCCCGCCCACCCAGGAGTCCCCATGTGGCTCACTTTGGATGCAGGTAAGTGCAGGGCGCACGCGGAGGCTTGTGAATATGGATGGTGAAAAATGGGCTACTGGAAGTTCAGAAAGGCCAGAAATTGACCTGTTTCCACTCTCCAGAGGGCCTCCAGATCCTGTGGAGGCCGATTTCACCCTTCCGGGGGCTTGAGGAAAAGCTCCGGAGCCCGTGGAGGGCAAAAACACCTGCCCGCAATGCTGTGTGCATGAGGCCAACTAGGCCTTACCCACCATGGCCA
The DNA here is from genome assembly GCF_051295495.1 of Thamnophis sirtalis. Classification (NCBI taxonomy): domain Eukaryota; kingdom Metazoa; phylum Chordata; class Lepidosauria; order Squamata; family Natricidae; genus Thamnophis; species Thamnophis sirtalis. Next base: position 19,411,460 of record NW_028261382.1, read on the forward strand.
TTCCCACCCAGCAACCAGGCAGAGAACCCCTTGCTAAAATTTTTGAAGCCCACCCCTGAGGCCACCACTTAAGTATGAACCAGCAGTGTGCTGTGGTTGCCAGAAAAGCCAATGCCATCCCAGGCTGCATCAACTGGCGGACAGCGTGAAGATCATGGGAAGTGATATTGCCTCTTTATATTGCACTAGTGATGTCACACTTGGAATACTGTGTGTCAGTTGATTCTGGTCATCATGATATAAAAAAGATGTTGAGACTCTAGAAAGAGTGCAGAGAAGAGCAAGAAAACTGATGATGGGTCTGAAGGCTAAACCGTATGATGAACAATTGAGAGAATGTTTAGGAATGTTTAACAATTTAGCCTAACAATAAAGAGAAGAACTGGGGATGACGTTATGGCCATTTTCCAATACTTGAAGGACATTCAAAAAGAAGAGCGGGGGGGTCAATTTATCCTCCAAAGCACCTGAAAGCAGGACACGAAATAATGGATGGAAACCCGTTAAGAGGAAGATCCAACCTGGAACTAAGAAGGAATTTCCTGATAGTGAAAAACATTAGTTGATAGAACAACTTACCTCCTCAAGGTGTGACTGCTCCATTATGAGGTTTTTGATTAAAAAAACCTGGACAGTCATTTCTCCAGGATGCCTCCTGCCCTGGACAGAGGGTTGGACTAGAAGACCTCTAAGGTACCTTTCAGCCCTGTGATTCTATGATTCATTTTGTAATGATAACCCAGAAAATGGTGCTTTTGGACTAAGTTAGTTTTAAACCTATCCTGGCTAAATGCATTGTTACTTTTTCAGGATAATCTGTCAGCTTCTCGTGGTGAAATCTTTATGACCACAGCATTAAAAAAACCTTGTTTGCTTAAATGCCTCCATTTACGCAGCATTCCAGTCTACGTGTTTTGTTTCATTCTTCATGCAGAGTTTTACAATTCATTTACATTCCCTTCCTTCCACTTCCCAGCAAAGTTATGTAAAAGCGTTTGTAAAAAAACAAATAGCCAAACTACCTTGTGGTTTACTCCTGATCTGCCATTCATTTGCAAATCATGGATATTTGCATACTTTCCCAGGTGTGCCACACTACATCATGAGGCAACAAGGAAAAATAGTCATTTTGTATGGTAATATGTGTGATATGTTGTAGCTGTAAAGAATTTGCATAGCTAATGATTTACAGTATTGCTAAACAGAATGCACCCCTTGACAACTGTCTTTAAAAACAGCAACAATCATTAGTTACCTGCCAACCCTTCGAGGTAGTCTAGACGGGAAACCAAAAGCATGAGAACTAATATTACTTGCCTTGTAAGATACAGTATAGGTTGTCTCCACTTACAACCACAATTGACCCCAACATTTATGTTGCTAAGCAAAACAGATGTTTCGTGAATTTTGCCCCTTTTTACGAACTTCCTTGCCACAGTTGTTAAGTGAATCATTGCAATTGTTAAGGTAGAACACGGCTGTTAAGTGAATCTGGCTTCTCCATTGACCTGACCTGTCAGAAGGTTGCAGAAAGGAGTCACGTGACCCCGGGACACCATCATAAATATGATTCCACTTGCAACGCATTTGAATTTTGATCACTTGACCATGGGGATGTTGCAACAATCATATGGATGAAAAATGATTTTTAGGTCTCTTTTTCAGTGCTGTTGTAAGTTTGAAAGGTCACTAAATGAATGGCTGTAAAGTGAGAATTATATGTATACTGTAGAAGCTCTAAGATAGATACATAGATGATAGATGATAGATAGATAGATAGATAGATAGATAGATAGATAGATAGATAGATAGATAGATAGATAGATAGATAGATAGGCAGGCAGGCAGGCAGGCAGGCAGGCAGGCAGGCAGGCAGGCAGGCAGGCAGGCAGGCAGGCAGGCAGGCAGGCAGGCAGGCAGGCAGGCAGGCAGGCAAAGTTAGAGGCTAGGTAGATAGAGCTATAGATAAGAGAGAGAGATAATAAGTAGGTAAAAGATGATAGATGATTGATAGACAGACAGACAGGTAGGTAGGTAGGTAGATAGGTAAGTAGAGAGATGAGAGAGAGTAGAGATGAGAGAGAGAGATATAATGGATGGATGGACAGATAATAGATATGAGAAAGACAGTGAGTGAGAGAGAAGATAGATAGGTAGAGAGATAGACAGATAAGAGAGAGAGAGTGATAATAAGTAGATAAAAGATGATAGATAATTGATAGACAGAAAGACAGTCAAACAGACAGAATAGGTAGGTAGATAGGTAAGTAGAAATATAGATGACAGAGAGATAATAAATGGATGGACAGAAAGCTAGATAATAGATAGACAGAAGATAGAGAGATAGATAGATAGATAGATAGATAGATAGATAGATAGATAGATAGATAGATAGATAGATAGATAGATAGATAGATAGACAGACAGACAGACAGACAGACAGACGAGAGAGAGAGAGAGAGAGAGAGAGAGAGAGAGAGAGAGAGAGAGAGAGAGAGAGAGAGAGAGAGAGAGAGGGAGGGAGGGAGAGAGGGAGAGAGAATTCACTTTATCTTAGCTTCTCAGATCAGAGAAATACAGATGTTATGTCATGCCCTTATGTACCGGCTTTTACCCACATCCACTTTTTTATTACTCCAACCTCAAGGTACATTTTTAACATATAAAATCCTGACTATGCCTCTTAACTAACCCCATTATTGTAAAGATATTAGCTGCTGAACTTAATTAATACAATCAATCATAATTTATTCTCCCACCATTCACAGAGTCCGTGGACAATGAGTTCCCTTTTCTGAAGAGTTTTCCTTTAATTTTGTCCTTAATAGAGATGGAAAATGAGCTGGTGATAAAGGGGAGACTAAACACAGCATAGTCTTTGGTGGACATAATAAATGTTACCTTTCCCTCAAGAGGGAAAAGAGAAGGAGGCCAGGCCAGGCCATATCCAGCAAGAACACAAAGCTCTGATAGTTCCTCTCTATTATTACAGCCATGTTGAAAACGCACTGACAACACTTTTAGTTTTATTTCTATCAAGGTTCTATCAGCGGCCTTTTTCTTTTCTTTTCTTTTTGTTCTGAGGGGCCTCAAAGGTTGGAAAGACCTCTAAAGACACCGGGAGACTCAAAAAGCACATGAAGAATGCAGCCTTGTGGTTCCCACAATAGTGGATGATAAAAATTAAAAGCTCTGTCGTTTTTCCCTCTTTTAAAACCAGAAGAGAGAAATTGACCCCTTCTTCTCTCATAATGATTCCTGCTGGATGTTTCAGCAAAGCCTTCGGCAGTCTTGATAATGAGATGTTGTTGTTAGTTGAAAAGTTGTGTCCGACCCATCACCACCCCATGGACAATGTTCCCCCAGGCCTTCCTGTCCTCTACCACCCTCTGGAGTCCATTTACGCTCATGCTGACTGATTCGGTGACTCCATCCAGCCACCTCATTCTCTGTCCTCCCCTTCTTCTTTTGCTCTCAATCTTTCCTAGCATGAGGCTCTTCTCCAGTGAGTCCTTCCTTCTCATTAGGTGGCTAAAGTCTTTGGGATTCCTGTTCAGGATCTGGCCTTCTAAAGAGCAGTCAGGATTGATCTCCTCTAGGACTGACCGGTTGGATCGCCTTGCAGTCCAAGGGACTCGCAGGAGTCTTCTCCAGCACCAGAGTTCAAAAGCCTTCATTCTTTGACCCTCAGCCTTCCTTATGGCCCAACTTTTATAGCCATACATTGCTATTGGGAAAACCATGATGAGATGAGATGAGAGGCATATAAATTTAACAAATAAAATAAATGCCTCATCAATTGGATTAAGAGGTGTGGAAGCTGGTCAGAATCCGATGGGCCAGAGGGCTTCTACTTCAGCCTTCTGTCACACCTTTGTTCCAAGTTAAAGTATAGATGAATTGCTTACTGAACTCAATCTTTCTTTTTTTCCTTTCACCTTTCATGACTTTCTATGGCAGAAAAATAATTGCGACAAACCAGGTCCATCAACAGTCAGCTGTTCTCAATTCTACCTGCTAGTGTCAAGGATCCAAGTAATAGAGAATAAGCTCTCTCCACTCGGGAATCTGGACACGTCCCATTGGGCTGGCCCCCAGCCTGTATCTGGGGGGTGGCAGACTGACTTCCATCTCCCAGGTTGGGCCAGCTGTAGCAGCTTCTCCCTATTGGCTCCCACCCAGGCTGCTGGGTCGTCGGCTCTTGGGGGTCAGTGTTCCGCTTCGGCGGCCTCTTCTGCTTGCACCATGCACTCAGAAGGAGAGTACATGGTTTCAAGGTGGACCATCATGCCAGTCTCAGTAACTCCCTCCTTGGTTGTTGCTTTCTCCTCCATCTTCTCTGAGTCTTCCCACCGCCTGGGTGACTGGTAGGCGCTTGGGGCTCAGGACCCTGGACAGCGCCCCAGTGGTCAGGGAGCTGATTAAAATTTAAAAAGGAGATTGGGGTTAATGTCAGGATTCCAAGTAACGCCCCCAATGAAAGAAGACTCCAAGGCTTGAAGTTCCTCAAAGGTCCATTTTATTAGAAATGTCATATTGGCACATCTGGGAAAACCCGAATCTGAGAGTTTCCAGGTTTTCCCCACCCAAAAGAAAGTCAAAGATCCATCCCTTGCACCCTAAAGTCCATCGCAAGGTCCAATCAATTCACCGTCCCACTGGAGAAAACCCCCAGTCACTTCCATTCAGGTGCAGGCTGAATGTCCTTGACTTTCAGAGAAAGGAATGTGGTATGACTAATCCTCCTCCACTCCTTAATCCCCCCTCCTGTTTTCCCAGGCACTAAATGTTGCAGCCTTGAATTTCCAACGGTAAAAATGGCTTCAAGGGTGGACAGCTAGATGACGTCAAGGTCAGAATGACCTGGACTCAGGATTGGAAAGCTTTGTGGGATGATTTTGGAGCTGGCATCTTGACCTTGAGGTTTAGGTCTTCCATGAGAAGAGCCGATACAGGTTGAATGTCTTAGACCATAGAAAAGAAAAACCGAAAATACATTTTGAAGGGACCTTGGGGGTTTTCTAGTCCATCCCCACCCTCTGCTCAAGCAACAAGGAACCAGTTTGGTCCAATGGTTTAAGGCATTAGGTTAGAAATCAGGAGACAGTGAGTTCCAGTCCTACCTTAGGCATCAAAGTGTGTTGGGTAACCCTGGACCAATCACCAGAAGACGGTGAGTTCTAATCCCACCTTAAACACAAAAGCCAGCTGACTGGCCTTGGGCCAGTTACTCTCTCTCAGCCCAACTCACTTAACAGGGTTGTTTTGTTTTTGTTGAAAAAATAGGAGGAGGAATGAGTTTTATGTGTATTTGCCACCTGGAGTTCAAGGAAAGGAAAGGAGGGAGGGAGGGAAGGAGGACAGAAGGAAGGAAGGAAGGAAGGAAGGAAGGAAGGAAGGAAGGAAGGAAGGAAGGAAGGAAGGAAGGGAGAGAGGAAGGAAGGAATGAAAGAAATGCTTGCCTTGTGAGATTATCTCCCTCTCTCCAGGAATAGCAATGCTATTTTCCTTTCTCTCTTCTTTCCTTCCTTTTGTGGGATATTAGCATCCACCCCTCTCCTAAAAAAATGAAATATTTTAGGAAATATTAAAAGCGCAGAATATTTTCCTAAAAGCGAGGCAGAAACTCAGTCATCCCTCCCCCCTTGTCCATTGACAGGCCATTAAGGCCTGGGCCAGCCTATTCTACATAACAAAGATCTACCTCCTTCAGGCAGAGCCATAATAGGAATCTCAAAGCCTTTTCATTACATCATCACCCAGCAAGAATCAACCAAGCTTGGGACTCAGGCCAGCCTACAGAGTTGCCCCCACATGGTCCCATGGGAGTCTGACAACCAATCAGAATGCAAGCTTAAATTCAAAACAACAGAGGGTATAACTCTCCCTCCCTCTCTCCCTCCCTCCCCCCCTCTCTCTCTTTCTCTCTCTCTCTTTCTCTCTTCTCTCTCTCTCTCTCTTTAAAAAAAGATTGGGCAGCCATTTGTCCTGTAATGGTACAGGGTCTCCCGCGTGAGCAGGGGGTTGGACTAGAAGACCTCCAAGGTCCCTTCCAACTCTGTCACTCTGCATTCTGGGTTCCATAGACTCTATTCTCCTTTTTTCTCTCTAACCCTTTGGAAAGATGCTCCTTCAAAACCTGCAAAGCTGGAATCCGAGTTCCCGATCCGAGTTCCCGAACGCCTCTCCTGTCCTTGTAAAATATAAACCCACGGTTTGAACCGTCGGCCCTTTATTAGAGGTTGAGATGTTTCTCTGAAAGGAAGACCCTCCTTAGTGATCAATTTCCACAGGGGGGGGGGGGTTGAACCAGAATGGGTTTCCTGTTAGAACGATTGTTGGTGTTTTCCCCCTGGGACACACATCTGAGTACTTTGTCATTGTTCCTCTACCCCACCCAATGTAACACTGATGGATTTCATCTTGAATGGGTATTGGGTTTTAGTTAAACATGACAGGGGAAGGGGGGAGAGATTTATAGCCAGGGGGCCAGAGAAGAGGTTTGAAAAGGGGTTTTTGCTAACTGCTTCAGTGCACAACTGTATATGTGTGCCCCAACAGCTCCCTCCGCGGCCAAGAAGCGCAGCTGGCTCTGTAGGCCGTCTACCACCTCTCCTTGAAAAGCCAAGGGTTAATAATGATATAAGGTTTCTTTCTTTGGCGTTTCAAAGTAAACAGGAGTGAAGGAGCCGGCTCGTTTGGGGAAGGCAGTGCTAATGAGGACAAATGATATTCTAATCAGGTTTCTCCATTATTAATTCACTGTTATCCCTCACGATTGGCCTCCTCTCGCGGCCTGCTCAACCCCTCCCTCTCCCCTCACCCCCCCCCCATTTCTTTGTGCCCAGTTGAAACTTGCAAAAGAAATACAGAGGAGAGGCGGGTCTCCACAGCCCCCCTCTCCCCAAATACCCCTTGACACTTGTTATTCACATTAAAGAGTCTTTCTTCCACTTAGTGGGGGTGTAGGTGTTAAACAGTTTAAATTCCACCCTCTTTCACGATTGTATAAATGGAATAAAGTACAACAAGGAGCCAGAGGAAGAATGCAGGAGGATGGGGGGCCATGGAATCTCAATAATTTAATCACATTATGCAGCTTCTCTTCCTTTGACAGCCCGGTGGTTCAGTTATTTGTGTGGGAAATCCAATCCCAGCTTCTCCATTGATGAGTCCATAGGATAACTAAATAATAGTTTTCAAAAAGGATCCTGTAAATTAAGGGCTTTCCCTCTTCCCCAGACCAGAGGTGGTTTTTTTTTTCAATTGTTTGCTTCTATTTCTTCCCCATGAGAATGCTGCATTATTTATCAGATTAATAAACAACAGTTCTCCCTTAGTGTATTTATTTATTAAAGATGTGCATTCATTGCTTGCAATGGGGATTGAAAGAAACTTACACACACACAAAAGAGGAAAGTGTGGGATTTTTCTTCTTGTTGTATCATGTGGCAAGGAGGAAAAGGCAAATGTACAAACCACGGTAATAAAAATGCAAACTTAAAAAAAACTTGGTGTGTTAGAATTAGAGAAACAGTGTGGATAAAAATCAAATTATAATTAAATGACATAAGCTAATCATGACAACTAAGTCCTATTTTCAGTAGGATTGCTCTAAACACAAAGAGAACAGAGAAATCTTGCAGTCCTAGTTGAGGGATCTTGGAGTCCTAGTGGACATTCATTTAAATATGAGCCAGCCGTGCGCTGCAGCTGCTAAAAAGGCCAACCCAGTTCTAGGCAATGTTCCCTCTAAGCTGCGCCAGTACGCGGATGCGCATGTGACAACAAAACATCGCGCAGCAGTGGTTTTTAACTGCAGTGGTTTTTGTGAGACGCCTTCCATGATAATAGGAGAGGAGAGCCAGCTTGGAGACAACAATCAGTTCTAGGTCCACAAGGCAGAAAGTAGCTAAGAAGAAGGGGTGTGGGGGTTGGGAGAAGGTATGGGATGGGCTCCCAGCAGCAGCTGCTCGGATTTACCAAGAGAGAGAGAGAGAGAGAGAGAGAGGGAGGGAGGGAGGGAGAGAGAGAGAGAGAGAGAGAGAGGGAGAGAGAGAGGGAGAGAAGAGAGAGAGAATGAATCCCTCCTTCCTTCAGTCCAACACTCTCGCTGGCATTCCAGCCAGACAAGAGGGACTGCAGAGGGTCTCCTCGAGTTTAGGGCAGCAAGTCATTTGATGGGAAAGTTGCCTCTTGGAAGGAATGACCTGCCTTGGCTCCCGCTTCGTCTCTCCTGTCTCATCTCTCCTGCCTCTTCACTTCTCTGTTCGGTCGTTGGGCGGCAGATCGAAAGTGGGAGCCAAGCCAGGTCATTCCTTCCAAGAGGCAAGTTTCCCATCGAATGACTCGCTGCCCTAGACTCAGGGAGACCCTCTGCAGTCCCTCTCATCTGGCCGGGATGCCAGCGAGAGTGTTGGGCTGAAGGAAGGAGGGATTCTCCCTCCCTCCCTCCCTCTCTCTCTCTCTCTCATTAAAAGAGAGAGAGAGGGAGGGAGGGAGAGAGAGTGTGTTAGTTGGTGAGCAGACTTAGCACTTTGTTAAGTTTGTTTCTCTGTGTGTTGTGTATATACATGTCTCCATGGATGCAATTGTGCAAGGATTTGTTTTCCTCTTAAAAAGAATTTTTGGATTTCTCCTCACCAAACCTTTAAGATTGAAAGTTGAAATATAAAGAGATTGACAAATGCCATAGCATTTGATTGATAGGCAATTATGGACTATCTTGATTATATCCTCCTTAGAAAGAATATGGTACTGTATGGTTGAGAAAAAGATCAAACTTCATTCCATGGAAACCCAACAAAGTTCATAGGGAGGGTTTCTTTCCATGATGGGCTTCTTGGGTCAACAGTGAATATCAGTTATCAAAAATGTAGGTAGAAAATTAAGCAGGCAATAGGCAATTACAAAAAGGGAAGCCAACTTTCTGAATTCTGTTTCTTTGCACTTAGTGAATTATAAATAGACTAATGTTCTGAAAACCTGGCCTAAATTACTATATATTTTAAATAGCTGTAAAGCTATGCTGAAAAAGTTGTTCTCAAGGTATTGTGATAAATTCAATAAAAAGAAGGGAATTCTTGATGAACTTAAGGAGAAATGAGAGTATTGGATAGTAAATGGACAAATAAAATTACCAATCAAAGAGAATATTTGCACCTCAAGGTTCAAATGAGATGTTCTCTCTTACTCTTTCCTCTTCCTCTCTTCTCTCTCTGTCTCTCTCATCCTCTTTCTCTTTGTCTCTCTTCTCTTTCTCCTTCTTTTCCATTCTTCCTTCACTTTCTTTCTCCTTCTCCTTTCTCTTTCCTTTTTGTCTCTTTCTGTCTCTCTCACCCTCTTTCTCTTTGTTTCTCTTTCTCTCTCCTTCTTTCCCACTCTTCTGTCACTTTCTCTCTCCTTCTCTGTCTCTTTCTGTCGCTCTTTCCACTTTTTTCTTCCTCTATTCCTCTCTCCCACTCTTTTATCACTTTCTCTCTACCGCCCAACTGTCCCCATACTTATCTTCGACTGATCATGTTTGCAATAATTTACCTTTTCTTAATAGGCGCAGTTCCCTTACCGGATCCCTCGCTCACTCAAACACACACACACACAAACACACACAGACACAAACATGCACAAAACCATTTTTCTCCATTCCAATTCCAATAAAGTATATTTTTGTTGACAATGGATCTGAGGGTCTTTCTTTTCCAATTGATCAAGTTGGGACAGTTGACATGTGCACATTCAAAACATCTGCATTGTATTATGGCATGGAACACACATTTTGATATTTCTCCCTTTCCACACCCAGCATCATGAATGCCCACTATCACTCTCCTTGTTTTCCTTCCTCTCTCCCCCTCTCTGCATGGAAAGTACCTCAGAAACTTCCTGATAACTTATTTTGCAGGGAATGAATACCGAAGACTTTTTTCTCCTTTAAACTCACAAATCGATGCAAAAACAGCACAAATGGGATTTATGAATGAGCAGATGCAAAAAAGGAAAAAAATCAGCCAATCTCTTTATATTTCATCCTTCAGAAAATGTATACTTCCAACCCAGAGGTGGTATTCAGCCGGTTCGGACTGGTTCGCCCAAACCCGTAGTGGCAAACTGTGGGTGGGCTGGCCCCACCCACATGCTCCAGCTCCAAAACATCCTATGTAGCCTCATTTTCAATGCTGTGTGCATGCATACAATCTGCACATGCGAGCAAAGTGCATGCATAGAAGGATGCACACATGCACGGAAGGCGTGAGCATGTGCAATGCAAGCAGTTGCATTCACAGTTGTGAACTGGTGGTAAACCTAAGTGAATCCCACTGCTTTTCCAATCTTTGATAGTAATCTTATGGTAGAACTTTAACAGGCAACCCAGTCTTGGAACATTCTTCCTGAGCATTCTTCACCGACCAGAAATCACATTAATGAAAATATAGCTAGTGGAAATTGCCAAAGTGGAAAGCCTCTTGTTGCAAATGAAATATTTGACATGCTGGTGTTAGAGTTCAGGAACAACTTTGTGTTTCACATAACCTCCACTGAAATGACTGAGGTTTCAAGGTTAGTTAAGGCGGATTAATGGCATATTAATTGTTCTTGTAATGTTTCAACAGCAATAACTGATTGATGGAACCTTGAGTTATAATTACATTTTGAAAGATCCCTTTCTCCCATGAAGCAACAAGGCAATGATAATTTGCACGCTCTCATTTAGTAACTTACAGGCTTCAAATCACTTCTCAAGCAGAGCTAATTTTCATTCAACTGGAATCAAATCTAAGTACTCTAACTTTAGGATTCCCTGCCTTTTAATTGGTGCTGAATGAAGTTTCAATTAAAAGCTTTGATGTGAAAGGGATTCATCCAAATCATTCCTTCGACTCAGACATTTGCACTGAATGACCAAATTGATTTGACGGATTAGATAAAAACGGGGGATTTCGAATCAATTTGTGGGGTTGAGGGACTTTTGGGTAGGAGTCTGTACTTTCTATCAGATTGATAATTCAGATTGAGCTGACTTGATTCAACAATTGGAATTAAATGAATTCTGTATTGGATTTGGGAAGATTTATACACCCCTACTTTTTAGGATTTTATTGCCACATGCACAGTATGTTCTGACCTAGGCTTCACTAAATCACGGAGCAGACTCCTTGTCCCGACAAAATCCCTTTTTATTAAGCCAATGTGAATTCCTCTCATTCACATCCAGCAAAGTCCCTGCAAACAGTCTTTCAAGGGTGAATTTACAACCACAGACCTTATCAGGCTTGGAGAGCTGCCAGGCCAATATCTTCCGAATGCAACAGATGTACAAGAAAATACTTGGCAAGGAGTCTCTGGGAGTCATGAACAAATCTTCATACTAATTAAGCAAATTAATTCCCCCCCCCCGGCAAACTCCACTCTCCTCTTGCTCCTTTTTATTCTCTATGGGAGGGGCCATTCACTGTCCACCTGTACCTTTACTCCGGAGTTGGCTCTTGTTCCTTAACTGTTCCTTTCTCCTCACAGCTCTGTGCATGCGCACATCGGGAACAGGCTCCAGCTGTTCTTCTGCTCCACTGATCTCTGACTTCTCTGTCAGACGGCCTGACCCCCTATTTGCCTCCAACACAGAGCTCCCATCAGAGCCTTCCCCAGACTCCAGAACTGCCCAATGTTCCTCCCCAACCTCCTCACTGTCTGAGTCTGCCACCAGCTCCACTGGCCAATGATGGGCCACAACACAGCATAGTTGGGTTATGGAGGGACTGTATAAACCGACTATGCTGTGGTTTATACAGTCCCTCCATAACTGTATAACTCTTAGAATTAAAATGTTCTGTACAGGTATAACCACAAATGAGCCCAATATTTTTATTACTAAGTAAGACATATGTTAAGTGAGTTTTGCCCCATATTATAACTTGCCACAGTTGTTAAGTTAGGGTTGTTAATCTGGCTTCCTCATTGACTTGGAAAGCTATTTTCCCAGGCACCCCAAGGCCTGAGAAGAAATAATGGATGGAAACTGATCCAGGAGAGATTCAACCTAGAAATAAAGAGGAATTTTATGACAATGAGAACAATCAATCCATGGAACAGACGTTTCCTTCGGAAGTTGTGGGAGCTTCATCACTGGAGGCTTTCAAGAAGAGACTGGACTGCCCTCTGTCAGAAATGGTGTAGGGTCTCCTCCTTGGATGGTGGGTTGGACTAAATGACCTATAAAGTCCCTTCCAACTCTCTTAATCTGTTAAATCTGTTAAGGAATCACTTGGGATAATTATTTTATGCTGGCCAAACTGCTTTGCTGAATTCTGTGAGGAATGGGACAGGGAATGACACTTTATGGATATAGAAGTAAAACAGGGATGAAACTAATAACTTGAGTTTTTAAACCACATTTCCAATAACTTAAAATGGATAGTTCTTCTTTTGCCACTTTGCAGATCATCAATAGATTCCATCCACTTTGATGTGCTTATATATACCCGCCCACCACATATGTGTGCACGATCTTGATGAAGCTTAATAGCAATTAAACGCGTCTGTTTCCTTTTCCTCTAAATGAGAATACTGTTACCTCCTGAATTTTGCAGGAAGAAAAACAGTGTGATATAGGAAGCGATGCTAAATCACCCTTAAAAAAGGTGGGGGGTGGGAAAGAAAACGAAAAATCACTGAAGCTCCTTACAGCTGTACGTTACTACCTTTTTATATGCAATTTTACTTCATTTAGTCTTTAAGGTTGTGCCTGAGGTTAGTTTAAAAGGTTAGTTAAATGTTAATGGATGTTAATGCTGCAATTAAATTGTTAAATCAATTGAAAACCCGTGGCTCCGTCTCTATCAGTGTTACTCCCAGCTTGGGTTGCACCAGCATAGAAATTAAAAGCTGTAAATCTAGTGAAGTCTAATTAGAGACCAAATTTCTCATTTATCTTATTTTCACAGGATTGTAAGCACTGATAGATAATCAACCAAGGGCTAAAACTTTTTAACATTAAAAAACTATTTTATCTATTTCAGGACTCAGGTGATTGATTGTAATTCAGATCCAATTACTGTAAAAGGTCATATGTGAAATTAAGTTCTTACCGGCACTCCCAAGTTTTATTCCACAAGTTTGCATACAGTTCAGTAGTAAAGCAACTATAAATATAGGATACGAGATGACAAGTGTGAGATATATAAAACACCCCCTTAGTTTGAACCCAGGTAACAGAGGTAAAACTGTGGCTAATGTGTTTGGCATGGAAACGAATTAATCTGGTACTAATGCCGGAAAAAGTTTCAATGCTGCAATTTTCTTTTCTTTTTTTTTAATTTGTAATTTATTTTATTTCCAAAGTTAAAACCCCAAAAAAGGGAAAACAAAACTAAATAAGACAAAAAAAATGTGCATTAAAAACCATATACTTAAAATGTACCCCTCCCCCAGATGGAATACTAATAAATATTTCAACAATAACAATCCTCCCTCCCATTGCAAAACAGGTCTACAATTTATACACTTCTACACCTCTATTTGCCTAACTGATTCAATCTAATTGCCCCCTCAATGCTTCAATTTTCTTTAGGTATATTTGAGACTGGTTTAATGAGGAACCTAATTCTTTCCCTGTATTTTAGCTATAGCAACAAAGTGTAGACTTATATACCGCTTCATAGTGCTTCACAGCCCTCTCAAAGCCAGGAGTGTCAAACTCGCGATTAGGTTTATTGAACTTATTGGACACGTCATTATCACAACTTTTTTCCCCATCGCTAAAATGAGGGTGGGCGTGGCCAGCACATGACACCTCCGGCCCGCAGGCCGCGAGTTTCACACCCCTGCTCTAAATGGTTTAGAGTCAACATCTTCCCCCCAAACACACACAACAATCTGGGTCTTCGTTTTACCATCCTCAGAAAGATGGAAAGCTGAGTCAATCTTGAGCTGCTCAGAATCGAACTCCTGGCAGTGAGCAGTGAGTTAGCCTGCAATACTGCATTCTAACCATTGCACCACCATGGCTCTTACAATGCTAACTATGTTAACACTCAACCAACTCAAACAGAACCAATAGTATAACAGGTCCAAATGAATGCATAGCTTTTTCAGGATTTGAGGGGATTATCTTGACTCTATAATGAATTTGGGTTGGATAGTTGAAAGGTGACTAAAGGATAAGCAATATAATGTCTTGCTCAAGTTAAGGTCAACTCTTGTTAATTACATCAATATATTCTTACAGTTTTCTTAGCAACAATAGAAAAATACCAACGTCTTTTTTCCACGATGAATCAATAATAATTTTAATTTCTCTCAGTCTAGTCCAAGTTATGGAATTTCCTGGAGGTTTTCCAAATATTAAGAAGTTGTCATGCCTGGTTAGATTTTTGCTTTCTTTTGTGTCACAGATCAGCTAAAGTCAGATGTGTATTGTTACATGGCTTCAGTCAAATAGAATATATCAATCAGAATAGAGCTGGAAGGAACCTTCAAGGTTTTCTATTCCAACCCCCTGCTCAAGCAGGAGACCCCATACCTTTTCAGACATGTGACGGTCCAGTCTCTTCTTAAAAGCCTCCAGTGATGAAGCATACACAACTTCTAACTGCCAAGCTGTTCCGCTGGTTAATTGTTCTCACTGTCAGAAAGTCAGGATGTAGATTGTTATGTATACCTCCATACACAGATGATTGTCTTTAAAAAAAAGTATATGTGTCTCTGTGAAGTTGATATTATCAGAAAGCTGCCAAGAGCTTAATTTAAAAGAACCTTCACCTTTTAAATTAAACCAATGGAAGTACAATACAAACGCACTGTCTTACCTTCTAAAAGTAACTTCTTAAACCAGGTCTTTTGAAGCGTGTCCAGTTCTGGTTGGCATGGTACAAAAAAGATGTTGAGACCTTAGAAAGTGTGCAGAGAAGAGCAATGAGGATGGAGGCTAAACCCTATGATGAATGGTTGAGAGAGCTCAGTTAGGTATGCCTAGCCTAACAAAGAGAAGGATTAGGGGTGACATGATAGCCATCTTCTGGTATTTGACGGGCTGTCACAGGAAGGAGGGACGTGAAGGCTCAGTGGCTAAGACGCTGAGATTGTGGATCAGAAAGGTCAGCAGTTCAGCGGTTCAAATCTCTAGTGTCGCGTAATGAGTGAGTAACTGGAGTGAGCTCCAGTTACTTGTCCCAGCTTCTGCCAACCTAACAGTTAAAAAGCATGTAAAAATGCAAGTATAAAATAGGAACCACCTTGGGTGGGAAGGTAACAGCATCCCGTGCTCCTTCGACGTTGAGTCATGCCCATGGAAACATCTTTGGACAGCACTGGCTTTTTGGCTTTGAAATGGAGATGAGCACCACCCCCTAGAGTCAGGAACAACTGGCACATATGTGTGAGGGAAATCTTTACCTTACACAGGAAGGAGCAGGACATTGATTCTCCAAAGTTCTTTAAAGAAGGACAAGAAACTATGAGTGGAAACTCATTAAAGAGAGACTTAATCTGGAACTAAGGAGAAATTTCCTGATAATGAGATTGATTAATTAGTGAAACAATTTGATTTTCAAGGGCAGCCATTTGTCCAGCATGCTATAAGGACTCCTGCTTTGGGCAGTGGGTTGAACTAGAAGATCTCCAAGGTCCCAATGATTCTATGTTCTAAACTTCAGAAAAGGCCTAGGAGCCCATAGCAATATTAACTGGAACACAACACATTGATTTTCCTTAATGTATACGTAAATGAACCACACAAGATATTTGTTTAGAATTTTATTTATTTATTTATTTATTTTTAGAAAAGAAAAGATTTCATTATCGGTCTGAACTATTGCTGATCACTTTTTTATATAAAGTGGAATAGAAACATTTGATTGTAAGAGCATGGGGGAAAACCTAGACAGGATTGGGAATTGAACAATAATAACTTAGTCTTTGGACTAATTATGATTTGCCTGGAAAAAGTCATGAAGTAACATTTAGATAGAACTGTTTAATGAATAGGGAGGGGGAACCTCATTACTTGTGCTTTTTATTGTATTTTCAGAAAAGCTTCAGGCAGTCTAATAAAGCCACATACACAGCCGCATACACACACACACACACACACACACACACACACACACACGTATGTAAAATGATATCCAGGTTGCAAATAATAGAAATTAAATAATTGTGGCATAGATTTAAAAAAAAAAACAACCATTTCTTACATTACTGCAAATTCCGGTCCTTTAAAATTGCCTTGATTACAGACTGTGGAAAAGGTTGCAGTTTTCCTGAACCAAACGAGAAAAGTACACCAATTATCTAACAATGTCACTTCTCACTATCATCAAGAACTTGCACACACACAGACAGACACACATAGACAGAAATGTATACGGGTGTGTTATATCCCTTAATTTGAGCGGACCTAATTTCTGAGCAGATACATTGAGTTGATGACTGCTTGAAATTTCTCACAGGGAAATAAAAGTTCTCCAAGGGCAGGTTGTTGTTGTGGGAGTAGTAACATAGTAAAAAAAAAAGCCAAAAAAGTAAAGTTGGGTTCTTTTCTTGGGGTTGAATAGAAGGGTAGGAAGCCAGGACATCTGGAGAGATAATGGTTTAAAGGAGGAATAGGAATAGGAAGGGAAGGGGATTTGATTAGGTGACCTCCAAGGTCCCTTCCAGCCCCACAATTCTATGTTCTATGCTCTGATTTGGTTAAATACATTGTACTGTATATATTGTAAGGAATGAAGTACGGAAGAAACAGGGTCTGTTTCTGGATCTGTGATGCAGATTCAGTTATAAGAAACAAATTAAGTTAAATAAGCAAGAAACAAGGAACTAGATATGTCATATCTAGCATCTCTGTTGATATATTTATATGTTGGGTCTAGCAGCAGAAGGGGACAAGTGTGATATAGTGATCCAAATCACCTTTTATACATGCTTCGATATTGCTCACGGACATGCAAACAAGCATAACAGTTTTGCCCTCCCTCAACACTAACAGTATCAATTAATACATAGTTAGCACTATAATATTTTTTCTTGCACTTACTTACATTCTGTAGGATTCTGTCCTCTTATTCTTTCTTGGTAAATTAGAATTCTTCAATCTTGGTGTGCAGGTTGCAGCAAATTCTCTTTAGAATAATAGAAGAGAATAACAGATTTGGAAGGGATCTTACAAGTCATCTAGTCCAACTCTCTGCCCGAGCAAGAGACCTTATACCCGTGATGCTGAACCTATGGCACACATGGCACAGGTGGCACACAGACCCATTTCTGAAGCCTGGGGAAGGTGAAAAATGGCCCAACATGCAAACCGGAAGTTCCATTCCCAAACTTCCGGTTTGCGCGTTGTGTGGTTTTTCTCCCTCCGGAGGCTTCAGGAGGCTTCCCTGAAGCCTAGACAGGGTGAAAAATGGCCCAACAGGGCCCACCAAAAGTTTGGGCACAAACTTCTGAGTTTCCCATTGGGTTGTTTTTCTCCCTCTGGAGCACGGGTTGGAGGTTGTGCATGCATGCGCAGGAGGATGGCATTACATTATGGGTGTGGGCATGCATGCGGGGGACCCCGCCATTCCCCCTGCTTTTGGCATGCCTCGACAAAAAGGTTAGCCATCTCCGCCTTATGCCATTCCAGACAAGTGGCTGTCCAGTCTCTTCTTGAAAGTCTCCAGTAATGAGACCCTCACAACTTCCATTCCACTGATTGATGGTTCTCATTGTTAGGAAATTTCTTCTTAATTTCAGGTTGCTTCTCTCCTTGATTAGTTTCCATCCATTGTTTCTTGTCTTGCCCCCCGGTGCTTTGGAGAATAGCTTGACCCCCTCCTCTTTGTGTCAGCCCCTCAAATACTGGCATGAAAATATTGGAACGGAAACTGTGCTAGAAGGTCAACGCGAGGTCTCGTCCAGTGGTGAAATTCATTTTTTTTTTGCTACCAATTCTGTGGGTGTGGCTTGGTGAGCATGGTTTGGCTTGGTGAGGATGGCAAGGGAAGGATACAGCAAAATCCCCATTCCCTCCCCACTCTGGGGCCAGCCAGAGGTGGCATTTGCCAGTTCTCCGAAGTACTCAAAATTTCCACCACCGGTTCTCCAGAACCTGTCAGAACCTGCTGGATCTCACCCCTGGCCCCATCCAATAAAACTTGCCACTCAAGATGAAGAGTGATACCATTCCTTGAAGGGTGGCTGACACAGGGCTCTCCCCACATGAAGGGTAGTCATGGATGAAGCTGGAAAACCGCTCATCAATCTCTGGCACTCGGCGGATTGTTTTCACTTTTGAAGCATCTCACACCCATCCATAACGAAAGCAAAACAAGCTGAAGGGAAGTCCTTTCAGGCCACTGAGCAATGTGTACCTTTCTGGGTGACATTAGCGATGACAGCTCCTCGTTGGAATGGCCATATCCATTTTGCTTTCCTGTAGCAATTACTTAAAATTGAGAGGACAAAGTGCATACAAAAGCAGACGCCAACTGCGGTGACAACTTCCATTAGGAATGGCTACAGAGGTGACTCTTGGGAGGGACTCTTGCCTGTAAGTGCCCAGCTGTTAATGAGGATCAAGAAGAAATAGATATTAAGAGGGGAGGACTGACAATAACGTGATGTGGGAAGCGTCTGAATTCTGAGAGATATTTCTATCTCTCTGGGAGATATTTCTACCTCTCTGGGGAAAAAAAACACCATGGATCTGCTTCAAAAGGTTGCTGCTTGTCCTATCTTCTCTTCCAGGAAATTGTACCTGAACAATAAACAGGATAAATGTTGACCTCCTCTTAAATAAATACTCTATTGCAGTAATCTCTTCATGTAATCCAATATTTTCCACTGCTGTCTGAAAGCAGTGGGTTGTGCAACCTACACGCAAACCTACATGCTGGTGATAGGTGGGAAGGAAGGGAGGGAGGGAGGAAAGAAGGAAGGAAGGAAGGAAGGAAGGAAGGAAGGAAGGAAGGAAGGAAGGAAGGAAGGAATAATAGGATCCCTTCTTCAAAGTCTTAACAAGAAATTGCAAAGAAAGTCAAATGGGGTTCTATTATCCTGCATTTTTTTTCTATCACTATCTCCAATAGGATCATAAAGATTTTAGCCATCATTAGTTGTGGTGTCCTTGGTGCTACCCAAATTTGGTTGTTTTCTTGCAGACATTTCATTACCCAACTAGTTAAAATCATCAGTGCTAGATGGATGTACCCAAACCTTCTAGCGCTGATGACATGATCTAGTTTGGTAATGAAACATCTACAAGAAAACAACGAAGCTCAGAGGGCACCAAGAACCCTGCAATTCAATCTTAAGCTACAAATATTCTCTTCTATCGGTCATTAGTTCCTAACCCAAGTTTTCTTGCAGATGCTTGAGAGAAGAAAATACAAAAGTGTTACTTATTCTGCCTTGTGTTCCCAGGTAACTATTGCTCTATACAGTAAGTCTGACAAATAACCAAGAAGAACAAGTTGTTCACCATTTCTCTTCAGGAAACTTATTTAAAAAGTGGAACGCTCTTGACACGTTTTACTAGAGTTCGCAAAATAGCACTCAGGATTTGTCAGGTGTTCTTTGAAAGAAAGGCTCTTCAAAATAATTTCACAGCTGGAATGAAATGAGCTATTAGTGTATTTGAGGAAGGGCTTTTCCCCATGTTTTAGCATTGTTGTTGAAAAACCTACTGAATTTCAAGGGAACTAGATATATAGTCTAATAAAGAGAAAGGTCGGGGTGGCATAATATAAGGTAAAGGTAAAAGTTCCCTTTGCATATATGTGTTAGATGTTCCTGACCCTAGGGGGTCGAGCCGAGGTGGCGCAGTGGTTAAATGCAGCACTGCAGGCTACTTCAGCTGACTGCAGTTCTGCAGTTCGGCTGTTCAAATCTCACCGGCTCAGGGTTGACTCAGCCTTCCATCCTTCTGAGGTGGGTAAAATGAGGACCCGGATTGTTGTTGGGGGCGATATGCTGACTCTGTAAACCGATTAGAGAGGGCTGAAAGCCCTATGAAGCAGTATATAAGTCTAACTGCTATTGCTATTGCTCATCTCCGTTTAAAGCTGAAGAGCCAGCGCTGTCCAAAGACGTCTCCGTGCTCATGTGGCCGGCATGACTAAATGCCAAAGGCACACAGAGCACTGTTATCTTCCCGCCAAAGATGGTTCCTATTTTTCTACTTGCATTTTTACATGCTTTCGAACTGCAAGGTTGGCAGAAGCTGGGACAAGTAATGGGAGCTCACTCCATTACACGGCACTAGGGATTCAAACCGCAGAACTGCCAACCTTTCTGATCGACAAGCTCAAAGTCTTAGTCACTGAGCCACCGCATCCCTGTACTATACATAGTATAGTATAGCCTTTATTGTCATTGTGCATCATGTATACAATAAAATTGGTTTTAGCCTCACTGGTGCAACCCATGACAGAAAATACAAACAACATAAATAGTATAAAGAATAATCCCTATGCAATAATTAGGAAAAAGAAAAAGAAAGAAAAAGGGAAACTAGTCAAATGTTTCCATGTGTGCATGGAGTAATTGTGGTTGTGTTTGAGAGTCTGATAGCCCAAGGATAGAAACTATTTTTAAACCCATTTGTTTGTCTGGCTATGCTTCGATGTCTTCTGCCCGATGGTAGAAGTGCGAAGAGACACTGACCAGGGTGTGATAGCTGTCTTCAAATTCTTGGAGAGCTGTCAGAGAGAAGAGGGAATCAACCTATTCTCCAAGGCATCACAGGGCAGGAGAAAAATAATGGGTGAAAAATTATCAAAGAGAGATCCAAGCTAGAAATAAGGAGAAATTTCCTGGTAGCTGTGGGACCATTTATCTCCAGAAGTTGTGGATGCTTCATCGCTGGAAGTGTTCAAGAAAACTTTGAACAAACATTTGTCCAGAATGAAGTAAGATCTTCTTCCTTGGGCAATGGGTGGGACTAGAAGACCTCCAAGGTCCCTTCCATTCCTATGATTCTATTATCCTATTATCCCGGAACCATTTTCAAGTCTTCCCGGTTAACGCAAATCCAAGTTTCAAATTATTGGTATGCCGAGAGATTCTCTACTGATTGCATATTCTGACAGTTTCAAACAGAGTGAGTTTTTGTGTGCCTTATTGGTTTACTAATAGTGATTTTTTTAAAAAATAGAAGGGGGAGAGAAAGTCGCTTGGCCTATGCGGCTTCAGACAGGCAGACTCGAGGGAAAACACGAGAAAGCCATTAAGTAACCACAGTATTAGCTTGATTCTCTGCAAGAAATGAGCCAGAGACAACTAATAAACTAGCCTTAACGTTCCAAACTGAACATACCTCTGGGAACACGGCTAGGACAAACAGTATCACTGATCAATACCTGAGTCCTGTATCAAGAGAAAAGGTTATTTGTCCCTCTCAGGAATAGAACAGGACAAATGGAGAAGCCGTGGACCTAGATACAATTTTCTGTTGTCGCTTTAAATAAAGAAATGCAGTGGGGCTAGTTAAGGATACTCTTGTCTTTTTATTTATTTACTTATTTCCAGCTTTTATTATTTTTTACGTATAACTCAAAGTGGGGAACACACCAGTGGCGAAATTCAAAAAAAAAATTACTACTGGGCTTGGTGGGTGTGGCAGGAGAAGGATATTGCAAAATCTCCATTCCCTCCCCACTCTGGGGCCAGCCAGAAGTTATATTTGCCGGTTCTCCAAACTACTCAAAATTTCCGCTACTGGTTCCCCAGAACCTGTCAGAACTTCTAAATTTCATCCCTGGAACACACCTAATACCCCTTCTGCCTTGTATTTCCCCCACAACATCCACCCTGTGCAGTGGGTTGGGTTAAGAAAGAATAACCGAGCCAAGGTCAACCAGATGGCTTTTGTGGCCAAAGCAGGATTTGAACATTCTCCTGGTTTCTAGCCAGGTACCTTAACCACTAGAGCCAACTGGTTCTCTACTCTTTTTTTCCTCCCGGGTAAAGATGCTTTTATGGTTGGTGGCATGCTCAGCCAGATGTTTAGACAGGATTTGGCATTTCTGTCCACCTCCTGAGTCCTTCCTAACGACTTGGCAGATGTTGAAGTTTGATGGAGGCTGCAGGATGGACAGGTGGTCCTTGACTTACAACAATGGCACTGAAAAAAGTGACTTATGGCCATTTTTCACCATTGCAACATACCCGTGTCACATGATCCATCTTCAGATGCTTGGCAACTGGTTCATATTTATGACGGGTGCAATCTTCCGGGGTCACCATTTGTGACCTTCTGAAAATCAAGAAGGTGGGAGAGCCACATTCACTTGACAACTGAGTTACTAGCTTAACTACTACAGTGATTCACTTAACAACTGTGGCAAGGAAGATTGTAAAATGAGGTGAAACTCACTCAACAAACGTAGCAGTATAAGTTTTCAGCTCAACTGTGGTCAAGGACTAGCTGTAAGCTGCTCCAAATGTCAAGTCGATCTCCAGGAAGAGGAGGAGGAGGAGGAGGAGGAGGAGGAGGAGGAGGAGGAGGAGGAGGAGGAGGAGGAGGAGGAGGAGGAGGAAGGAGGAGGAGGAGGAGGAGAGCCACCACCTTTTCACTGCACCTAAAATATATTTTCTTCTTGCCAGAAGGCGAGTGAAAAGTATTTAAGAAGATGAAGTTAGAAAGAGGGGAAAAAGAGACATTGGTGGTGACTATACTGGAGAAGACCCAATCAGTTACCTTACCCAAATTCAATATCCTCCCAACAGCCATTACGGAAGGGAGATACTGAAAGATTCCCTTCAAACTGAAATGATGTCCATGCAGCGGAAGAATAATTGAAATGATGGAACAAGTTATTTTGTATTGTTCCTTCTATACAAACCCTCACCATAAATTATTGTTTCCATTCTATATTAAGCATCCTGATCCTTCTACTTTATCTGAAGTTTGTTATCATCAGCTCAGTCTGGTTTTACTTCTTAGTACTGTTCCATAGTTTGTGCAGTATGCCATAATTTCATTTCTATTCCTTCTTAGTTGTTTTAGAATGGTTTCTTTTCTTTTCACCCAAATTAATTGTGATTTTCCTGTTTTATTTGCTGGTCTATAAGCAAATAAAAAATGATTGATTGATTAAACTAAAAACAGTTATTACTTTCCCTGAAGTGAAGCAAGATTAGTTGAATCACAGCCTATTTATGTGAACGCTATTAGAGAACTGTTAGCAAATCAGAGTAAAATTTGGAGTGCAGTTCTTTGTTGTTGTTGTTAATTGTGAAGTCATGTCCGATCCATCACGACCCCATAGACACTGTTCCTCCAGGCCTTCCTGTACCATCCTCTGGAGTCCATTTAAGCTCAAGCAAGACCACTGCTTCAGTGACTCCATCCAGCCACCTCATTCTCTGCCGTCCCCTTCTTCTTTTGCCCTCCATCTTTCCCAGCATGAGGCTCTTCTCCAGGGAGTCCTTCCTTCTCATTAGGTGGCCAAAGTATTTGAGTTTCCTCTTCAGGATCTTGCCTTCTAGAGAGCAGTCAGGGTTGATCTCCTCTAGGACTGACCGGTTTGATCGCCTTGCAGTCCAAGGGACTCACATGAGTCTTCTCCAGCACCATAGTTCAAAGGCCTCCATTCTTTGGCACTCAGCCTTCCTTGTGGTCCAACTTTCACAGCCATCCATTACAACAGGGAAAACCATGCAATTCTACATTTGGATAAGAAAAGGCCCAGGTTCTTGGGAAATTGCTGCTAGAATTGACAAGAGACCTAGAGACAGTAGTCTGGACTGACCCTGTTTAACATTTCTAATTGCTCATGTTCCATCTACCACCCTATTAAAAAAAGAGAAATTCTTCATTAGTCTTTTGTCTTTTTTTAAAAAAAGATGCAGAGACCCTGGAAAGAGTTCAGAGAAGAGCAACAAAAATGATTAAGGGGCTGGAGGCTAAAACACATGAAGAATCCCAGCCAGCTTCTGTAAAAGGAGAAGGTATTGGTATTGGTATTTTACTATTTGTATGCTGCCCTTCTCCGGGAGGACTCAGGGCAGCGAACAATTCAAAGGGGAAAAAAAGGGGGAACATAAAAGACAAAATACAAATAATAAAAGTAGACAACAGTCGCACAACCAGACATGTCGAGAGGGAAGGGAACTCATTACCTCCAGGCCTGCCGGCAAAGCCAGGTTTTGACGGCTTTTCGGAAGGCCTGGAGAGAGGTGAGGGTCCGAATCCCTGCGGGGAGTTCATTCCAGAGGGCCAGAGCTGCCACAGAGAAGGCTCTCCCCCGGGTAATAGCCAGGTGGCATTGGCTGGTAGATGGCACCCGGAGGAGGCCAACCCTGTGAGATCTAATGGGTCTGTGGGAGGTAATTGGCAGCAGGCGGTCTCTCAAGTACCCAGATCCAATACCATAAAGGGCTTTATAAGTTACGACTAGCACCTTGAAGCGTATCCGGAGACTGATCGGTAATATGTCTGTCCCAGAAATAGATGCTACATTGTACAATGTATCATACGGATCTGCTTTAGAGTGCAATTTGTTGAGTATATCCATGTTAGACAGGCTGTCAGCGTTCCAAATATCATCCAAAATTAAATCAGAGTCCAAGGCAGAACTTTTCTTAAACTTCCAATTTATTGAGTGAGACATGTTGGCACATCTGTGGAAACCTGAATCTGAAAGCTTCTGGGATTTCCCACCCAGTTGAAAATTCATGATCTTGTCCTCACATGGTCCAATCTTCCACTGCCACACTGGCATTTCCACCCATCTAGTTCCAGTCAGGTGCAGAGGTGCAGAGAGAAATGATGAACTTGGGCTTCTAGAAAGGAATGTTTTATTTTGAAAACAACACATTCTACTCCTTACTATTCCCCCTCCCAATTCCCCACTAATGAAACAGCATAGTAAAATAAGAGAGTGTGTGGCAGACCAAAGATCCTAAAAGGAATATGACTGCAGGCCTGACACAGGCATTGTATACATTTGTTGCATAGAAGATTGGGGCATGCAAGTTTTAAAGTATTGAAAAAGATGCCTGACCCAGCTGAGGGGCTGGAGTTAAAGAAATGTAATGTATATTTAGATTGTACTGTGCATAAGGAACACTGTATGGCTGCTCTTCCGGTTTCCAGCACGCAGGCGCCAGAGGGGGTTCCTACCGGCTCAGACTGGTTCAGGTGAATAGGTAGTCACTCGGCCTTGGACGCCCCTGACCACTTCTTGAACAGAACTTTTTTATTTTTTCTTTAAAAAAAACACAAATATGTCATCATTTGTCAATCATTAAGACATTGAAGTACAATTTTTTTGTGTGTGTGTACCCCTCCCACCCTCCACCCCCCCACCCCCCCTCCTCCTTCCCCCCCCCCCCGACTTCCCAGAACCCGTACACGGTATGGATTTTTAACTAACACAGTCTAAAATCTATTGAGAAAAAAGAAATAAAGAAATTAATGACATTCTAGATTGACCTTAGCTTCTTCTTACTGAACTGACTTTTAACAGTTTAAATCATTTCTGATCTTAAGCATAGGCTAACTGGAATTTCTTAGTCCCGTATTTATTTTGTATATAGTCAATCCATTTTTTCCAGTCTCGTTTATATCTCTCATTTGAATGATCTTTGAGATATGCCGATATTTTAGCCATTTCAGCTAAGTTTGTTACTTTCAATGTCCATTCTTGGATTGTAGGCAAGTCTTCCTTCTTCCAATATTGCGCCACCAACAGTCTTGCTGCAGTTATCAGGTGCAGAATCAAATTGGTCTCTACCACTGTAAAGTCAGTACATATACCTAGTAAAAATAACTGAGGACTAAACTTTATCCTTCTTTTAAAAACATTTTGCATGACCCACCATATTTTTATCCAAAATGCCTTAACCTTTTGGCAGGTCCACCATATATGATAATATGTAGCATCGAGAGAACCACACCTCCAACATTTAGGCTGTACATTCGGATACATAGAAGCCAACTTTTTAGGATCTAAATGCCATCTATAGAACATCTTGTAAAAATTTTCTCTCAGATTTTGAGCTTGTGTAAATTTCACATTTCTTACCCAGATTCTTTCCCATGTATCCAACATTATTGGTTCCTCAATATTTTGAGCCCATTTTATCATACAATCTTTAACTAATTCTGACCACTTCTAACGGCGGTGTCTACAGTGCTGTTATCTTAGTTTTTTTGCTTCTGGGCATGCACCGCTGCTTTTTTTTACTACTGGGCATGCACGCACAGGTGCGTGCGTGTGCCAAGCGTGTACACCTGAAGCATATCCCTGAACAAACTGGCAGTAGCAGAAGCTGGAACCCACCCCTGTTGTGCACCCAGTGCCAGAAAGGTTCAACAACACTGGTATAGGACTAGGAGAACTCCAAGGTCCCTTCCAACTCTATTATTCTGATATTCCAGTGGTCACCCGTGAAACACATTCATTAGAATTCATAGATGCTTTGGGGAATTCTTTGGAATTACGCTTCCGGAGGGAATTTTCATCCAAAGTTGTTTGTAAAATGCTGTCCTTTCCACATCCCCTTGATTATAATGGTCTTATCTTTCTTTTAAATGTGATAGGCTGCTAAGGAACGGATACACACTAAGGTTTTTATCGTATGGTTTAATTTTGAAGTGCCAGCTTTACCAGGGAGCTTCTAAAGGAAATATTATAAGGGGCCATCAAGGCAGGCTCAAATTACCCAGTTGCATATGATTAAAAGAAGATAAGCCATAATTACTGAAGCTGGATGTCATAATGGAAAACAGGATCCTAATGTAGTTCTCAACTTTCAACCTTGCTCCATCCATCGGAGGTTTATGAAATATAAATACGTCTAAATACATATTATTAAATTAACAGAGCAAAATAATGGCTCAAAGGCCACCGAGCGTAGACGAAGGAAAATCAGAGAGCATTCCGTACGACTTTTGTTTGTAGACATCATTCATTGTCTACGCTCATCAAAATTGTCCATCGTCTGGTTTTGGATTTCATCTCCTCTTGCTACCAAGATAACAGGAGGTAAATGTTGCTATGTTGTCTATCAGCAATGATACAGTCTCCATTTGCAGTTTACCCTACATCATTCAAACTAACTTTCATAAGACCAAGAGGTTTCATCCAAACTGAAAAATCTTCCCCAACTTTCTTTCCCAACTGCAGAATCACAGCTCCGGGTAAGACCCCTTATCCAAATCACCTGAAGTCATTCAGATGATTACTAGATCACAGACAGGTGTTGTTGTTTTTTTTAAACTCTTTTTCCTAATGCTTAGTGCTTGCTTGGATTTTTTATTTTATTTTATTTGCTTTTGGCAGCAGCCAAAAAAGCCAATGCAATCTTATGTTGCATTAACAGAGGGATAGACTCAAAAACACGTGAAGTGTTAGCATCCTCTATAAGGCCTTGGTAAGACCACACTTGGAACACCAGATCCAGTTTTGGTCACCATGTTGCAAAAAGGATTTTGAGTCTCTGGAAAGACTGCAGAGAAGAGCGATAAAGATGATTAGGGGACTGGAGGCTAAAACATATGAAGAACAGTGGCAGGAACTGGGTATGCCTAGTCTAGTGAAAAGAAGGACATCATAGCAGTATTTCCGTGTGTGAGGGGCTGCCACAAAGAAGAGGGAGTCAGCCTATTCTTCAAAGCACCTGAGGGCAAGACAAGAAACAATGGATGGATACCAGGGGTGGGTTGTTGCTGGCGTTACTACCGGTTTGCTGTGTGCTCACTTTGTGTGCACTGCACAGATGTGTGCAGTTGCCTATAAATTGTTCTGTGCATGCGTAGAACATTGAAAAAGGGCTACAAAATATTCCAGCAATGGCATGGGCAACTGGGGAACTCGTTCTGGGGCATGGCCAGCCTGCTGTCTCTACCGGTTCGGTGACCCAGTCGCAATTTCCACTACCATATCACCCAAACCAGTGCAAAGTGGTAGCAACCCATCTCTAATGGATACTAAACAAGGAGACAAGCAACCTAGAATTAGGGAGAAATTTCCTGACAGAACAATCAACTAGCAAAATGGTTTGCCTTCAGAAATTGTGGATGCTCCATCACCGGAAGTTTTTAAGAAGAGATTGGACAGCCATTTGTCCAGAATGGTATAGGGTTTCCTACTTAAGCAGGCGATTGGACTAGAAGACTTCCGACATCCCTTCCAACCAATGGTGGGTTCTGGATCCTGTTGCAACCAGTACGGGGTGGGTAGGCCCTCCAGAGCATCATATCAGAATGGTACCCGGTGCTCCGGGCAGGCACCGATATGCCCATACCGGGGCGTACCACCTGCAACCCACCGCTGCTTCCAACTCTATATTATTATATATTCTGTTATAATAATAGACTTGAATTCCTGAATTTTCACATTCCAAACATGAGCCTAAGACAGAATTATGATTCCTTCACATTATTCCAGGAAGTATAGTATTGTTAAAATGCCCACACAACTGAAGGGGAAAAAATCATTGCACATGTATGAAATTGGCTTATAAAAAGACAGGTGCTTACAACAGCTGTCTGCTTCTGCAGCCATCTTAGGAAAGATTGATTAATGAATTCACATGGGCAGTGAGAAGCTCAGTTCACTGATCCATGCCTTCAGTACTGGTACTGATGTGAAAATAATGAGAAATTGGATGCTTACATTTGAATGTTGATTCCAATTACCAAACCACAGATCTAAATGTTTTCTAAAAAAAAACAGAAAAATGTTGGGAATTTCAACCTCGGTTTGAATACCAAACCTTTTTTTAAATAAAAAAATTGAAAGAGGGAGGGAAGCACTCGGAGTTCGCCATCGCTGCCCTATACTATTCCAGATAAGTATCTGTCCAGTCTTTTCTTGAAAACCTCCAGTGATGGAGTAACCCCAACAGCTGAAGGCAACTTCTGCTCTCTTGGTTAAATGTTCTCACTGTCAAGCACTTTCTCCTTAGTTCTGCTTCTCTCCTTTATTAGTTTTCCACCGTTGTTTCTCATCTTGCCTTCTGGGGCTTCGAATGGCTCCCTCATTCCTTCCTCATTCCCAAGGCCAGATCTACATTCCTTCACACATACAAAGCAGCATTAAGGGCTTTGAAGAACTGAATAGCATTGCCTCCCTGACCTTATGCAAGATGTTCCTCAAAAGTAGGGGTGTCAGACTCAAGGCCCGTGGGCCAGATCCGGCCCACAGGATGCTTAGATCTTGCTCATGGGGCCACCCTGAAAACAGTGAAGGAGCAGCCCACAGGATCTCTCCCAGAAAAAATGAAGCTTGCAAGGGCTGCATGCGGCCCCCTCAAAATCCATTTTACTGGCAGAGGGTTGCAGGAGGCCGTTCCAGCTGAAAACGGAGCTTGGAAGCCTGTTTTTGCTGGCAGAGCTCTGGCTAGCACAGGTTCCCCCTTGACATGAGTGACATCATGCTAGCCACAGCCCCACAGCTGCACCCCCAGTGGCCTCCCAAACACAACCTTGATGTGGCCTTCAATGAAATCAAGTTTGATGTCCTTGCTCAAAAGAATGTGAAGCCATTTGGTGGCTGCACAATTCTAGTTTTCGTTGGCCACAGCCATCATTTCCAATAGTTACTGCTGATAGAAACTGTGATCTAACCGCGGTTAGTGAGGGACAGATCTCTGGCACTTTCTAAATTCTTGCCCATGGCTTTGCAAAGCATTGTTCCAGCTGTGAGGTCTGAAGAAGTCCTTTGGGCCCTTCTCCAAAGTAAAGCTTATTTGTCGAGATACTTGTGGTGAACACTGTTTTCTTCTCCCTCCCTCCCTCCCTCCCTGCTTCCCTCCCTCTTTCAATTTTTTTTATTTTAAAAAAGGTTTGGTACTCAAAAAAGCTTTTGTGAAGCACAGACGGGGATGGAGGGAGATTTTAAAAAGCCTTTTGTAACAACAGAGGAAAACTTTGAAAGGAAATTATCCAGTGTCGTCTTCGGTTCATACTTAGGTGGTCACAGAGTTCAATTCTCTGCAGAGAGACAGAGCGCCATTCATCCATAACTTTACCACAGGCTTTTTGGCTCGGCATCTTCTAAGATTCCCCCATCTTGCTGACACGGCTGTCATTCCTGTTGCAAAAGAAAGCTGACCTTTTGTTTTTGGGGGGGGGGAAAGCAACTGAAATTCAACTTCTTCAGCAAATTCATTACAATTCCACCTCTATTTCTTTGGTCAGTAATGAAGGATGGAGCCCAAACCTCTCTTTTCCCTCTTGCTCTACAAGATTGGCTTTTTGAGGATGGATGGGTTACTGGGCAGTCCAAAACTTTGATTCAAGGATTCACCATAAAAGAGACTCAGTTGAATATTTTTTTTAAGAAAAAAAAATCAGTCTTAAAATGGAGTCACTTCATCCATGGAATCAAATTGCTTCAAGATGCCTAAAGTTTTGGTAGACCCTTGAACACGTGCAAATCAAATCTTAAAAACTAATCATTCATATGATTTGAGTTAAATCCATTTCATTCTTCAACCTGAACTGAACCACAGATTCAAAACAAGTTTTTACTTATTCATATCCCCAGGTTGATGGGTTCTTGGTCTTAGAATCCCATCATCGAGATATTATGACAGCTCACATTCCCTTTCGTTTATCTGTTTGTTTTTTAATGGGCGCTTTTATAATAGATCATGAACAAAAATCACTGAACTAATCTAAAAAAAAGGAGCTTTGACATGTATTTAAAAGCTAAAGCTTCAATTGTAGAATATGTCATTTGCATGCAAAGGTTTGGAGGCTGTTTTTATTTTGCTTCAGTCTGGAAAAATTCAGAAGCTACTGAAATTGACTAGGAAATTTCATTTAATGGGAAGCAGTATGCAAATAAAATAGGGAGGAGAGAGAGAGATGAAAGATAGATGGGCAGGAAGACAGGCAGAGAGACAGATGATAATAGATAGATGATAGATAGATGATAGATGATAGATGATAGATGATAGAGAGATAGAGAGATAGAGAGATAGAGAGATAGAGAGATAGAGAGATAGAGAGATAGAGAGATAGAGAGATAGAGAGATAGAGAGATAGAGAGATAGAGAGATAGAGAGATAGAGAGATAGAGAGATAGAGAGATAGAGAGATAGAGAGATAGAGAGATAGAGAGATAGAGAGATAGAGAGATAGAGAGATAGAGAGATAGAGAGATAGAGAGATAGAGAGATAGATAGATAGATAGATAGATAGATAGATAGATAGATAGATAGATAGATAGATAGATATAGGTAGGTAGATAGACAGACAAACAGACACAGAGGAGAGGAGAGGAGAGGAGAGATAGACAGACAGACAAACAGACAGACAGACAGACAGACGACAGACAGACAGACAGACAGACAGACAGACTAAGAAAACAGAATAACAGGATGGAAGGGACCTTGAAGGTCTTCTAATTCAACACTCTGCTCAAACAGGATACTAAACAGTCAACCTCACCCCATTCCTAAGAGGTCTTTAAGGAGTGTTCATAAGCGCACCAGTGTGCCTACCGTCCCTGCCCTAATATTCCCTTGTATTTGTATTCATTCCATGTATTCATAATCATGTTTATACTTATATCTGTTATCTAATCGATACTTGGTGAAATAAATAACTAAAAGAAAATAATATATCATTTTGGATAAATGCATGTCTCTTCTTGAAAACCCCCAGTGATGGAGCTCTTAGAATTGGTTTAAAGCATTTTAAACAGGTTTGAACTGGTTTGGCCAAATAGGTAGTAATTTGGCCGGACCACGTGATCACACCAGTTCTATCCTGGGCACCGCCATCTTTATTTTCTGTTCTGCAAATGCGCAGAACAATCTTCATTGAAAAAATGTATTTTTCTTCATTTTTTAATGGTGTGTGCATGCCAGTCCCAGAGAGGTCCCAGAGATGGGCCGTTTTTCACAAAAAACGGGGGCATTTTTGCCTTCCCCCAGCCCTGCTGAAGCCTGGAGTGTTCCTGGGAGCCGGGGAGGACAAAAACTGCTTTTTCTTACTGGGTGGTTTGCAGGAACTCCCTTAGCTCTGCTGAGGCTGGAGCCCCCCCCCCCCCCCCCCGTCAAAATCTTTTCGCCACCGTTTCGGTGGGGATGGCTTATTGAGGGGGGGTGTCATGTGACTGAGTGTGCATGAGTGACATCATGTTGGCCACGCCCACTCAGTCACATGCCCCCATCTAGCCATGCCCACCAAATTGGTAGTAAAAAAAAATTGAAAGCCTCCTCTGCCCATGTTGATGCCCAAGTGAGAGTCTTTGGAGTTGCAATCACCTAGTGCCAGTTGGTTACCCCCACACCGGCCCTGTGCCGCCCTCGCAAGCCCTTGCATACCAATGCAAACAATTGATGGAGCCGGCACCCGAGATCAGCACTCCGCTGTTTTGCCAGAGTTTGATTCAGAGTCAGCGGCCTTGGCTGGGTGTTTATCAGCGAGTTATTTCTCAGGAACTGGCCCAGATCAATACTATATTCTTCCAGGCTGCTCTAAACCCAGCAGGGAAGGCAATCACAATGGTGCAAGACTTTGCACCTTATGGAACCGATCGATGGGCTGACGGTGCTCGGCTTTGTTTGCCTGCCTGCTTTAAGAGGTTCCACATGCTTACATGATTGCTTCAAGGTTTGTTTTCTCTTCTCCCCCTACAACAAGACTTTCCCCTCCCTGATCTCCCCTAATAGCATCACGATAATTGCCTTGACATGGAATAACCAGCATAAACACAAATGTGCCATGGAGTTTTTCTTTCCTTTCCTCTTTTTTCCTCTCCTTTCCTCTTTTTCCTTTCCTTTCCTTTCCCTTTTCATTTTCTCTTCCTTCCCTACCTTACCCTTCCCTTTCCTCTTTTTTCTTTCCTTTTTCTTTTTCTTTCCTATTTCCTTTTTCTATTCTCTTCCTTTCCCTTCCCTTCTCTTTCCTTCCCTTCCCTTCCTCTTCTCTTCCATTCCCTTTCCCTTCCCTTCTCTTCCCTTCTCTTCTCTTCCCTTTCCCTTCCCTTCTCTTTCCTTCCCTTCCCCTTCCCTTTCCCTTCCCCTTTTCTTCTCTTTCCTTTTCTTCCCTTTTCTTCTCTTTTCTTTCCTTTTCTTCTCTTTCCTTTCCTTCCCCTTCCCTTCCCCTTCCCTTCCCTTCCCTCCCCTTCCCTTTTCTTCTCTTTTCTTTTCTTTCCTTTTCTTCTCTTTCCTTTCCTTCCCCTTCCCTTCCCCTTCCCTTCTCTTCCCTTCCCCTTCCCTTTTCTTCTCTTTTCTTTTCTTTCCTTTTCTTCTCTTTCCTTTCCTTCCCCTTCCCTTCCCTCCCCTTCCCCGCTCCCCTTCCCTTCCCTTTCCGTTCCTTCCCTTCCCTTTTCTTTCCTCTTTTCTTTTCCTTCCCTTCCCTTATCTTCATTTTGTCCCCTTCCTCTTCCCTAACATTTCCTTTTCCCCATTTCCTTGCTGTGCCTTGCCTTACCATGCCTTTGCTTCCCCACCCCTTCCCTCTTTCTTTTTTTCCTTTCCTTTTCCCTTTTTCTGTCCCCTCTTCCAAGCTTCTCAGCTAGGAAAGAGGTGTGGATTTGTTTTTGATATAAATACTGGACTAAAATGGGTCCTGTGGCTTTTGGCTCCACTTGACAATAGCACAGCCAACTTTATTTTGGCCAAGGGGAAGCAGGGATCCTGCTCAGAAGAGCCTCTTGGCCTGGCCAAAACCTGTCTCACCATCCATCTGAAGTGTGGAGAAAAATTAGCTGAAGCATCACCCGGTGTCAGAGCTGTATTAGGAGCTGGGAGCTACACAGGCAGATAATTGCATTGGTCATCGAGGCTCTGTAGCGCAGCTCTACCTATTAATAAGGACCAAGCCAAATGAAAGCAGATATTGGTTTAGCACTTTCAAGGAAGAAAGTATGAAATCCCCACCACCACCACAGATGTTGTTTTCATCTCATTTTAGGTCCACATGATGCCAGAAGAAAAGAACAGGTCATTTTGCTCCTTTCGTGTGCATCAACTAATTTAGATCTGCTCCAGAGATACTTAGGATGAAATACATTCAATAGGACCAGCTCTTTGGAATCTGCGACAGTTTGAAAAGTATACTCTGAAGATGCTTCAACCAACTAGAAAGCTGGTTGCTCCAGTGAACAAGTTATTTGTGCTGGAAAAGGGAGAAAGCTAGTCTGGTTTTGGACAACCTTCTGCTTAAAGGAGGAGGAGGATTGTGTCTTCTCCAGTACAGTCACAATCAGGGTCTCTTTTCCCCCTCTTTCTAACTTCATCTTCTTAAATACTTTTACTCACCTTCTAGCAAGAAGAAAGTACATTTTAGGTACAGTGAAAAGGTTCTTCTTCTTCTTCTTCTTCTTCTTCTTCTTCTTCTTCTTCTTCTTCTCTCCTCCTCCTCCTCCTCCTCCTCCTTCCTCCTCTTCCACCACCACCACCACTACTACTACTACTCCTTCTTCCTTCTCCTTCTCCTTCTCTTCCTCCTCCTCCTTCTGCTTCTGCTGCTTCTTCTACTACTGCTGCTTCTGCTTCTTTTTCTCCTCCTCCCCTTGCTTCTGCTTCTTCCTCCTCTTCCTCTACTACTTCTGCCTCCTCCTCCACCTCTTCTTCTTCTTCCTCTTCTTCTTCTTTTCCTCCTCCTCCTCCTTCTCCCTCCTCTGCCTCTACTACTACTACTACTACTACTTCCTCCTTCTTCCTTCTCCTCCTCCCCCTGCTTCTGCCTCCTCCTCCTCTTCTTCTTCTTCTTCCTCTTCTTCTTCTCCTCCTCCTCCTTCTCCCTCCTTTGCCTCTACTACTACTACTACTACTACTACTACTACTTCCTTCCTTCTTCCTTCCTCCTCCTCCTCCTGCTTCTGCTGCTGCTACTACTACTACTACTACTACTACTACTACTACTACTCTTCCCCTGCTTCTGCTTCTGCTTCTTCATCCTCTTCCTCTACTTCTGCCTCCTCCTCCTCCTCCTCCTCCTCCTCCTCCTCCTCCTCCTCCTCCTCCTCCTCCTCCTCCTCTTCTTCTTCTTCTTCTTCTTCTTCTTCTTCTTCTTCTTCTTCTTCCTTCTTCCTCCTTCCTCTTCCTTCTTCCTTCTTCCACTTTAGGTGTCAAGGGAGATACAAAGTTCTCAATCTTGCTCTTCTGGCAGCCTCAACCATTGTTATCTGATGCTATTTTGACTTTTTTTTTTAAAAAAAAAGGTTTTTATTTGTATATCTTTTATAAATATCTCAAATCAGTGTGTGAACATTGTGGCACCTGGGTGTCATACATTCTAATACAAATAAAATTAATAAAGTTGATCATCATTATTACATTCAATCAACATGTATTTCTAATAATAATACACGTTTATATTAGGTTGCATCTATCTATCATTGTTCAACCTAAACCATTGTTATCTGATGCTGTTTTGCCTTTTATGTCATCTCTCCATCTTCTTCTAGGTGTCCCTTGTGTCCTTTGGCCTCCTCTTCTTTCTCTATATGCCTCGTATGGTCTAGAATCCCAAGTGAAATGGTTTGTTCCAGGTAATTGAGAAGGAGGAAGACCACAATGGGCCTGGCCCAAGTTGCAAGCCCTCCTTGGTCACCTCTCCAAGGACTCCTGAAGTTTGCTGTCAGAGCAGTCAGTTGAGTGGGACTATTTTCAGTCAGTGGGCTTAAAAAAAACCCAAATTTTTTAAAGGAAAAATCAAATTCAGACTTCAGACCTGTACCAGATGTTGCCTCATATATTTAGCGGCTATGCAAAATTTAGCTTTGTGTGGGTGATAGTTAATTTCACATCTGAGGGAAAGATATGATTATCCATTCTTCCTGGGTTTCAACACAGCAGGAGTAAGCTGTTCTGAAGATTCCTATACAAATGACAACATGGTAGGACAGGTTGATCTGTTTCTTTCTCTGGAAGCGTGTAGGCAGGTGTGCTTGGCTAATACGGTAGATTTGCACCCTCCGAAAGTGCAATGTTATGTCTGGCTTTGGAAAAAATAGTTTTCTTAGTCTGGAAAAGATAAGGTAAAACTAAAGTTTCCCCCACACATGCGTGCTTGTCATTCCCGACTCTAGGGGACGGTGCTCATCTCTGTTTCAAAGCCAAAGAGCCAGTGCTGTCCAAAGATATCTCCGTGGTCATGTGCCCTGCATGACTAAATGCCAAAGGTGTACGGAATGCTTCCCACCAAAGGTGGTTCCTATTTTCCTACCTGTATTTTACATGCTTCCGAATTGCTAGGTTGGCAGAAGCTGGGACAAGTAACGGGAGATCACTCCATCACATGGCAGTAGGGATTTGAACAGCTGAACTGCCAACCTTTCTGATCAACAAGCTCAGCATCTTAGCCACTGAGCACCACATCCCAGATACTGGAAAAGATAAAAATATGTAAATATTTTGCAAGCCCCCATTTTGAAATCACTGTTTCACTGCTCTGTGACAACCCTTTGAGGCTCTCGTTCATTCAATCCCTGAAATAATGTTTATTAGAATCAGGGCCGGATTTAGATGAAAAGAGGCCCTAGGCTATTCCACTTATGAGGCTCTTTCACCACCCATTTTTAAGTTTGTAAATTACATGAGAGACAATAAAATACATCATTACTGTGATATATATCAATATATATCAATATATATAGCTGGCCTCCCGACGGAGGGCGGCTCTGCTCTGCGGCAAAGGCAGCGAGGCCAGCCGCCTCCCCTGCTGCGCTCAGCTGCCTGGCTCGGCCCCCTCGCCCTCACCTGCCTGGCCACTGGGGGCTCCGCATCGACAGGGTGGCTACTGGGAGCGGCCGTGCCTCTCGCCCGACCGCTGGTGCCGGGAACGTGGGCGGGCTCCCCAACTGCCGCGGCGCTGGAACGATCTTAACCAATACATTTTTATGTTTGTTTATTAGTCATATGCCTAGAATTTCTCCTTATTTTCGGTTCAGTGTTTTAGTGTTCACTGTTTTTAGAATAGTGTAATTTTAATTTTGCTAACAATTTGAATGTAGGCCCCTCTTGATCTTGAGGCCCTAGGCTGAAGCCTAGTTAGCCTATAGGAAAATCCGCCCCTGATTAGAATAACAGAAACAGAAGGGACCTTGGAGGTCTTCTAGTCCAAACCCCTGCTCAAGCAGGAGACCCTAGACCATTCTAAACAGATGGCTGTCTAGTCTCTTCTTAAAATATGCTGGACCTCTTCGTATTCCCCAAATGATGCTCCAAATGATTTATTTATTTACTTATTTATTAAATGAATTGGCTGCCCATCATACCACAGGGCAACACTGGGTGTTACACTCATATCCCTGTCAAATGATAAATCCAAGTGAAGTTAGTACATAGAACATAAAATAATAGGGTTGGGAGATGCCTTGAAGGTTTTCTAGTCCACCCCTCTCCTTAAGCAGAAGACCCCATGCCATTCTGGACAAATGGCTGTCCAGTCTCTTCTTGAAAAGCAATTCTCAAATGTGCAACATTCTGAATAAAACATTACACACACACACACACACACACACACACACACACACCATAAAAGCCTGGTTTCATACCCCTTTTTGAATACAATTGCCTTCCATTTCCTCAGTGATCCAATGCTGGAAAACTTCACTCATTTGTACTTATGGCATTTGCTGATTTCTGTGAAACATATCATTTCCCTACATCTTGAATGCATATTAATGGAATGAATGGAATGGAGTAGTCTAAACTAGACTAGACTAGAATGCTTTTTTGGCCAAATGTGATTGGACACACAAGGAATTTGTCTCCCGTGCATAAGCTCTCAGTGTATATACAAGCAACAAGTGATAAATCATGGTCATAATCATAAAATACAATCATCATAAATCATAAGATTACAACACTCCGTGATAGTCACAGAATACTAAGTAAAAGCAGGCCACATAAATTATAAGACACACAAACAACAAAGTGATAGTCCTAAGATGCAAGAAAAGATATCCTGGTACAAGAAATCCTTGTTTAAGTGATTATACAAGCAGAATGCTATGAGCATTGGGTGTGTTTCCCCCATTCTAAAAAAAAGAAAGGGGAATCAATTTCATAAGAGTCTAGTCAACTCCACTAAAGATCCTATATGGATTTTCTCCACTTAACATTTCTATGCTCTGCCTTCCATCTAGAGAAGCTCTTAGAATAGCCTACAGCTTAGCACAGGTGGGTTCCAGTTTGAGGTTTAATCGAAGAGGATATGGCAAAAAAGGAGAAGGGGGTGGAAAAAATCCACAAAAGGTATTATATGTCTGATAGAAATCAGATGTTTGGGATCAGGGTATTATCTACCAGAATAGAAGTAGCTGCAGGAGAAACTTCCTAACTTTGGTGTTGGGGAAGACTTTTGAGAATGCTATGAATAGTCAAGAAACAAACTAAATGGATCATGAAACAAATCAACTCCAAATTTTCCTTTGAGGCACACATAATCAGGCTTAAATTGCCATGTGTTGGATACATTGTGTAAAGAACTAGCTTGCTGTGGAAGTCTATTGTGGTGGGAAAAGTGGAAGGAAAGAGGAGAAGAAGAGGATGACCACAGGAGCAAAGTACCATATTTTTCAGAGTATAAGACGTTCCAGAATATAACACGCACCTTAGTTTTTCGGAGGAAAACAAGAAAATAAAAATCTACTTCTGCCTACCAGCATCCATCGGTATTCATCTGGCTATTGTCATTGCAGCAAACAGGCAGGTCAGCTTCAGCACATTAGCACAGCCTGTTTCAGCATGAGCAGCTGATTGGCGGTTGGATCGACCTCCCGGAATACCCCCAATCAGCTGTTCCAGGCTGCAGGGATTGCCACAGACCATTGATGCCTCCATGCTTCATGTTTTTTGGCCTCTGAATGCTCTGTTTCAAGACTGTGGGGATTTCCACAGCACATCACTGCCGATTGCTGCCTTCGCCGGCACATTTTTGACCTCCGCGCATTGTGATTTTTGCCCCCGCATGCCTCATTTTTGTGCACTGTGATTTCAGGCGGTTCCCTGCTGCCACTGCTGATCCCCACTGTCTGGAACTACCCAAAAATATGATGCTCAGGGGTCAAAACCAGGGTGTGTGAGGCCAAAAGTACGATGTGCGGAGGCTGAAAATGGCTGAAGGGTGGGAGCCTGTGGATGGCCAGGGCTACATTTGGTCTATAAGATGCACCCAAATTTTCACCCTCTTTTAGGGGCAGGAAAGTGTGCCTTATGCTCCGAAAAATTTAGGTAAGTGGATTCAGACCAGTGGCAATGGGTGTTGAACTCTTGAAGATCTGAAGAACCAGTTGTCCAGGAAAATCTTACTACTTGGTCACTAAGAGTCAACATTGACTTGACAGCACCTAATCAATCAAATCCATTGCTGGGGTTGTGCAGAGATTTGATTAAAAGGTGATATGATTGAATCTCCAAATGAAATCGACTTTCTGAATTGATCTGATTTATTCAGGAGGGCTGTGGCACTTCCCTCCCCTCCCTAATCGATTTGGGAAATCAAATCAACTCAACTGGCACAACTAACCAAATTGAATTAACACCTCAAATCAGATTGCAGTCAATCTGCATAACCTTAGTAACTGCCATTGAATAATCTCAGGAAAGAGTCGACCTCCCGATATTTAATACTTTGAAGACTTCTGGCTGCATGAAGCTATCATAGGAATCCACTCTAGATGGTCTGAACAGGCCATGGTTAGAACATTCTAGCATTAAGGTGAAATCGCCATCCGATGATCTCTACTTCTAGAGTAATACACTAAGCCATGGCTTGCTCATTTATATAATCCCAGGCTTTCTACTTGTCTGCTGGGTCAGGAATTCCAAGATTATTTATCCAAATGCCTAGAGGACAATTTAGGGCAGAGTGTCAAACTCAAGGCCTGGGGGCTGGATCTGGCCCAAGAGGTGCTGAGATCTGACCTGCAGGACCGCCCTGGAAACAGTGAAGGACCAACCTGTGGTGCCTCCGTTGTGGAAAATGGTGCTCAGAGGGCCGTGTACAGCCCTCCCGAGCTCTGTTTTCACTGACAGAAGGCTGCAGGAGGCCATTGCAGCTGAAAACGGAGCTTGGATGCCCATTTTCACTGGTAGTGTACTTAGGCCACTACTGGTGCCCCTGATATGAGTGAGGTTGAGCTGGCCATGCTCACCTTGTCCATGCCCATCCTGACCCCCCATGGTCAAGTACAACCCTGATGCAGCCCTCAATGAAATCAAGTTTGACACCCCTGATTTAGGCACGTCAAATTTTTCAACTTTTGATTTTCCAAACATGAAGGGTACTCAAAAGTTGTGACTTGCCTTGGGGATTTTAAAGATGCTGTGGTCACTTTAATATAATTTAGATGTACTTGGTCAGTAACTACATAAATGTCATATCTTTTTAACATTTGGTTTGTTTCATTTGGATGCCTACACTTGGAAAAATTGTGCCAAGCCATACAAATCACACTAACACGACACATGAAGCATTAGAAGTTGTGTTAAAAGAAGCTAACCAGGTTTTGACTTGTTGTGTTATAAGAACAAGCGGAATTTTAGAACCGAATAGTTTGTTTTCTATTCCTAGCGTTATAAAAACCCATTTCTTGAAGTCCTTTAAATCCAGATCTGGATTAAAGATATAGGAGAAAATTAACATATTGTAAATTCAAATAAAAAGCATAATAATGCACTAAAGTTTTCCAAGCAGTTGAAGTAGCACACAACTCCAGAACTGTACCCACTGGGGAAAACATGAACCCACAAAAGGGAGGAAGGAAGGAAGGAAGGAAGGAGGGAGGGAGGGAGGGAGGGAGGGAGGAAGGAAGGAAGGAAGGAAGTAAGTAAATTTTATTTGGAGATGTGCTAAAATGAATTTTTCAAAAGAAAAAGGTAAAATGAAAATCATACCAAAGTGAAATGGAATAGATATCCACCATCCATATCCTTAATATTATAGGTGTAAGAAAGATATTTTATCTCACCTACTGGTTTTCGATAATATTTTGGACTAGGATAAATGTGTCTATTTAATTCATTGTTCTGTGTTTTGTGGGCAGCCATTTTTTTCAAATGCAGTGTGTACCAGGCCATCACTCCAACGGTTGTATGATTGTTTTGGATGTCAAAACTATTTGTGGGATTAAGAGAATCCAGACTGACTTACACATGAAGGTAATAACAAGCAAAGAAATCCGTCTGCTTTATTTTCCCTTATTCGGTATACATTCAGTTCTTTCAACTACCTTTCAGAGCTATGACAGCATTTCATTAAATTGTCGTGACTAAAGTTGGCATCCTACAAGTAACAAAATGTGTGCAAACATCTTATCTTTCATCTTACCATTCCTTCTTCAAAAAGTTTAACATCCCCCCTGTAGCTGAACTTTTTTTCATTTGTTGGAGGATAAAGGGAGGGAGGGAGGGAGGCTGGAAGGGAGGGAGGGAGGAAGGAAATCAGTGGTGGGTTTCAAAAATTTTTTACTACTGGTTCTGTGGGCATGGCTTATTTTGTGGGCGCAGCTTAGCAATCATGTGATCAGGTGGGAGTGGCTTTGCAGTCATGTGACTGGGTGGGCATGACCAATTTAGCTGTCCATTTTGCCAATTTATCAGTCCATTAAACAATACACAGCAGCCCCCTTTTCTATTCTTTTCAATACTGCATGAAGTTAGATGACCTCTGAGGTCCCTTTTAGCCCTGGATTGCTCTGCTGTTTCAAAGCATCCTCTGAAGTTGCGTCTAGTGCCAGGTTTGTGGTCCTTCCTTCCTCTCCTTTTTCTCTCTCTCCCTCCCTCCCTCTATCCATCCTTATCTCGTTCACTTTCCCTTTCCTCTTTCTCCCTTTCCTACCTCCCTCTCTCCTTCCTCCTCCTTCTCCTCCTCCTTCCTTCCTCCCTTCCTCCCTTCCTGTGAAGAATCCCAGGTGGTCTTTGCTAGTAGGAAGAAAAGCCAGATGTTTTGAAACTGAGAACATGCCCATTGATCACCTGGCATTCTTAGAGCTCCACTATGGATTAGCTTAGCCTGAGCCTAAGGATAGCTAGCAGCACTTTCAATAAGCTCTCAACTCCATAGACCAGAACTATTCAAACAGGGCAGCTGGAAGACTTGTGGACTTCAACTCCCAGAATTCTCCAGCCAGCAGAGCTGAATTCTGGGAGTTAAAGTTCCCAAGTTTGAAGACCTCTCTGTTCCAGGCACTTGGGAATCCCCAAATGGTGAGGATTTCTTTCTTTTTTCTCTCTCTTGAAGCCCCTTCCTGCACTTATGCTCCCAGGGGGCTGCAGGGAGGCTTGCTAACCCCCCCTCTATTTTGGCCTCCCTGAAGCCTGCTGGGAACCAAAATGGGGCTGGTGGGGATCCTGGGAGGGGTGGGGGAAGGGAAAGTAATGAGCCCATTGGGGATGGTGAGAGGGCAGCAAGCTCCATGGGGGGGGGGCT
This sequence comes from Thamnophis sirtalis, assembly GCF_051295495.1. NCBI lineage: Eukaryota > Metazoa > Chordata > Lepidosauria > Squamata > Natricidae > Thamnophis > Thamnophis sirtalis. The sequence continues at coordinate 19,453,782 of NW_028261382.1, forward strand.
AGAAAGAGTTACCTGTAGGCAGGAGGAGGAGGAGGAGGAGGCAGCTGAGTTTGGGTGCAGGGCAGGCACTTGGGAGGTGAGGAGTGACTGGGGGGACAGGGGAGGGCAGGACATTTGCACTTAAAATGGTCTGTGCATGCTCACAACATTAAAAAAAGGGGGGGAAATTACATTTTTCAATGAAGATTGCTCTGCACATGTGCAGAACAGAAAACCAAGATGATGACACAGAGGATAGAACTGGTATGGTCACATGTCCGCCGGAGTTACTACCTATTCGGCCAAACCAGTAGGAACCCACCTCTGAAGGAAATAAATTATAAAAGGAGCCCTGGTGGCTTACGGGTTAGAATGCAGCTTTGCAGGCAAACTCTGCTCACAGCCTGGAGTTCGATCCTGACCTGCTCAAGGTTGGCTCGGTCTTCCATCCTTCTGAGGTTGGTTAAATGAAGACCAGATTATTGGGGGAAAGAAGCTGACTCTGTAAACCACTTAGAGAAGGCTATGAATGAAGGCAGGAAGGCAGGCAGGCAGGCAGGCAGGCAGGCAGGCAGGCAGGCAGGCAGGCAGGCAGGCAGGCAGGCAGGAAGGAAGGAAGGAAGGAAGGAAGGAAGGAAGGAAGGAAGGAAATTTGGAGATGGGATAGGATGAACTTATTATAAAAAACCAGAAAAGAATGAGAAGCACACCAAATTAGAAATAGATGCCTCTATTGCTGAAAATGCTCAAAACCATGCCTTTAATTTATCTACCAACAAATTTGTTGGAGATACGCAAAAGCTGGCTTGTTCCCATCTTGCACTGAAGGTGTACTGGTGGCCAAAGACAGATTATTATTCTTTTGCACTGAAGGGACACAGGCCTTGCATCAGCCTACTGCTTCTTTAAACACACAGACACACACACACATACACACACACACACACAACCCTGTGTCCTTGGATGCAAGGAATAAAGAGTAGTGGGATCCCCCCTCCCCATTTGATTGATCAAGCGTGTCCCTCTTGCAAGGGGAGAAAAAGATGATTGGTCAAATTACTTTGTAGGTCACCAAGTTCCCACTTGTGCTATTGATCCGGCCTTGTGGATACATGTAAGTAACCAAGAGGTTCCCCCCTTCTTTTCTTTTCATTTTTAAGTGATAAAGAGGTCAACATGCAATCAAATCAAAAGCAATGATGTGGGGCCTGATAGGTGGTGAAATTGACATTTTGACATTGTGCTGGATCATGCAGCTTAACTCGGGTTTGAGGAGAAAGCAATAAGCAAGCTGTTAACTGCTGCAGGTTGCTTGCAGGCCACCAGCTAATGAGCTGCCTTACTGGCACTGCCCTCAATTCGTACAACATTTGGGGGTCTTCCCTGGTTGTTTTATTGTTACGTTGAATGCGTAACTGGCTATTTTCCTGGAAGGTGCTCAGCCAATCTGCAGGATTCCTCTATTTTCATCTCTATACGTCAGGGAGGTGGGTTGCGCTAACTGTAGGAACCTATCAGTGATGGGTTTCACATTTTTTTAGAACCTCTTCTTTAGGTGTGGCCTAATTTATGGGAGTGGCTTGCGGCCATGTGACCAGATGGGAGTGGCTTGCCAGCCATGTGACTGGGTGGGCCTGGCCAACTTGTAAAATGTGGTGAAATTCACTTAACAACGCTCTTGCTTAGTAACCAAAATGTTGGCTCAGAAACTTGAAGAACGCAAGTGTTAAAGCTGTCAAGTTACAAGACCCCTGCACCCCTAACCCTTTAAATAAAAAAAACCCAGGGGTGTTCAAACTTGACAGCTTTAAGACTTGTGGACTTCAACTCCCAGAATTCCTCCTCTCGCTCTTCATCTTGATGATGTGTGGATGGGTGGGGGGAAGGAGCTGGAACCGGTTCTAAATGGCACTGTAGATTTGTGGAACCTCTTCTATAGAAGAGGTTAGAACTGGCAGGAACCCATTGACTCAAGTGGGCCTTGAGGAGGGTCTAGGACAGTCATGGCAAACCTTTTTTGACACCAAGAGCCCAAAAGGTAATGCACTCATGTGCTCATCGGAGCCATGCTCCAGAAAAGCCAAACTTCCAGGTTCTAGTGCACATGCATGCCTGACAATCAGCTGGCCGCCGTCCATGCACAAACCAGTTTTCAGCACTGCCTTGCACATGAAAGGATCATACTCCGGAAAAGCGAAATATTTGGGTTCTAGCATGCATGTGCACCCCATATTCAGCTGGCAGCACACATGTGCATTAGTTTTCAGCACTGCCGTGCACATGAAGGACAGCCTCCAGTGCCATTAATCATCTTCGTTCCTCTTCTCTGCACTCTTTCTAGAGTCTCAATATCTTTTTTAACATTTATAACAGTTGCAATATCCCAGGGTCATGTGACCACCACCTCCTTTTTGACCTTCTGATAATCAAAGCCAGTGGAGAACCTCCATTCACTCAAGAACCATGTTCCACTTCACTGGAAGCCTGTTAAAAACAAAATCTGTGATTGTCACTTGATCTTGGCAAGCTTGGAAATTAAATTAACCAGCTGGAACCTCGGCTATACCAGTCACATCGTTAGCCATATCAAAGATAATAACCGTTCTTATTGTTGCGAGCTCGGAAGGAAGGCAGGAGTGAAAGCTCCAGATGATCATATATAAAGAGTGCAGAGAAGAGCAACAAAGAGGATTAGGGGACTGGAGACTAAAATATATAAAGAACGGTTGCAGGAACTGGGAATGTCTAGTTTAATGAAACGAAGGACATGGGGAGACATGATAGCAGAGTTCCAATATCTCAGGGGTTGCTCCAAAGAAGAGGAAGTCAAACTATTTCCCAAGGCACTTGAGGGCAGGACAAGAAGCAATGGGTGGAAACTAATCAAGGAGAGAAGCAACTTAGAACTGAGGAGAAATTTCCTGACAGTTAGAACAATTAATCAGTGGAACAGCTTGCCTCTAGAAGTTGTGAATGCTCCAACACTGGAAGTTTTTAAGAAGATGATGGTTAGCCATTTGACTGGAACGATATAGGGTTTCCTGCCTATAGGCAGGGGGTTGGACTAGAAAACCTCCAAGGTCCCTTCCAACTCTGCTATTGTATTGTATAAATATCCGTTTTTAGTCAATGGCAACTTCCAGATCTGAGCTGCTAGTCATCAAAACAGGACATTTAAAAGAAATCTGTCTCTTTGAAGTGGTAACACAAAAGAAGCCTGTGGGGGTAAATTTGGAAGGAAAAGGCCCTCTCTGTGCACTACATGTGTGAGAAACCACATGTGCACACCCTCGCAAAGCAAAATCTACAATTTACAGCAAGGATAAGAAGAAGAAAACCTTCCAGAGCTGGGAGGTTCATCAAAAATACAGCTTTAGTTCTGTTCAGAAGTGTGGAAAGCATATCATTATCCAGTTCTCTCTTGTTATTCACTGTAATATTCTTGCCTTCTTGTTGTTGCCAGAAACTCAGATCGTAATCACTCCTAAATCCTTTCCCAGTACTCATATTATCGATGCTGGAGATAAGGACATGACCCAGCTAATAATACACTGGTGACATTAAATGCCTACCAAAACTACCAAAAATATATAAGGAAGAACAGCTCTTTCTGTACACATTAGGTTTGTTCTTCCTCCTTTCCTGCCAGACTTAAATCATTTGTCATCCCTCCTTTAAGCTTCATTTTTGAGTCTAGATAATGTTGCTTGCTAAGCATCCAAATAAACATGGGGAGATAGTAGGGACTTGTAAAACAAAATGCAGATCTAGGACACCAATGGCTTTCTAGATGCACTCCAGAACATCTGAAAATAAAGCACATGTTGATGAAAAGCCATATGCCAGACACAGTCTCTTCAATACTGGAAGGGATTATTATATAGCAATGGCACTTAGACTTATACACCGCTTCACAGTGCTTTACAGCCCTCTCTAAGCGGATTACAGAGTCAGCCTCTTGCCCCTCTTGCCTCTGGGTCCTCATTTTACCCATCTCGGAAGCATGGGAGGCTCAGTCAACCTTGAGCTGGTCAGGATAGAACTGCTGGCAGTTAGCAGAGTTTGCTTGTAGTACTGCATTCCAACCACTGTGCCATTTTAGGAATAGAATAGAATAGAACAGAATAGAATAGAATAAGCACTTAGACTTATATAGCATTCTATAGTGCTTTACAACCCAAATATTGGAAGCCTGCTATCATGTCACTCCTAGTCCTTCTTTTCATAAGTCTAGACATATCCAGTTCCAGCCACTGTTCTTTATATGTTGTAGCCTCCAGTCCCCTAATCATGTTTGCTGCTCTAATCTGCACTCTTTCCAGAGTCTCAATACTTTTTATATCATGGTGACCAGATCAGTTAATCATTCAATCAGCAAATATCCAAAGAGAGTGATCTCCTTTAATTCTGGAGATTTCTCATAGCTATTGCGGCTAGTAGCCCTTGATAGATCTATCATAGTAGCTGCAAAGGAAGTTGTGTTTTAGTACATCTGTTAGGTAACAAGTTAACTTACTTGATAGGAGCAAACAGGAGTGCTGTTCCAATCCATCTTATGAAAGGGCAGCAGGAAGTTATTAATTCTTGGAATTAGTATGATGAGTTCCCAAAGAGATAACATGCCTCCTCTTCAGCTCTACTGTTTGTGGGTGGTCCAGCAAGAGACAGGAAGGGGAAACCGAGAGAATTGCAAAAATACACCCTTAAAATGAGACATTGTTCGCCACTGATATACTTGGGAGCATTTTAATAAACATCTAACTTCCACATGTGGTTTTCATTATCAAAACTTTATCGCCTTTTAATCTTCCTTCCTTCCAAACCACTGATGTAAAACAGGGAAGCTAATTTGACATTTATTTGAGTTATACAGATGGTTTTTAAAACAGAGGAAATAGGCATTGCTGCTCCCAAGGGATGGAGCTCCTTGACAGATCGACAATCCAGAAGCAAATAATGGCCTTTGTGATGTTTGAAAGGTTAATTGAGCTGATATCTAGAGGAGGATAAGAGATGGGGCAACATGCCACATCTGTCCTCTCGGAGATCCCTTCATGAAGAAGAAGTTAAAAATTTGGACCTTTGTCTTCATGGCTAAGGATGAGCTGAATACTTGGGGTGGGGCATGATGAAGAAGACAAGTGGCTTTTTTGCATCCCAACAGAAAATGGACATATTCCAGTGATCTACTGTTTATGAGTCCTGTAAAGAAATATGGTCTTTTCTGCGTTATTCTCAGCATCTTTGTGAAAGTGTTTAAAATTTCTGTAGGGAGGTTTGTGAGCTGACATTCTTTTTGGCGAGGCAATGAAAGAAAATTGATTATTTTTATTTTATTTTGATGCGTAGGTCGACTTATGGCAGTTGCCAAAAAAGCATGAAGAGCTGTTAACCTAATTTTGCAAAGCTTTTTCTCTAGTAACATTATACTGCAAACTTTCCGAGATCAATTCTCATCTGCCTGTAATCCACACTGTATATCAGACATTAATACGATTGTCCTCCACTCCTCTGCTCTCCTCTGCTCACTATAGAATACCTTAGACCAGGGGTTGGCAACCTTAAACACTCAAAGAGCCATTTGGACCCGTTTCCCACAGAAAAGAAAATACCGGGAGCCACAAAACCCTTCCTGTGCCTGACTATTTCCTGAGCGGCCACAGATTCCAGTGGGTGTCGCACATTGGCGGGTGTAACGCATATTTTGAGCAACAGGGAGCCGCAGCAAAGGGATAAAAGAGCCACATGCGGCTCAAGAGCCGCACATTGCTGACCCCTGCCTTAGACTACCAGGCTTGAAATGTTGTACTTGGATAACCGAGAACTACGCCAATTAAGGTTTGACCTAAGCGTAATACACAAAATTGTCTGCTACAACATTCTACCAGTCAATGACTACTTCAGCTTCAAATACAACAATACACGGGCAAAGAATAGATACAAACTCAAGGTAAACCGCTCCAAACTCAATTGCAGAAAATATGACTTCAGCAACAGAGTGGACAATGCCTGGAATGCTCTACCCGACTCCATTGTTACATCCTCAAATCCCCAGAGCTTCAACCTTAAACTGTCTATTGTGGACCTCACCCCATTCCTAAGAGGTCTGTAAAGGGGGTGTGCATAAGCACACCAGTGTGCCTACCGTCCCTGTCTTACTGTCACCATATTCATATTCATACCCATTTTCTGTGTTCATGTCCATGTTTATAGTTATACCTGTTATCTCGTGCATGTTTGACAAACTAAATAAATAAATAAGAATAAGTTGAGCCCAAAATTTATGTTGCTAAGTGAGACAGTTGCTAAATGGGTTTCGCCCCATCCTCTGACCTATTTTTCCAAAGTTGTTCAGTGAATTGCTGCCGTTTGTTAAGTTAGTAATCCAGTTGTTAAGTGCACCCAGCTTTCCCATTGGCTTGCCAGAAGGTCACAAAAGGGGATCACATAATCCCAGGACACTAAATACTGTCATAAGTACATGCCAGTTTCCAAGCGTCTGAATTTTGATCCCATGACTGTGGAGATTCTGCGACAGTCATAACTGTGGGAAATGGTCACAAGTCACTTTTTTCAGTGCTGTTGTAATTTCAAACACTCAAAAAATGAACTGTTTGTAAGTCGAGGACAACCTGTAGATAAAATGGGACTTGGATATTTCTAGCAAAATTGGAACGACCCTTTTCAATCCAGAACAACTGTTTGGTGCTTAAACTTGAGAAGTTTGAAATGTTTCCTCTTGAGAAAGTTTTGCAACCCTCTAGCTCATGGTTTTTTTTAATGCAATCTGTGACCACAATTATCCAGAAGAGAGGTTGATAGCAGCAGAGTTGGGAGGACTTTGTAGATAATCTAGTCCAACTCACCACCCAAGAAGACTGAGGCTAAGTGCACACAACTTCTTTCCCTGGGTGTTTTAAGGGAATGAATAGTCACACAGTATCTTAATCTCGGTTGGTGGGGACTGAGGAGGGAAGGGATTCAATGTGTTTGAACAAATCCAGCTCCCTTGGTTAGTTTATTTTTCAATCTATTATGAGATATCATAAATTGGGTTAATTCAGTAAGCAGGTTAATGCATTAGGTTGCTCCATCCTTTAAGTGCAATGGCTGGAAAATTCTTCTCTTTAGTAGGATGCTAAGGGTGGATGAATCCTGTCAATTATGATTTTTCTCCGTCTCCTGTTTTACAAAATTTGGTTGATTGAAACTGAAACCTGCTAATTTCTTTTCTTTTCTTTTTTTCATTTTTGTAGTTCATCCTACACTATTTTTTCTATTCCTCTCTCTTTCTCTTTCTCTGTTTGTGCTTCCGTCTGCTCTGTTGCCCACGTGCACACAGATTATGCAAACGTCTTCCTTCTATATTTTTGTATCTTTGGGAATATATGCATGTGTTGACTCTCATATTTTTCAAATTCAAGACTACAGTTCTCAAAGAAGTTATTTTTATTTCAGTTACAGATGCAACAGAGTTAAGTTAAGTGTTTTAATACTGAAATGTGAGCTTGAGTCGGATTTTGCGACCTTGATTTGATGCAAGAGAACAATAATGTTTTAGGCAATCTTACTTCTTTTGTTCAAGACTAAACACACTTATTTAAATAAGACTTAATTCCAAGGATCCTTTGCCTATCAGAAGAATATTTTCCCCTAAACTCTCATGATTTTCTTTGTGATTTGATTTTTTTTTTATTCAAAAGAAAGTTAAAATGCAAAAATCCAAAAAAGGACCAAAAAACAAAAGAAAACGCAAAACAACCAAGACATCATAGAAAAGTCCATCAAAAAAGAAATAAACCCAACACATATATGCATACTATTCCCCCTAATTCAATACTAATACATTATTACAATATTAGAAGAAGATAGAATAACAGTGTTGGAAGGGACTTTGAAGGTCTTCTAGTCCAACCCCCTACTTAGGCAGAAAACCCACCCCTTGCAAAATAGCTCCCCCCTTCACATCTTTAAACTAATCAATCTATTTGCAAATTTTTAACCTTTCTGTATGTTATATTAATGACAAAAAAATTAACAGGAAGAAGACGAATGATAAAAAAGACAATGAATGTTGAATGTTGATTCTATTTATATGTCGCCCTTTTCCCCCGAAGGGGACTCAGGGCAGCTCACAACTCAACCAGGGAAGGGGGATACAAACAGAAAATTAAAACGACACAAAAACAATACATAATTTAAAATACACAACAGTCATACCAATTCGAGACGGGGGCAATAGTTCTTTAGCCCCAGGCCTGTCTGAACAGCCAGGTTTTAAGGGCTTTGCGGAAGGCCTGGAGGGTGGTGAGGGTTCGAATCTCCACGGGGAGTTCGTTCCAGAGGGTCGGAGCAGCCACAGAGAAGGCTCTCCTCCGGGTAGTCGCCAGTCGACACTGGCCGGCGGATGGAATTCGGAGGAGGCCTAATCTGTGGGATCTAATTGGTCTATGGAGGTAATTGGCAGCAGGCGGTCTCTCAAGTACCCAGGTCCAATACCATGAAGGGCTTTATAAGTGACGACTAGCGCCTTGAAGATTATAGTTTCAAAACTCTCTGCTAATAAACTGTTACTAGAATCCACTCATAGAAAGTTTGCTGTGTGGCATCTTAACTAACCCCAATTGTCCCAAAAGTTAAAAATTATTCATCCTGGATCAAATGTCCATGTGTGTTTTTTTAATGTCACCTCTATCCATTCTTGTCTAACTAAATATAATAGATTCACTCTCCGCAGTAGATTTTCTTTGTTTTTTTTAATCATGAATGTAACCATCTCAGATGCATTCATATGAATACATGAGCAAATTCTTGCCGGTTACAATGTATAAAAATCATGTCATATAATTTTTCTCGGCAACATAAAATCTTCGTATGGTAGCCAAAGATAAAAAGGTAAAGGTTCCCCTTGCACATATGTGCTAGTCATTCCCGACTCTAAGGGGCAGTGCTCATCTCTGTTTCAAAGCCGAAGAGCCAGCGCTGTCCGAAGACGTCTCTGTGGTCATGTGGCTGGCATGACTAAACGCCGAAGGCGCATGGAATGCTGTTACCTTCCCACCAAAGGTGGATCCAATTTTTCTACTTGCATTTTTACATGCTTTCGAACTAGGTTGGCAGAAGCTGGGACAAGTAATGGGAGCTTACTCCATTACGCAGGGCTAGAGCTTCAAACCACCAAACTGCAACAAGCTCAGTGTCTTAGCCACTGAGCCATCACGTCCCATGGTAGACAAACAGACTAGCAATAGGATGGTAGATATGTCCATCTTTAAAACTCTTTATGCTGATAACAGACCTGCTAATCAGTTAGCATTTAATTAGCCCATATGTCTTACTTTGCAGATGATGCTTTTCCTACCTGGGGGGCGTCTTCTGTCCAGTTTTGATATATTGGGGCATGTATAGCAAAATCAATCCACTTCATTGAGGGCTTTTGCTTCATTGCACTGGAGACGTCTGCACCACTGTAATGTCAGGGTAGGGCCAACATATTGCATTCAATTCTGGTCACCACAACCAATGTTTCTACGGGCTCAACAAAAGACGTCGAGCCCCTAGAAAGAGTGCAGAGAAGAGCAAAAAGATGATAACTGATCTGGAATCTAAACCATATGATGAACAATGGAGGGAACTGGGAATGACTAGACTAGGGCTGATGTGACAGCAGTCTTCCAGTACTTAAGAAGCTATCACAGAGAAGAAGGAATCAACCTATTTCCCAAAGTAGAACAAGAAGTAATGGGTGGAAGATAATTAAAGAAAGATCAAACCTAGAATTAAGGAGTACTTTCTTAACATAACAACTAATCACTGAAATGGCTTACCTCCAGAATTTTGAGTGCCCATCACAAGGTTTTCAAGAAGAGATTAGAGAACCACTTGTCCAGAATGGTATAGGATCTGCTCCTTGAACAGAGCCTGGACTAGAAGACCTCCAAGGTCCCTCCCAGCCTTGTTATTCTATGTTCTATGAGACTTCAATCAACCAAGGCTTCTGTAGTTACGTATCAGGGTTCTCAAAAGTGATCAATAACAACCCCGGGGTTCAATGGGGCTATCCATTATTATTATTTTTTAATATATTTTTATTCTTTTTTAAACAAAACAACACATACAAAACAAAGCAAGAGCAGAACAAAAAACAACTTTCCTCCATTTCATCAAGCATGTCATTTGGTTACAAGTTTTTGTGCACCAATTCTTAAGCTCAGGGTTAACATCACTGGTTTACATTAAACATTGAGTATTTTGCTGTCATTGGGCGTTATGTATTCAAATTACCATTAATATTCTTTCATTTGTAACAATCCTTATTTCCTTAAATTCATAATTATCTATCAAATAACAATGAAGCTTTAAAGTATTATAGTGTCACCTATATCTAAGGAGAAAGAGCAAAGAATAGAACAAAGCATTCCCATTAATTTATAATATACATTCATATTTTCAATTGACCATAATGTCACAAATCATCCCATTATTAATTATCCATATAGTGGTTAAGTATTTCAATTCATGTATATATCAATTGTTCCTTACATCATCATTGATCCGTTTAATATACAAAGATCTTTTTTTTTTCATTCTTTTTTACTTGCCCCTTAATTTGCTAAATAAGACAATGTCCAAAAGGCAGGATGTAAAAAGGTGTTTGGAAGCTGATGTCAAAGCCCGGAGTTCTTTCATCTTTCTAATATAAAATGGTCACTACATACAATTATACCAAGGTATTCAAATCATCCCATTCTTATACATAAGGGCTATCCATTATTATTGATGTTATTATTAGTCATAGTAGCAGTACTATTAGTTAAAATGGCATACTTTGATTTTTTTTTTTTTATGTAATCACTATTTGGGGGTCCATGAACCATCTGAAAGTTCATGAAGAGGTTGATGAACTGAAGAGCTTAGGGATGACTGGAAGAAACTTGGAAGAGAGAGATTCTGTTGTCCATTGAAGCACTTAAAGAGGTCCTTTGATCCAAGCTTGATCAAGGAGACACATCCTCTGGAGACCACAACATCCTAACAGACAATGTCTTGAAGTTGAACTTTGAATATAAACAGAACAATATTCTGTTATTCTTTCTGTGATCACATGTGCCCATCCTGTCAAACCCAAAGGAAGTCCAGAATGATATAGACTCTCCTGCCCTGGGCAGGGGGTTGGACTAGAAAACCTCCATCTCCCTTCCAACCCTATTATGTCCTATATTCTAATTATACTTTTCTCATGCTGTAATGGAACAGATACATGTTTCAATAGCACACATCTTCTATACATTACTATCTGCCAAAGTCATACAGAACTGAATGATCTTTTATTATTTACTAGATGTATACCCGTGCTTCGTGATGAAACTATGTGATCGGGCAATGCAGGAGCAATCCAGTTCACAATCCGTTGGCTCAGTGGTGGTCAGTGATTGAAACACAAAAGGGAATATCTCTCCCTCTGCCTTGAGGCAAGAAGCAGTTCCATAGCTGGAAGGCATAGACATTTTGGTGAGGTACCAACGTTTAGAACTGTAAGGAGCCCCAGATTGCTCATGAGTGAAGGAGTGGAATATTTACCAGTTTGAACTGGTAACGGAATGTGAAACAACTGGCAATTGGAACAGAGTTCTTTTCAGATGGGGAGGGGGAGTAGAACTCCTTAGCATCAGAGTGTGTTAATTACTGAATAAGAAATGATCAGATGGTCATTTTGAAAAATCCTTTCCTAGCGAGCAGCTATAAGCCAAGAGCAACATAAGTGCCAAATTTCAAGTTTGTAAACTTTATGGTTCTGGAGATTTCATGATGAGTGAGTGGTATTTGGCGCGCACACACACACACACACACACACACACTTATACATGTGTGTGTGTGTGTGTGTGTGTATGTGTGTGTGTGTATATAGTCTCCCTTTATTTATTTATCAGCACAAATAAACACACACACACATGTATATGTATATGTATATGTATATGTATATGTATATGTATATGTATATGTATATGTATATGTATATGTATATGTATATGTATATGTATATGTATATGTATATGTATATGTATATGTATATGTATATGTATATGTATATGTATATGTATATGTATATGTATATGTATGTTTCAGCAAGGTCTCACTCGCTATCTTCAGGTTGGGTTTTGGACTCAAAAACATGAATAAACGTGACGATACCTCCCGCCTACCAGACATCTGGAAACCAGCCCTGGTCAACAAACAAGCCCCACCCACCACCCAGGCCGTTACAACACAAAACAACAATGGACACACAGCCAGCACCGATCAGCACCAATCTACCAATCATGATACAACCACACAACCAATCATTCCACTTACTGAAACCAGCACTCCACACCCCCATCCAGATTTATAGAAAGAAGGCATTGTTTGGTATTGTTTATTTGTATGCCGCCCTTTTCCCTGGGGGGACTCAGGGACTCAGGCATGCTCTGACCATGCTTTAAACCCAAAACCCAGCCTGAAGATGGCAAGTGAGACCTCGCCGAAACTTTGCCAAGACAATCTCAATCTTACATGGGAAAGACCCGAATACAATAAGACCAGCATACCTACACCTGTGAAAATGTATGAATATATATATACATTTATACCTATGCCTATACCTATACCTATACCTATACCTATACATATACATATGTGTTTTGATCATCTCTCTCTCTCGAGGGAAAGGAAGACTCCAGCACAGCAATAGAAAAAATGCCAAAGTCAAAGTATTTAATTGCCTATGACCAGCATGGAATACATGCATTAAATTCTAGAAATCCATAGTCCAGGAACAAAAATCTTCAAATAGAACCAGTCTTAAACACTAATCAAAGAGACATCTTGCCAGGAAGATTGCTATCATTTTAAGACATGAACAGCTCTTAAAATATATACTAAAAATTAAAGTGTGAGTGGTGTGTCTCCAATTTAAAAAGCTAAAGAAAGCTAAGGGTGAAAATAATTTAGTTGAAAAAGCTGAGCTAGATAGGCCAAAAGGTATAAATTTCTCTAAAGAGAAAAAAAAAACATGCACATATTTTCTGAAATCTGAAACCTGTTATTTAAGGGCAAAGGAAAATAAACAGTTATAAGTGGTCTTTACTTGTGGTTTATGATGCCACTCTACTATGAAAAGAGGAAGAGAATTGACTTTAAATTATTGCTCTTCGTGGAATGATCATGGAACCATTGACTGTTTTGTCATCTGGACACTCCAGGAAGTGCCAGAGTATGAAAATTAACCTCTTTGCAGAGAGTTATGCAATTAAACAAATTGCAAAAAAGGAAGAGAAGGAAAGGAAAAGAAAGGAAGAATGGATGGAGGGAAGGAAGAAAGGAAGAGAAAGAAAGGAAATCTTATTTGTAAACTTGGTGTGCTGCAGAAACAGAACTGATACAAATTACACCTCCATTTTTTACAATTGATAGCAAGAGAACCATGTAGACCCTTCAGAAAAGCACACTAGTTGTGCGTGAATTGCCATACTAGAACTGCGTTAGAGAGAAAAAGCTGGAGTCTTGGTAGACCGTGTCCTTCTCCCCCATTTTATCCCAACCTGATGAAGTCTTTAGACACAGGAGAAAGGGCTTGTGAGTTTCAATCAGCGACTATTCTAGCGAAAGATGAAACGAAACTCCTGGGAAGAAAGAGAAAGGGAGAGGAATCACAGCACCCCGGTGATGTCAGGAGTACCAAAACAATCAGCCATTCCATCCTTGGGGCCGCCAATGGCATCCTCTTCTTTTCCTCTTGCCTTGCATCTATGATTTTGTACTGGCGTCCAAATGGGCTCATTAGTGGCAGAGAGTGAAAATTGAGATCAGAGTATTTAAACCTGACCCAGAGAGAGAGGCAAAGAAAGGGTTCCCCCCCTCCCCACCCTCTGGGCTTTTCAGTCTGAGTCCAGGACCACCCTTGATGGTGACACCAATTCATGCCTTCTCCTGTTCCTCCTCCCCCCTCCTTCTCCTCTCCTCTTCATAAAGGCCTTATTAATTATTGCTTGGCGAGGAAAGCACAGGGACCATATAAAGGAACGTGCCATTCTTTGAGTCGAAATAAAGCACGAGGAGTGCGGGGACCGAAGATAGGTGGGGATGTGTGTGTTTGTGTCCCTGTGTGTGTAAGAGAGAAGGAGAGGGAGGGAGGGAGGGAGGGAGACACACACACACAGAGAGACAGAGATAGACAGACACACACACAGAGAGAGAGAGAGACATACAGAGAGAGAGAGAGAGAGAGAAAGACAGAGACAGAGAGAGGGGGAGAGAGACAGAGAGAGAGAGACACACACAGAGAGAGGGGGGGGAGAGAGACACACAAACACAGATGGAGAGAGAGACACAAACAGACAGAGACGAAGAGAGAGAGACACACACAGAGAGAGGGGGGAGAGAGACGAAGAGAGACAGACAGAGAGAGACAGAGACGAAGAGAGAGAGAAAGAGAGAGAGAGAGAGACACACACACAGAGAGAGAGGGGGGGAGATGGAGAAAAAGAAGATCAAAAGCACTCTTCCCAACTCTCCCCCCTCCTTTTCTGCTTTTCATGCGTAGAACCTCAAAGAAGGTCGAAGAACAATCAGCTTGCAGGGACTCGTGTTCTTTCTGGCAATTAGACTCAGCTGATAGGCTGAAAAGCTGTGAATGGCAGAGTTCAAGGCCCTTCTCTTGAAATTCACACAGGCTTCCCCCCCCCCCTCCTTCCCAAGGAGCGGAGCAGCAGCCAGACACCGGGGCTGAAATCATTTCAAATAGAGACTTAGAGCCGGGGGATTCATTAATTCACCAGCCTAAACAATTACTCGAACATATAATGTCTCTATGTACACTTTGATAGGGAGTGTCATGCAATCCCATCTTTTTCTCTCCCTTCTCGCTTCAGAGGGAGAGAGAGATTAAAAATTTTCAGGCCTGGTTTGAATGCCTGCATGTGTCTTTGTGTTGCCGCTTAGCCCTTCGGGGCATGTAAAAATCCAGATGGCCACTAGATGGCAAGAAAGGGACACAGAATACATCATGGGCTTCCATGTTTTTGTCCAGTTCTGTTCTAGCAGCCTGGGGATCTGCATCTGTAGGATTCCGTTGAATCAATAAATACGAAGGCGTCAAATGAATTTGAAAGATTTTTATAGGCCTGTACATGTCCAGGAATCAAGATTAGATAACTCTGGATATTTGTTTGCTTACATGGAGGGATTTTTAAAAATTGCCAATTCCAAGAGTAATATGTTACAACTAAATATGTTTATGGCGTTTTAAAGAGGAATTGAGAGAGATTATGAAAAAGAAATGATGATCTTTGACTGATCTTTGATCTCTGAAAGAAGATAGGTTTTAGAAAATAAAATATAGAATAGAATAGAAATAGAAATAGCATGGGCATAGCATAGCATAGCATAGCATAGCACAGCACAGCACAGCACAGCACAGAACAGAACAGAACAGAACAGAACAGAACAGAACAGAACAGAACAGAACAGAACAGAATTCTTTATTGGCCAAGTGTGATTGGACACAAAAAGACAAATCTTTGGTTCCTGTGCTCTCAGTGTACATAAAAAGCAGGGGTGGGTTTCTCGCCCCGTTCCAACCGGTTCGCGGGGACCGCCGCGAACCGCCTGAAACCCACCCCTGATAAAAAGACAAGATACATTCATCAAGAATCATAAGGTACAACACTTGATGATACAATAAGTAATCAGGAAACAATCAATATCAATATAAATCATAAGGATACAAGAAACAAAGTTACAGTCCTGCAGTCATAAGTGGGAGGAGATGGTGATAGGAACGATGAGAAGGTTAATAGTAAAGTAATACAGTCTTAGTGAATGGTTTGACAGTATTGAGGGAATTATTTGTTTAGCAGAGTGATGGCGTTTGGAAAAAACTGTTCTTGTGTCTAGTTGTCTTGGTGTGCAGTGCTCTATAGTGTCGTTTTGAGGGTAGGAGTTGAAACAATTTATGTCCAGGATGTGAGGGGTCTAGAGATATTTTCACTGCCCTCTTATGTGTGATTTTTGTGTGCTTTTTATTGGATAAATGTTCCCCAAACTGCTACACAACAGGACTCACTATTATTACTGTTGATTGCAGAGTCAGCTATGAGGATTAGACTGGATTTGGCATTTTTGGCAATCTGTTGAGTCCTTCCCAAGATCCTGGAATATGCAGATGTCACTGTTTGGCAGTATTATTATTATTATTATTGTTATACAATTGTATCACAGCGGCCAGTTGTTTCGCCGGATTTGGCATTGGTTACTAGTCGGGCCCCACCCAGGGGCCTAGGACGTCGTAACGTATTTTCGTAATATGCGTGCAGATCCAAGCAGTGCGGCTTTTTGCATTTGACTGATGGTGATTTTGTCAATTTTTAACTGTTTTAAATGTAATTCCAGTGCTTTTGGAATAGCACCCAGTGTGCCAATTACCACTGGAATTACCACTGCTGGTTTGTGCCATAGTCGTTGAATTTCGATTTTTAAGTCCTGGTATCTTGCGATTTTTTCATGTTCCTTCTCGGCGACCCTGCTATCACCTGGTATTGCGATGTCTATGATTGTGACCTTATTTTTCTCAACCAGTGTGATGTCTGGTGTATTATGTGCCAGTATTTTGTCGGTTTGTATACGGAAATCCCACAAGATCTTGACCATCTGATTTTCGGTGACTTTTTCAGGCTGATGTTCCCACCAGTTTTTTGCTGTTTTGATATTATAATTTTTGCACAAATTCCAATGGATCACTTGTGCTACTGAATTGTGCCGCAATTTATAATCAGTCTGCGCGATTTTTTTACAGCAGCTGAGTATGTGATCAACAGTTTCATCAGCTTCTTTGCAAAGTCTGCATTTGGCATCATCAGAGGATTTTTCGATTTTGGCCTTAATGGCATTTGTGCGGATAGCTTGTTCTTGCGCAGCCAGGATTAGTGACTCTGTTTCTTTCTTTAATGTACCTGTTGTTAACCATAACCAAGTTTGTTCACTGTCCACTTTATCTTTTATTTTTTCCAGAAATTGGCCATGCAGTGCTTTGTTCTGCCAACTCTCCATTCTTGATTTTATCACATCTTTTCTGTATTCTTGTTTCGTCTGTTGGGCCTTCAGTAGATTTTTGTTCTTTACTTCGATTAATAGATGTTCTTGATTTTCTTTTAAATAATCAGCCAGTCCATGTTTTTCTTCTTCAAATGTTTGCTTCACTTGTAATAATCCTCTGCCACCTGATTTTCGGGGCAGATACAGTCTATCAGTATCACCACGTGGATGTAAACTGTAGTTCATTGTCATTAGTTTCCTGGTTTTTCGGTCCAAAAGGTCCAAATCAGCTTGTGTCCAGTTAACTATACCAGCTGTGTATCTTATAACTGGTATTGCCCAGGTATTTATGGCCTTGATTATATTTCCACCATTCAATTTAGATTTTAAAATTTTCCTAACTCTGTTGGTGTACTCTCGTCTGACAATAGTTTTTACTTCTTCATGCTTGATGTTATCCAACTGCAGAATGCCTAAGTATTTGTAGGCTTCATTTTCTTTGCATTTAATTAATTGGCCATTGGGCATTTCAATTCCCTCACATGCAGTGATTTTGCCCCTTTTTATGGATACAGTGGCGCATTTTTCCATTATTATTATTATTATTATTATTATTATTATTATTATTATTATTATTATTATTATTATTATTATTATTATTATTATGGTTCATTGCATAGTCAGCCAGATGTTTACACTGGATTCGGCATTTTATCTACTTATTGAGTCCTTCCCAAGGATGTGGGATAGGCAGTTGGGAAGGATTTGATAGGTGGATCAAAATGCCAAATCCAGTTTCAACATCTGGCTGACAATGTCTTGTTAATATGATTTGTCACAAAGTCAGCCAGATGTTCAGACTGGATTTGACATTTTGATCATAACACAGTTGTTGTTGTTGTTGTTGTTGTTGTTGTTGTTGTTGTTGTTGTTGTACCAGCTTTCCTCAATTATGTTCTTGATGGCAAGATTTTTGTATTGTTAAAAAAAGAGAAGAAAAGCTAAATAAATTTTAGGTTGTTTGGAGTTTAGTGTGACCATTTCTAACCTAGTGGTGATTTATTCTAATCTCTCACAAGAACAAGGGAGTATTATTATTTATTAGAGTTGGTGGTGCAGTCAGCCAGATGTTTAAACTGGATTTGCCATTTTGATCAACCTATCAAGTTTTTTCCAAGGACCTGCGATAGACAGATGTTGCTGTTTGCCACAGAGTTTAAGCTGTTCCAAGTAAAGCTGCCCTTTCCAATTGACTGATAGGGGACTTCATCAATGCGTGTTCAAGTGGTGCTCCAAATGTTTTGGGATTACACACAAGATGCCTATTGATATTTGATATTATCTTTGCTTTCTTTTGCTACGGTCATCCTATTTCTCTTTGCAGGTCTTTATATCTTCTTCCTAGTGTATTCCCGCAAGTGCAGGGTCCGCTTTTTGAATCATTGAATGCCACATTGCATGGTCAGCTGTGCCTCCTGGGCCCTGCCCCTTGGCTTGCATATCTTGGTTGACGGTGTCTTGCCATGTCCGTTTTGGATGCCTGCGAGGTCATCGGCCATTGACTTCTAGTTAGTAGGCAGTCTTGGCAATGGTGGAAAGTGCTGCTCTCTGGACATGTCCATACCAGCGGAGGCAGCCTTCTCTCATCTTCTCTATAATTGGTACCACAACAAAATGCTGTCAAAAAGTTTCATTTGTGATGTTGTCAATAAGGGCTCAGTGGCTAAGACACTGAGCTTGTCAATCAGAAAGGTTGGCAGTTTGACGGTTCGAATCCCTAGTGCTGCCTAATGGAGGGAGCTTCTGTTACTTATCCCAGCAATCAGCAAGGTTGGCAGTTTGGTGGTTCGAATCCCTAGTGCTGCCTAATGGAGGGAGCTCCTGTTACTTGTCCCAGCTTCTGCCAACCTAGCAGTTCGAAAGCATGTGAAAATGCAAGTAGAAAAATAGGGACAAACTTTGGTGGGAAGGTAACTGCATTCTGTGAGCTTTTGGCATTGAGTCATGCCAACCACATGACCATGGAGACATTTTTGGACAGCGCTGGCTCTTCGGCTTTGAAACGGAGATGAGTACTGCCCTCTAGAGTCAGGAACAACCAGCACATATGTGTGAGGGGAACGTTTACCTTTACAAGAAGGGAGATGCCCAATATCCAATGGACCATTGTAATTTCCATGGCACGGAGAAAGCTTTCAGTCCCTGTTGTTGCGGCCCAGCATTCTGTGCCATACAGGGTGGATGGTAGTCATGTATTTGCATGTATGTGATACTATCCAGTTCTTTCTCTTCTGCTGTCTCCAGGTACCGCAAGATTTTCTTTGTCTTTCTTTTTTCTTTGTCTTTCTTATTAACAACTGTTAAGTTTGGGTTTTGTTTGGCAGGTGCTTGCTTCTCTGTTTGAATTGTACAGTGCCAGTACATTTTCTGTTGCTGTGTTTATTTTGTGGTCCCACCAGTTCTCGCTTGCAGGCAACTTGTATTTCTTGCAGATCTTCCAAAGCACCATTGTTTGTCATGCTGTGGTTTGTAGTCATCCTGTGTGATCTTCTTGCAGCAGCTAACCAGGTGGTCCACTGTTTCTTCAGCTTCTTTGCAGAGGCGTCACTTGCTATCTGTCGCTGTCTTCTCAATTCTGGCTTTGTATGCCTTTGCTTTTAAGTCTTGCTCTTGTGCAGCTGGAATTAGCCCTCCTGCTCTCCTTCTTCAACTTTCCTGTTCTTAGCCATTGCCAGATCTTGTTATTAACTGCTTTGCTTGCTATTTTTTTAAAAAGAAAATATACATGTATTATTTATCATGTTTCTTTTCTCTTCTTCATTTGATCTTTCTTGTAGGTCCATTTGGTCTCTTCAAGTTCTCAGTAAGTTTTCATGGGGTACCACTTTCTTCTTCACTGGGCATCTTCCTTACTGTCCTTCAGATATTATTGTTCATTCAGTTTGTATAATCATCAGTTTGTTATTGATTCTGATCAATAACACGATGAGCACCATGAAAATTTGCTGAAATGTACTAGCAGAGAAGGGACTCGATGGCTTAGTGGCTAAGATGCTGAGCTTCTTGATCAGAAAAATGAGCAGTTTGGCGGTTTGAATCCCTTTACTTGTCCCAGCTTCTGCCAACCTAGCAGTTCAAAAGCATGTAAAAATGCAAGTAGAAAAATAGGAACCACCTTTGGTGGGAAGGTAACAGCATTTTGTGTGCCTTTCACATTTAGTCATGGTGGCCACATGACCACAGAGATGTCTTCGGACAGTGTGCAGCGCTGGCTCTTCGGCTTTGAAACGGAGATGAGCACCGCCCCCTAGAGTCAGGAATGATTAGCACATATGTGTGAGGGGAACCTTTACCTTTACCTTACTAGCAGAAGAAATTCCACAGACATTCTCAAGAACCCCCAAACAGGTTAGAAACGTAGAATTTTCTTTCCCAGGGTGAAAGACAGAATTTAAAGGCTGCCTGCAGCACAGTCTTACTTAAACAGATGGAGAGAGAGAGAGGGGGAGGGAGGGAGGGAGGGAGAGAGAGAGAAAGAGAGAGAGTGTGTGTGTTTCCACCTTGCTTTTTACTGATTCTGTTTTTCCAAGAAACTCTGATTGGTTGCAATTCCCCAATGGGTAGCATTCAAAGGCATACCTGCATCGACTCTGTGCATTTTAAAACAGCCCTTTGTGCTGCTGATTTTCATCAATGTTTGAACTGAAATGTATACCCTGAGGCCCAATCAACGCAAGTTTGAAACACTCTGTAGGAACAAGGACTCCTGGTTCAGGTTTCAGGGAGACGAAGCAATGATGTAACTTGGTGGGAAACCTCCCCCCACCCCCAATCCAAATTCCATTTGTTTTCATTCCTGGAAGCTCTGTTAGTTCTGGTTCATTTATTTGCATTGCTTTCGTTTTATATCACGTTCATTTGCATTTGTTTCACATTCATCCCTCGCTTTGCTTATACATGGGTGTGTGGTATGCTTTTTAAAATTGTAAAACTGCTTTATCACCACTTCTACGATGATAAGCAAGCAAAGGCACATCCGTTCCTTTTTCTGGGAGGCAATGTTTTATTTCTCAAAATAATTCCAGGCAGGATTGTTCTGAGGAAATTTTGGTGTAGTATCTATTATAGTACATAGTGTCTATATAGTAGAGTATCATAGTATATCATAGTATATCAAGTATGGTATGGTATAGTATGGTATGGTATGGTATGGTATGGTATGGTATGGTATGGTATGGTATGGTATGGTATGGTATAGAATAGCATAGCATAGCATAGCATAGCATAGCATAGCATAGCATAGCATAGCATAGCATAGCATAGCATAGCATAGCAGTATCTATCACTTTGTTGTTTGTATGAGGGCTATGTAATGGAGACAAATTCCTTGTGTGTCCAATCACACTTGACCAATAAAGAATTCTATTCTATTCTATTCTATTCTATTCTATTCTATTCTGCTCTATTCCTATTCTATTCTTTCTTATTCTATTCTATTCCTATTCTATTCTATTCTGCTCTATTCCTATTCTATTCTATTCTTTCTTATTCTATTCCCCATTCTATTCTGCTCTATTCCCATTCTATTCTATTCTTTCTTATTCTATTCTATTCCTATTCTATTCTGCTCTATTCCTATTCTATTCTATTCTTTCTTATTCTATTCTATTCTATTCCTATTCTATTCTATTCTGCTCTATTTCTATTCCATTCCATTCTATTCTTTCTTATTCTATTCCTATTCCTATTCCTATTCCTATTCCTATTCCTATTCCTATTCCTATTCTATTCTATTCTATTCTATTCTATTCTATTCTATTCCCTATTCTGTTCTGCTCTATTCCTATTCTATTCTATTCCCTATTCTATTCTATTCCTATCTGCTCATCTGGCAATCAATCTTCATCAACTGATTGTGGTACATCATTTACTTGTCATCTGGCAAATCACTTTGAGAACTGAATCAGATCACTGGAGCTGCCGGATATCAACAATTCTGCCTGCAGTAGAAGTCTTAGGAACCCAGTGACTCAGAGCGCTAAGAGCCCTGGCCTTTCTCAAGCAGAACGTGAGTCACACACCTTCCTTTTTGTCCCAAAGGTGCTTTTTCAAAAGGCAACCAGGTTTTCTAATTCTTTTCCCTTGAAGATATTTTGCTTCTCATCCAAGAAGCTTCTTCAGTTCTTCAGAGAAATGAAAAAGCTTCATGGATCAGAAGCAAAACGTCTTCAAGGAAAAACAAAGAAAGTCCAGTTGCCTTTTGAAAAAGCACCTTGGCCTGGTTGTCTGAGTGGATGTCTGAAAATATCCAGAGATACCATCCTTTTTTATTTCTATAGGAGGACTAAGAAACGTTATGTGTGGTCTGGAACCACGGGAATCTGCAGGGAGCAGCGCGGAGAGCAAAAGGCAGCTTGGGTGTGATGATGTCAATTTAGCAATGAGAGAATTCACACAATCGTGTAATTTGTGCAGTGGTGCCAACATATACAGGTCACCGTTCAGATATCTTTATGATGCCACTGCTAAGGAAGAATTTCTAAAAAGAAATGCCAATTCACCAATTATTTAATTACAATAAGCTTAAATGAAATCAAATGGGGCACAAAACCCCATAAATCTGTATAGGAATTATAGGCAGGGGTAAAATCAACTTACCTTCGCTACCAGTTCGCAAATGTGAGTGCGCCACCTCTGCACATGCACAGTACCTTATGCACATGCGCAGGGGCATGAAAAATGGGACGTGATGACATCCAGGCGGGTGGGTGGAGCCTCCCACTGGCACTGCTACTGGTATGTCCGAACTGGTTAGAACCGGCTGAACTACACCACTGATTATAGGGTAGCCTTGTATGCTGAATTTCTCTTGATCATCTTAAAAGAGCCAGTGGTAATTCTCCCTTAAAGGCTACTTATATCTGATTTGATCAGGGGACACGATGGCTTATTGGCTAAAGATGCTGAGCTTGTCAGCAGGAGAGCTGACAGGTTTGAGTTTGAGACCCCAGTGCCGCTCAATGGGGTGAGTTCCCGTTCTTTGCCTCCGCTCCTGCCCACCTAGCAGTTCGAAAGCATGCAAATGCAAGTGGATAAATAGGTACCAATTTGGTGGGAAGGTAAGAGCATTCCATGCACCTTGGCATATAGTTTTGACAGCCACATGACCACAGAAATATTTTTGGACAACGATGGGTCTTTCAACTAAAAAAAAAGACACTGCCCCTAGAGTCAGACACAACTGGACAGAGAAACCCTTTACATTCAGCCTGCAAAATGTCAAGGAAATACCTACGCTATTGTGCTGCCGAATTTCAGTACAGCCCTTCCCTACCATCATTACCATAACCATAACCATCACTACCCACTTCTCAGCTAATTTGTGTGGCTTTTTCTCCTGTAATGAGAATGCTAACTAGGCCCCAACGAAAAGGAGACCATAGAATTTGTAAAGTACATATAAAGCAAGGCTCTACATTTAGGCAAGAAAAACGAAATGCACAGGTACAGTATAGGTGGTACCTTGCTCAATAGTAGTAACTGTGAGAGGAATCTTGGAGTCTTAGTGGACAACGATTTAAATAGGAGCCAGCTGTGTGCAGCAGCTGCCAAAAAAGCCAACACAGTTCTAGGCTGCATAAACAGAGGGATAGAATCATGATCACATGTTAATACCATTTATAAAGCCTTGGTAAGGCCACACTTGGAATACTCCATTCAGTTTTGGTCGCCACAATGTAAAGAAAGTGCAGAAAAGAGCAACAAAGATGATTAGGGGACTGGAGGCTAAAACATATAAAGAACGGTTGCAGGAACTGGGTATGTCCAGTTTAATGAAAAGAAGGACTAGGGGAGACATGATAGCAGTCTTCCAATATCTCAGGGGCTGGCACAAAGAAGAGGGAGTCCAGCTATTATCTAAAGCACCTGAGGGCAGGACAAGAAGCAATGGATGGAAACTTATCAAGGACAGAAGCAACTTAGAACTAAGGAGAGATTTCCTGACAGAACAATTCATCAGTGGAACAACTTATCTCCAGAAGTTGTGAACATGTTACATTCTGCGAACTTGACAGTATTTCTCCTTGCTGTTAAGGGAATTGTAACTTCCTGATGGCATCGGTCACTCCTGGACCTTTATCACAGATCAATTTTCATAACCAGAAACCACATTAAGGAATCAAGAGATTCCTGTAAGGAATCACTTTGGAAAGAAAAGTTGAAGAATTATGAAGCTCATATCTAAAAACAATAGTAGTGCTGTGCATTCTGCATTTCCCTTTTCTACCAATTCTTCAGTTAAGTAAAAGAGAGATTGACATTTCATGGAAACAAAAATAGAGCTTTGATGCAATTTCCTTGGGCTGAAAACATGATGTTCTTTCGTTGATCGGAATGACGACACACTTAAAAATACCAAAGGGAATGGGCAGATCTGCTGCAAAAAACCTACCCCAACAACTTCTTCCACCTCTTCCAGCACTAAAGCAAATGCCAAAACACCAAGAAAAAATCTTGAGGAATTTTCCAGCATTCTGAGATTAAAATAGAAAAACAGAAAAAAGCTTCTTTTAAAAATAATTGGCATAGTTTTGGAATGGATTTAGAAGTCCCACCAAAACAACACACACTGAAAGCATTTTATGCTCCTCTAACATTCAATCAGAATAGAATAAAAAAGGACCTTGGAGGTCTTCTAGTCCAACCAGCTGTTCAAGAAGGAGACCCTATACCATCCCAGACAAGTGGCTGCGCAGTCTCTTCTTAAAATCCTCCAGCAGTAATGGATCAACTTCTGAAGGCAAGCTGTTCCACTGGTTAATGGTTCTCACTGTTAGAAGTTTCTCCTCAATCCAGTTTGCTTCTCTCCTTGATTAGTTTCCATCCATTGTGTCTTCTTTTGCCTTCTGGTGCTTCGGAAAATAAATTGACCCCCTCTTCTTTGTGGCAGTCCCTCAAATACCGGAACACTGCTATCACGTCACCCGTAGACCTTCTTTTCTCTAGACTAGCGATGCCCAATTCCCCCAACCGTTCTTCAGATGTTCTAATCTCCAGGCCTTTAATCATCCTAGTTGCTTTTCTCTCCACTTTTTCTCAAAGTCTCAACAACTTTTTTTGTAATGTGGATTTTTTGTAAAACTGGATTCAGTATTCCAGATGTTGCCTTACTAAGGCTTTATAAAGTGGTACTAATGCTCATCATTGTTAATTTTTCAGTTCTCCCCCTAGAGCATCATTTTTTCTGGTTTCCTTGCTGGTTAGAAAAACACCAGTAACCAATAGCAAGCCACTGCATAAACAGAGGGATAGAATCAAGATCATGTGAAGTGTTGATATCACTTTATAATGCCTTGTTAAGGCCACACTTGGAATTCTGCATCCACTTTTGGTCACCATGATGTAGAAAAGATGTGGAGACTCTATAAAGAGTGCAGAGAAGAGCAACGAGGATGATTAGGGGACTGGAGGCTAAAACATATAAAGAACAATGGAAGAAATTGGGTGTGTCAGCCTCTGCTTTGCTGTTGCTTCGGCTGCCATGAAACGGGGACGGAGGGCATGGTATTTGGGTGGGGTTACTAATTGTGCTGGAGGAAGTTTCTGGAGCTCAGCTGCCTGTCGGACTACGCATGCGTAGGAGATTCCCGCCAGGACTAACGGCACTGACATTCCATCTTCGTGATGCCTTTTGAAGTTATCTCACACCTGACACTTGGGAGAATTATGATTGGACTGTAACTGTGATGCCAAGGGGTGGGGAATGGGCTATTCTATATATCAATCGCTTTTGTGCCTAAATAATCAGACTTCGCTTCGCTATGCCTTTAATCATTTATAATTAGTAAAAGTACACTTGATTTCTATTCATGGAGTCTCGTGGTCTTCTTTCATAATTACCTAATGGAGAGGTCCTGACAGGGTGTGTCTAGTTTAATGAAAAGAAGGACTAGGGGAGACATGATAGCAGTCTTCCAATATCTCAGGGGCCGCCACAAAGAAGAGGGAGTCAAACTATTCTCCAAGGCACCTGAGGGTAGAACAAGAAGCAATGGGTGGAAACTCATCAAGGAGAGAAGCAACCTAGAACTAAGGAGAAATTTCCTGATAGAACAATTAGTCAGTGGAACAACTTGCCTCCAGAAATTATGAATGCTCCAACACTGGAAGTTTTTAAGAAGCGATTGGATAACCATTTGTCTGAAGAGGTGTAGGGCTTCCTGCCTAAGCAAGGGGTTGGACTAGAAGGCCTCTAAGGTCCTTTCCAACTCTGTTATGCTCCTCTATTCTACTTGCAGTATGGGAGCGGGGACCATGATGGAAGGAATTAAGTTTCTACAGCAAATTAATAGCATGGATTACAGTTGCAGAGCCTTGTCAGGCATTCTTATTCCTTAATAACTACTGGGCAGCTTTTCCCCACTTCTAGCAGTTTGACAACCCAATTTCCTTTATCGTTTTCTCTTTTTTCCCCTCTTTCTTCTTTCATGTCAGCATCGAACTTTTTTCCATTATTATTATTAGAAGGAAAGAGCAAAGCAGCAGCTGGATCTCGTATGGCTAGAAAGCAGTTTCTACACTCTGAATTTGCTAGCGGGAGGACAGTCATCAATCAAAGTAGAAAGATATATGGATCACATGGAAGCGTTCGTCAGAAACTGGCTCGGAGTGTGATCTGGGTCACAAGAAGTTCCAGGCAGCAGTTTGTTTCTGAAATGAGATGCGGAGGAGCTGATCCCCGTATCTGATCTGGAATCTCCTAATACTGCGTATATGGCAGTGGGCTAGTACTACATCCGGTAATTGCTTGTCATTTGGAAAACTGCACTATTAAAACCTTCCTATTTTAATGTGAATTGACCTCATCTGTCGGAGGAAAAGGCAAAAGAGAAGGGGACAATAATCCTTCAGTTTCTATTCTTCTCTGAATTCTACCATGAAGTTCTTTGATCATCAAAGAAAAAGGGATATATCTCACTGAACAATGCATACATTTACGAACATAATATCTACGAAATAGCTATGCAGAACACTAGTCAGAGGGAAAGTATTCAAAATTGTCTGGGGACGTTCTCCCTCTGAAAGTGGGCATGAAAGTTAAGTGTGCAAACCTTCATCTCGGTGCTTTGTTTTATGTGTCGAAGGCAATGTTCTCTACTTCCTTTACTTTGCATCGAAGAAGCAGCACACTTCTGCTAAAATATAGAGGCATATTGGCCTAGTGATTAAGGCACCGGGCTAGAAACCAGGAGACAGTGAGTTCTACTCCCACCTTAGCCATGAAAACCAGTTGGGTGACATTGGACCAATCACTCTCTCAGTCCAACTCACCACACAGCATTGTTGTTGTGGGAAGAATAAATAATAAAGAAATAGCTGACAAGGAGACACAACCTCATTGGTAGCCTCACACTGCAATGATCAAGGACACACATTTAACCTTGCAGCAATTAAGATTGTTGGATGAGCAGGCACAAAAACAGCCAGAGAAGTGTTTGAAGCCTCCCCCCTCATCAATCAACAGGAGTGCTGATTTATCACCAGTCTATCAAGTACTTAGAAGACGAGGGCTGGACAACACAAGCGAATGACAGTTAATGAAATGACAGCTAATTAAAAACCAGCCATCAACACACCCCAATCATCATCTAAAAAGCTACTTACAACAGGCACTATAAATAACACACAGAACACCACACACTCTGCTAGAGAGAAGTTCCCTGAAGAGGGGAACTCCAGCACAAATCAGAAAGCTCAGAAGGCAAAACCACAGGTCCCGGTGACCGACTCAGATTGGATCCTATAAATAAATTAAACCAATAAATAAAGGCAACACTTTAGAAAAGATGGGCATGAGTAGCTGACCAAAACTACAGGTCTTAATCAAATGAATTGTCCATCATGCAACTGGCTGAGCAGTAGTGTGGACAGCATTCCTGTGAAGGACTTCTAGCTGCAAATCTTACTCAAAGAGGTTGAAGACTAAAGGATGGATGGATCAAAACACAAAGAGCAGGATTAAACTCACAGGAAATCCAAAAATGTAGCTAAGTTATATTTATGGGAGTAAGGTAGATGTCATACCAGAGAGTGTCCCCAAATGCTATATTTTAAGACCGAGCTTGTATAGAAGTTCAAAACTTCTAGCATCTATTTTTTCTTCCTGCTTTCCTTAACAGGCCACTTGATTCAATCTCTCAAGTGAAGTCCATCTGTCCTTTGTTTTTTATACCATTTTTATTGTCAGGGTTTCAAATAGCATCCAAAAGGAAATCAGAGTCGAAGGCAAAGTATTGCTCAAAGTTCCAATTTATGAAGAGAGCCATGTTGGCACATCTGGGAAAACCTGAATCTGAAAGCTTCCTGGTTTCCCCCACCTAATTGAAAGTTCAAGATCTTGTCCCCACATCCACCAGCCCATCCCATGGTCCAATCTTCCACTGCCATGCTGGCAGTTCTACCCATCCAGTTCCGGTCAGGTGCAGAGACAAAGAATGACCTTGGCTTTCTAGAAAGAATTTAGTTATGGCTACATCGCATCTAACTCCGTACAATTCCTCCTCCCAATTTCCCACAATAGAAACAGCATAGCAGATTAATAGAAAGTGTGACAGGCCAAAGATCCAAAAGGACTATGGCTGCAGGCCTGACATTTATCATAGGATCTCCTGCTTGAGCAGCTGGTTGGATTAAAAGACCTCCTAGGTCCCTTCCCACCCTACTATTCTATGAAAATAATTAGTTTTCTAATTGTTTTTCATGGTTTTGTGAGAATTAACTCTCAGATACATCTTGCCCTCCAAGGGCTGGACAAGAAGTATGCTATCCAGCTTAGATCTCCTGACCAAGTTATGTCAAGGACATCACTTTCTGATAATGCTAGTTAAACATATCCCTAATAATAAGGTATTGCCTTGTTAAACCTTGCATTAATTATCTTTTTTGTTTTTTTCACGCTTCCTCCTTTTTATGTAGTTTTGGATTGTTTTTTTTCCCATTGTCATCGTTATTCTTTTTGCATTTGAAATGCCAGGAGTTGACTGGCTGTTGTATCCACTCTGTTGCTGCCATTGTTGCTGTTTTTAATTGCACCCTGACACTAGTCCTTAAAGAGGCAGTTGTGAAGTAAAGGCAGCTTGTGGATTTCATGTGTTTTCACTTCATTATTATATGTTGCCAACCCTCTGTGCTAATAACAAGCTCTACTTCTCAGAAGGGAATGTTATGACAATTGTTCCTCTGCAGAAGTTACTGAAGGTGAAGCACAGCTTCCATGTTGTGCTGCCCCTTTGAAGTGAGGTGTGTGTCTATAGCTTTTCTCCATAGTTTTTATCCGACAGCAGCATCCGCAGCAAAACGCAACATGATGCCAATGTGATGGCAGGCATACAAATCCCACATTTACACACTTGTGTTCTTGTACCTGATGCAAGGGTTCAAGTCATCCTATTGATATGAGCCATGGTGGGGCAGTGGTTAGAATGCAGTACTGCAGGCTGGTTCTGCTGACTGCCTGTTGCCAGCAGTTCAGCAGATTGATTCTCAGTGCTCAAGGTTGACTCCATTCACCTGATGGCATAGTGTTTAGAATGCAGTCCTGCAGGCTAACTCTGCTGACTGCCAGCAGTTTGATCCTTACAAGCTCAAGGTTGACTCAGCCTTCCAGCCTTCCAAGGTCAGTAAAATGAGGACCCAAATTGTTGGAGGCAAGAGGCTGACTTTGAAAACTTAGGGAGGACTGTAAAGCACTGTGAAGCAGTATATATAGTAAGTCTAAGGGCTCTTGCTAGTGCTGTATAAAATCCACATTTCGCCAGTTGCCCCCTGCCTCCTTCTCCATGGAGTCATGTTTAACAGAATAACAGAGTTAGAAGGAACCTTGGAAGTCTTCTAGTCCAACACCCTGCCCATGACAGGAGACTTTATGCCATTTCAGACAAATTGTTGTCCAATTTCTTAAATCCTCCAGTGTTGGATGACTATGGAGATTCTCAGTCATCCAGGTCATAGTTGTCATTCTCAGCTTCACGGGAATTAATACAATCTAAATTAGGTGTAATATTTTGATCTGGGGGGGGGGAATTATAATTTTCACAACAGTTAGGGAGTCTTATCTATATAATTTTTCACAGCATTAGGGGTTACCATCAAAATCTGCGACTCATCCGAATTTACCCTAGACAAAAGAGGCATTAGCCTTCTCTTTCTGCCTCATCTTAACAAATGCATCACTCAATATATAGGTGAGCTACTCATTTTCCCTTCAAATACCTCAAAAACCCAGAAGGAAAGCATTTTTTTTTTCCTTGGACTTTGAGTTGCTTCTGACTAGAAGTCGATGTTTTTTTTTTCCTATTCCCACCTTCTAAGCTTCTCATAGAAAAAATAAAACACTTTGTTTGAGTAGAAGCCAAATGCCACAGAGAAATGTGTCTTTGTCACTTTGAAGGAGCGAAGATGCCCTTCACCGTCGTGACCAAAAGTCCCTCTCAAACCGACTCAGCTTTTCACAGTAACTTCCATTTTGCTTTTATTTTATCGTCTTATGAGGCAGGTGGAATTTCTCAGCTCAGAATGATCCCAAGCCAGATAACAAATGCCAGCTTACTCCCTGTAGTAGTTGCTCCGTTTGGACAAACAAACAAAGGCCAGAGGAGCATTGAGTAATCTACATGGAGAAACCAAGAAACCATTCGAAACACGCACATAATAAAAACAACAACACACCCACACCAGCACAAAAAGGATACTGTCCTTCCACGAGGCTTCCTCATGAGCCATCTTTCCACTTCTAAGTTTTATTTATGTTCTCCACCCCCCTTCTCTCTCTCTCTCTCTCCTCCGCCACTTCTTCCAATGTTTCTCGACAATGCATTAACTTCCCTCACGGTACCATAATCGACTCCAATCTGCTATCATCACGGAAATAGAAGAGGTAAAGTGCTGGTAATAGGATCCAAATCAAATCACTTTCACTTCAGCCAGCTTTGACTGTGAAGGCAAAGCTTCCCCAGGGAGATTCATTACAGAGAAACACCTGCAGACACAGGCTGAGGCCAGCGAAATATATAGGACACGACAGGCCTATCTTTTCTTGGTCACAAGACGGCCGTAGCGAGAGTAATACCGAGAGGCAGGGCCCTGATAAAACCAGCCCTCGTTGGGCTCTGAGTTTGAGCTGATTTGACCCTTCCCGAAGCGATGCACAACATCGGTTTATCCAAGAAGCAGCTATATTTACATGATTCCCCCCCTCCCGCCCCCTCGAGCGTCTCCGATAGTCCATGTTGTGTTGTTTTTGCTAGGGCCGTTCTCTGCTTCTCTCGTTTATTTATTTATTTACAGTGACCTGTTAGCCTTCAGTAGCCTGAAGTTTTAAAAAGAGGGTCAAGGAAACCTCCCTATCAATTCTTCCCTAGCAGCTAGGAAAGGTCAAAGTGAATTGAATTTAATAAGGTTTCAGCTTCGGGGAGAAAAGATGGGGTTGGAGACCTTCGCTGTTGGAAAAGTTTTTGCTAGATTTAGAAGGACAGGCAAGGAACCCTTTGCAACGTCTTGCCGCTGAGTTTGGAATTTGGGCGACTTGCTTTCCATGGTAGGTTCGTTTCCATAGGGTTGGCTGAAAAATGGCCCTGTTCCAAATTCTCCAGGCTTTGGTACAAGTATAAACATGGACATGAATGAAGGAAATGAATACAAATAAATGGGGACAGTAGGACAGAAATGGTAGGCACACTGATGCGCCTATGCAGGCCCCCTTTACGGAGGTCCATAGGTGAGGTCCACGGTAGACAGTTTAATGTTGAAGCTGTGGGGGGTCAGGTAGAGCATCCAGGCGTTGACCACTCTGTTGCTGAAGTCGTATTTTCTGCAATCGAGTTTGGAGAAGTTTATCTCCATTGTTTGCCCATGTATTATTGAGGTTGAAGTAGTCATTGACAGGTAGGACGTTGTAGCAGACAATTTTCTGTACTGTGCTTAGATCATACTGCAGGTGGCACAGCTCCAGATTTGCTGGTAAGAGGGAGGACTCATCTGTTAGGGATTGAGAGGAGAGGAATGGTATCAGAAATGTTCTTAGCAAGTATACTTGAAGCTATGGAGCTGAAAGAAGGGATCAAACTCAATCAGAGTTGCCCATGGTCATATTCAACTACAATAAATTTACTGCTAGGCAGATACAAACCATTTGGCTTTGTTGTCCTCCAAGTTGTCATTTCATTTGCTAAATAAAATGGGTGTCAGACCTACAGCCATCTTTTCTTTTTGATCTTCGGCCTGCCACACTTTCTATTATTTTACTATGCATTTTCTATTGTGGGAAAATGGGAGGGGGGGGATTGTAGAAGTGAGATGTGATGTAGCCATAGCAAAATTATTTCTAGAAAGCCAAGGCCATCCTTTGTCTCTGAACCTCTGCATCTGACCGGAACTGAATGGGTGGAACTGCCAGCATGGCAGTGGAAGATTGGACCATGTGATGGACTTGTGGGTGTGGGGGAAAGATCTTGAACTTTCAACTAGGTGGGGAAAACTGGGAAGCTTTCAGATTCGGCTTTTGCCAGACATGGAACTTTGAGTAATACTTTGCCTTGGACTCTGGACTTTTGGATGCTATTTGGAACCCTGACAATGAGCATGCAATATGTATTTTAAAAACAGAGAGAAGGAGAGGGGGGGGGAGGAGAATTCTGGAGAACGTAAGTGATGATGGGGATCTTTTCACTGTACATTTTTTCTCTCTCTGAGATTTACAACATGGGAATATCAAACTTTTCAAAATTCATGTCAGCCCTTTGATGTAAACCAGACAGGAAACATGGCAAGATGAAGAAACTCTACTTTATTGTAAGGCAACAATAACAGAATCTTGCAAGTCTGAATACAAAAGCAAAACAACTTTCTGATTCCAATTTTAACAGATTCATTAGACCTTTTAAGTTTTTTTTTCCTCTGACCATTAAGCAACTGCAGGCTCCTGCTTTTTTCTTTCTCTAATTGTTTCCCAGGTGGCATCTCTTCTTTCCTCAAGGCCATTCATATATTAAAGGTAAAGGATACCCTAGCAGATATGTGCTAGTCGTTCCTGACTCTAGGGGGCGGTGCTCATCTCCGTTTCAAAGCCGAAGAGCCAGCGATGTCCGAAGATGCCTCTGTGGTCATGTGGCCAGCATGACTAAATGCCAAAGGCTCACGGAATGCTGTTACCTTCCCACCAAAGGTGTTTCCTATTTTTTCTACTTGCATTTTCACGTGCTTTCGAACTGCTAGGTTGGCAGAAGCTGGGACAAGTAATGTGAGCTCACTCCATTACGTGGCGCTAGGGATTCAAACTGCCAAATGGCTGACCTTCTGGTCGACAAGCTCAGTGTCTTAGGCACTGAGCCACCGTGTCCCTTTCACACTATATTAAATAGGCTTTGTGTTTGAGATAACTGTACTGACATCATTATAAACTTCTGGCTATTTTAGTACAGCTAATCCTCGACTTACAACAGTTCATTTAGTCATCATCATCCTCTTTTACCGACCCCATAATCCCTTACGGGGTGGAGTCTGGGCAACCCGAACGCAGCTGAATGTTTACTGGCCGGACGCCTTTCCTGTCACCAATGCAGAGTTTTGTTCAGCAGATATATTCTCATTGTGCCCAGAAAGAGAAATATCTGCCTCTACTTAGGATTGAACTCACAGGCTCCTGATTGTGAGGTGAGAGCTCCATCTCTAGGCCACCACACCACTCACAACAGTACATTTAGTGACCTGTTGTGGCCCAGCAGGAGCTGTTGGAGCTGCAAACAGACTCCAAGGTACCCTATGAGTCGGCTCTGGAAGATGTGGAGGACCCTGGGCAGGGTTCAGACTCTGAGCAGGGACCAGAGAGGCTGGTTGGCCACCAGGAGGTGCCTGAGGCATGGAGCAGTGGTGAAAGCCAAAGGGAGCTGACAGCAACTACGGAGATATAGAAGATAATTGGGGCCAGGTGGTTGTGATTAGGCTCCTCCCAAGAGAGTATATAAGAAGAGACTTGGGAGGAGGCTGCTTGCAGAACACAACCGTTATACTAAAACTGGAGACGCTCTGGTGTGTATTTCTTATCTGTGGAAGTCTGGGTTGCTGCCAAAGTCTTGTTGGTGTGTTAATTTACTGTGAATAATTGTCTAGCAGGAATCTTGTGTCGGCGTGACTCACCGTACGGAGTGGGGTCAGAACAGTGACCATTCAAAATTACAACAGCACTGAAAAAAGTGACTTATGACCATTTTTAACACATTGCGGCATCTCCATGGACACATGGACAAAATTCGGACACTTGGCAAGTGGTTCATATTTATGACAGCTGCAGCGTCCCATGTGGCCATGTGATCCCTTTTGAGATGATCCGACAGGCAAGGTCAATGGGGAAGCCAATTTCACTTGACAACTCAACAACGGCAATGATTCACCTAACCATCGTGGCAAGAAAAGCTGTAAAACAGGCCTAAACTCCCTTAACAAATGTCTCACTTAGAGACAGACATTTGGGGCTCCGTTGTGGTTGTAAGTCAAAGACCGTCTGTGCAATGTTGTGCAGAAAACAAAGCTGTTTCAAGGTTCCGAATGCTTCCAGAATAGATAAAAACGGGACTGGAATATTTCCAGCAAGATTGGCACACATCCCATTTGAAGTCAAAACAACTAATTGGCGCTTTGAATGGAGAAGTTTGAAATGTTTCACTTTGAAAAAGTTTTGCAGTCCTCTAGCTGAAAACAAAGCCAGTTTGCTGTAGAGGTTATGGCACCAGGCTAAAAACCAGGAGACTCAGTTCTAGACCTGCCTTAGGCACTAAACCTACTGGGTGACCTCAGGCCAGTCTCTCTCTCCCAGCCCTAGGAAGAAAAGGGCAAAAGTAAACCACTTCCAAAACTTATGCCTAGAGAACCGTGGGGACCTGTCCAGTCACAGGGGTCAAAACTGATTTGAAGGGACTTTTTCCCCCCTAGCTGACAACCTTGTTGGCTTTCCACACTTTCATTCAGTTCAAGGAAGGACATCAAGAAAGGACTCCCTTTAGTGTTTTTCAGATTCAGGAAGAGAGAGAAGGTACACCTTCTTCAGGTTTGTACAGGATAAATGGCCCGATCTACTTTTGAATTATTGTTGCATTTTTCAGAAAATGCATTCTAGTTCTCAGCTGCTTCAAATATTCTTTTCACGTCACTCTATCTCTGTATTTGTCTCTATATTTGTCTCTATATTTGTCTCTATATTTGTCTGTCTGTCTGTCTGTCTGCCTGCCTGCCTGCCTGTCTGTCTATCATCTATCTATCTATCTATCTATCTATCTATCTATCTATCTATCTATCTATCTATCTATCTATCTATCTATCTATCCTACCTACTTACCTAACTACCTACCAACCAACTAACCACCAACCAGTCAGCCAGCCAACCAGCCAGCCAGCCAGCCTGCCTTATCTCATCTCTCTCTCTCTCTCTCTCTCTCTCTCTCTCTCTCTCTCTCTCTCTCTCTCTCATAACTCTCTCTCTCTCTCTCCATATATATATATATATATATATATATATATATATATATATATATATATATATATATATATATATATATATATATATATATATATATATATATATATATATATATATATATATATATATATATATATATATTATTTGTGCTGATAAATAAATAAAGGGAGACTATATATAGATAGATAGATAGATTATATCTATCTATCTATATAGATAGATAGATTATATATATATAATCTATCATCTATCAATTATCTATGGTTCAACTTTGGTTCATCTATCTACCTATTTCTATCACCTGTCTTTCTGTTTACCTATCATGTCTTCATTCCAAGAATGATGAGTATAGCCCAAAACAAAAATGTTGCTCAGTACATATTTCTATGACACTATGTTTATAAGTGCCCATCTCAAATTGCAGAACAAATTAAGAGATAAATATTGTTTTAAAATTTCCCACAGATTCATACAGTTTTTATTTCCCCCAAATATTTCTAGTGGAATATGCTAAATTATGATTTGTTAATACGTAAAATGAAAGGTCAATTTCCAACATAGCCCTCATTTAATTTCCTTATCTTGGGGAATATGACATGTCTAAAAAAGATTAAATTCCTTAAACATCTTTTTCCATCATTCCCTAGTAAAGGAAATTTTAACTTGCTAGCAAAAATTACATATAAAAAAATTGATTGATTGTCTCACTAGAGTGCATTTTCCTGGCTTCTAATCCAGCATCTTCACTACTGGACCAAACTGGCCCTAATGGAGAAGAATCTTTTCCCTTGTGATCTCCAGGTACTGAGGACTATCAATGATATATTTTTTAGTCATTTACATTGAATGGGTTGCAATGGCTGAAAGGTGACTCAATTCTGCAGGTGACTCAGTTTTCTTTAAAGATTCTCCATTATTTCTTGATGATTGTCTAGCAACAAAAACCCTCATTCATCCATACATTCATTCACTCATTCATTCACTAGATTTGGAGGCTGCCCATCTCTCTCACAGGATGACTCTGGGTGATATATAATTAAAACATCAAAGCCTAAAAACTATATAAATACTATACACCTGTAAGAGGCAGTTAAACAGCAATAACATATTATCTTACGGTTTCAATCTTTTATATCTGTACATTAAAATACAATTATAATATTGTAAGCCAGCCAGAACCACACAACAATCAGATGGGTGGCAAATATATTTAAGCAGAATGAAAAAAATAATTAAAATTAAAATAATTAAAATTAAAATTAAAATTAAAATTAAAATTAAAATTAAAATTAAAATTAAAATTAAAATTAAAATTAAAATTAAAATTAAAATTAAAATTAAAATTAAAATTAAAATTAAAATTAAAATTAAAATTAAAATTAAAATTAAAATTAAAATTAAAATTAAAATTAAAATTAAAATTAAAATTAAAATTAAAATTAAAATAAATTAAAATTAAAATTAAAATTAAAATTATTAAAATTCTTGAAAAAACACACCTTTGGGACAACTATGACCTGGATGACTAAGAATCTCCATAGACATTGAACCAACTTCAGGTTCATACATTCTTCCATAAGCCCCAATGAGTCATCAGAGCTAGTCCTCAGCCAAGAGAAGGTGGGCCCACCTCACCTCTGGGTGGAGAATATTCCAAACAGCGACTGCAAGGGCAGAGAAATCTCCTGCCATCTATTCAATCCAGCACATTCACTGATAAGCCTTTATTCTCCAGGATATTGCATTCCCCTCCTGGCCCTTCCGGTTTTTCAGTGGTGGCCCAGTTACCACCTTGTTCCTGGTCATCCACATCTGTTGCTGATGCAACAGCCGAGGTGGCACAGTGGTTAAATGCAGCACTGCAGGCTACTTCAGCTGACTGCAGTTCTGCAGTTCGGCTGTTCAAATCTCACCGGCTCAGGGTTGACTCAGTCTTCCATCCTTCCGAGGTGGGTAAAATGAGGACCCGGATTGTTGTTGGGGGCAATATGCTGACTCTGTAAACCGCTTAGAGAGGGCTGAAAGCCCTATGAAGCGGTATATAAGTCTAACTGCTATTGCTATTGCTATTGCACATATAGCTGTACAACACTTTTCTCAAGACCAACCAAATGTGTTGCGACAATGCGTGCAGGATTTCAGGTTTTCCAGAGTCCTCCTTCAAACACAAAGAAGAATCTGCCATGCCAAGAAAGGATGTTGAGAAGGTAAATGATGGAACATAGAGGCTAAGTCATACCAAGCATTCAAAAACAAAGCAGATGTCCACTTCCTCCTGCTCTCTTCCGCAAACAGAAAGCTAATTTGTCCCTATTGTAAATAATTTTGTTTTGCACTGGGTTTTCCCCTAGACCAACATGAAAACCATTCCATCTCTTCCTCTGTTTCCCTCCCTCCCTCCCTCCCTCTCTCTCTCTCTCTCTCTCTCTCTCCCTTTCTCCCCCCTCTCCCCCTCCCTCCCTCCCTCTCTCTCCCCCTCTCTCCTTCTCTCTCCTCTCCCTCTCTCTCCCTCCTCTTTACTTCTCCCTCCCTCTCTCTCCCCTCCCTCTTTCCCTCCTCTCCTTTTCTCTCTCCCTCCCTCTCACCCTCTCTCCCCCTCTCTCTTTCTCCCCCCCCCTCTTTGTAACACAGTTAACTTCATTGTCTGCTCCATTGGCTTTGGGGGTCTGTTTCTCCATTCAGCATCACACATCATCTAACATTACCCCAGGCCTGGGTATTTTAAAGCCTTTGTAAAATTAGAACTGGTGAGTGGAAGATTTTTGACTAATTAGGTTCCTTGGATAATAAGAGCTATTTAATAAGGTACATATCACTTACAATATTGCTAATGAAATGTGAAAGCGATTCGGGACTTAGAAAGATAATGGCTAACTTGTTTTAATTGTTAACATTTTTTCTTTGCTTGCATTGACACAGTCATTATTTCGCAGTCACCACTTATCGTGAAATCCAAGAGATTAATGGTTTCACTTATACCAGTGAAAATGTTTAAGCTGTCCCGATTATCTGTGCACTTGGAAAGAATAATGGTTATTTGTCAGTGCATTTAGCACCAGGATAAATTGTTCTCCAAGTAAGGCTGTTTTTAACCCTTTCAAGAAGGCTTTTCAATTAAAAGCTAAAATGGACCCATGTTTCTTTGATAGATATATGAACCCATCTTACAAAAAAATGAAATTTTTGATGACACAAAGAGCTCCAAAATATCAATATATTATAGCTCCAAAATAAGACATCAATATGGTGTGTTAACAGTTAACCTTGTATGTGGTCACATCTTCTTCAGATAGAAGAACTGTTCATTCATTTTTAGGTCTGATTTATGATCTTCCGAATCTCTTTGTGACCCAAATCATTTTTGCATATTCCTCCAGATACCTTTGGTATCCTACTTCAACATTAGGTAAAGGTTCCCCTCACACAAATGTGCTAGTCGTTCCCGACTCTAGGGGGCAGTGCTCATCTCCGTTTTAAAGCTGAAGAGCCAGCGCTGTCCGAAGACGTCTCTGTGGTCATGTGGCTGGCATGACTAAACTCTGAAGGTGCACAGAACGCTGTTACCTTCCCACGAAAGGTGGTCCCTATTTTTCTACTTGCATTTTTTACATGCTTTCAAACAACTAGGTTGGCAGAAGCTGGGGCAAGTAACAGGAGCTCACTCCGTTACGCGATGCTAGGGATTCGAACTGCCGAACCTCTGACCTTTCTGATCGACAAGCTCAGAATCTTAACCACTGAGGCACCATGTCCAACATTAAGCTCCATATTTTTCAAACCAATCTCTTCATGAATATTCTCCTTGAAATATGTAGTGTGCAGTGGTGGGTTGCAGGCGGTACGCCCCGGTACGGATGTACCAGAGCCTGCCCGGAGCCCCCACCCACCCGCCTGCCCACCCGCGCTCCTTACCTGTCCTTTAAAGCCTTCGGTGCTTCAGGGAAAAACCTGCTTGTGAATTTAGCTATCCATACCCCATACATTCAGACCCACAGATGTAGGGATATATGTGCATAAATCCAATACTTCCTTGTGCTTTCACAAATCTAAATTCTTGCAACAGCCCACCTTGTAGTTAAATTTATCTTCCAGCTGAGAGTCATAAACCATTCTTGCTTGCTTAGAGTTCTTTCTCTCTCAACAATAGATGGTGTCTTCAGATTAGCTTCCAGCATTTTTATGGGAAAAGTCGACCCTTTAATTTGCTATAGGAGGAGATGGACGAAGAGAACACAAAGAAGCACATAAGTAATAAATAAGAAGGTTCATATATTCTAGTGAGGGGGGGGGCTGAAAAAGCAACCACTGTTTCATTAGGTGATATCTTTACTTTTTAACAGAACATTGAAATAAATATTTGTCTTCTTCGTAGTTACTGCCAGAAGAGAAAGAATTAGAAGAGAGAAAAGCTTATCACACATGCCAAGACAGTATTTCAGATCTTTAAGATTCTTCAATATCTATATATCCTTGAACAAAAACAGTTGCAAGATTTATTTGCAGGGTAAATAATAATGGTTTCATCAAAGCATGAAAAAAACAACAACCAAGAAATCTGGAACTACCAAATATAACCCTGGGTTGTATAAACAGGCATAGAAGCAAAGTCACACGAAGTATTAGTACCACTTTATAAAAAGACCACAACTGGAATACTGCAACCAATTTTGGTCACCACAGTACACTACAAAAAGTGTGGTGTTGAGACTTTGGAACAAGTTCAGAGAAGGCCTGGAGACAAAACCATAGGAAGAATGGTTGCAGGATTTGGGTTTTACTAGTATAGAGAAAAGAAGAATCAAGGATGATATGATAGCGGTATTCCAATATTTTCTGGGCTGCCACAAAGAGAAGGGGGTCAAATTATTCTCCTAGGCACTGGAGGGCAGGACAAGAAACAATGATTGGAAACTAATCAAAGAAAGAAGCAACCTGGAATTAAGGAGAAACTTCCTAACAGTGAAAACAATTAAACCTGTGGAACAGAAGTTCCCTTCAGAAGTTGTGGGTGTTACATCGCTGAAAGAAACCACTTGTCTGAAATGGTATAGAGCCTCCTGATTGAGCAGTGGGCTGGACTAGAAGATCTCCAAAGTACCTTCCGGCTCTATTCTATTCTAAAAAGACAATTGCAATAGCAGTAGACTTATATACCGCTTCATAGGCCTTTCACGCCTCTCTAAGCGGTTTACAGAGAGTCAGCATATTGCCCCCAACAATCTGGGTCCTCATTTTACCCACCTCGGAAGGATGGAAGGCTGAGTCAACCCTGAGCCGGTGAGATTTGAACCGCTGACCTGCTGATCTAGCAGTAGCCTGCAGTGCTGCATTTAACCACTGCGCCACCTTGGCTCTTGCATTGTTGTTCTTGCTTTTTCTTGCCTTCAATCAGTGTTGGGTCCAGGCAACTGCCTGGACCAGTCCCTAAGGTTTTCTTTCAGAAAGATTTCAGATGTGGTTAGCCATTGCTTCCTTCTTAAGGCTGAGACAGAAGGACTGGCCTAAGGTCACCCAGCTACGTATCTTCATGTTTAGGATGGGACGCGAATTCACAGTTCTTCCCTCTTCTAGCCTGTTGCCTTAAGCTGTGCATCAAACTGATTCTTACATGTATTTCGTATTATGTAAATGATGGTCCTTCCTTAAAAATCAGATTCTGAGAGGGTATTGGAACCGAACTTTTAGCTGTAGCAGTAAAAGTACTTCTAGTAACTGATTCATGCAACCTGGGTGGAAATCTTATGTTTGATAGGCAGAGCTCATACATTGTCGTCAGTCAATTTCTCAACCTGTCTCTCTTGAAAAATACAATATGAAAGTCTCAATCCAAGTGTTAAATCTGTGATAGCTCCTTCACTCAGACAAATAGAGATGAACTAGCTTCACAAGCCCAGTCTGACGGGAGAAGAGTTAGCTCCCTCTGGACCTCAGTAAATTATACCAAAGCTGGAAAAGAACAACAGAATAACAGAGTTGGAATGGAATCTTCTAGTCTGAATCCCTGCTCAAGCAGGAAATCCTATACCCGTGATGGTGAGCCTATGCCACCTCTCTGTGGGCAGGCGAACAGTTGCCCAAGCTCAGCTCCACCGTGCATACATGCTCACCTCCTGCCGGCCAGCTCTGCTGTGCATGCATGGGGGACAAGGCAGATGTGTGAGATGCAGGCACATGTGCTAGGGTGGTGTGCACATGTAAGGATCATGTGTGCATGCATAAGGGGGGCATGGCGCATGCAGGGGGTCACAAGTGGGGCGGGGATCATACAGGGGTCACACATACATGCACGGGGTGTGGTGCACATGATGGGGTCATGCAGACATGTCTGGGGGGTGGGGCATGCAGGGGGGGTTGCATGCACATTGAATTATGGGTGCATGCATGCCCGTTCGGCACGTGGCGACAAAAAGGTTAGCCATCATTGCCTTGTAACATTGCAGACAAAACAAAAGGGTTGAAAACCTCCATTGTGTTGGAGCACAACATCTGGAGACAAGTCGATCCACTAATTAATTGTTCTACAGCAATGATGGCTAACCTTTTTCTAAAAGCGTGCCAAAAAAGAGTGTATGCATTTCCACCCACCTATGCATGCGTGAGTGACCTCCGTGCAGAGGGAGGGTGAAAAACAGGCCCAATGGGAAGTTAGTTCCCAAACTTCTGGTTGGGCCGTTGGGCCTATTTGTTGCCTTCTCTAGGCTCCAGAGGCTTTCCTGAAGCCTCTTCTAGTCCTCCAAAAGGGCAAAAATCAGCTGGCCAGCATGTGTATGCACGCGGGAGGGAGGGCTGCCATTCCAGCAAATATGGCTCCTTATGGCACCTGTGGCACGCATGCCATAGGTTCACCATCACGGGTCTATAGTTTCCACAATTTCTGGTCTCAGAGGGAGAACAAACCTGGAAATAAGGAGGAATTTCCTGATGGTGAGAATGATTAATCAGTGGAGCAGCTTGTCTAAAGAAGTTGTGGGTATCCCATCACTGGAGGTATTCAAGAAAATATTGGACAACCATTTGTCTGGATTGCTGCCTTGGTAGGGGATGAACTAGAAATGTCCCATCCAGCCCCATGATACTTTGATATTATCACCAGTAGTCAGTCTCTACTCAAAAGTGTATTTTTAATGAATCTTTTTAAAATGGATTCATAAGCTTGCAATGCAAGATAAACCAATTAAAGAATTACCGGTACACTGTTGTTTAATGCTATTGTATCTACTACAAGTCTTGGTGTTCTAAGAAGACTCTTAGAATCGTAAGTTGGAAATGACCATGTAACGTGCACAGTGATGGAGAAATATTGAAATATCCACCATGGCAGATTAGGTTGTGAAGAGGGCAGAATGCAGAAAGAGCAAAAGAGACCCATTTGATGAGGGATAAAATGATAAGTAATGATAAGAGGAATTGAAATGGCAATTTTTGGATTTGCTCCTTAAAAAGGGTTGAATATGGAATAAAAAGAAACTATGTAATGTAATACTAAAGAAGGAAAATGGATAATAAGCTCATTTCTAACTGTTGAAAAGATCAGAATCGGCTTCTTTAATTATCTCCTTTTTCCATCTGTTCTTTGCAGTTTTCTTTTATCACTTCCTTAACTTCTTTTTATACAAGTGTTATCTAGCTTCATGCTTACCTTTTATTTGTGTAAAAGCTTCTAATAAAATATAGATACAGGTAGTCATTGACTTATGACCAACAATTGAGCCCAAATTTTACGTTGATATTTGAGAAATTTGTTAAGTGAGTTTCGCCCCATTTTACGACTTTATTAGCCACATTTGTTAAGTGAACCTCTGCAGTTGTTAAATTAGCAACACGGTTGTAAAATGAATCTGGCTTTCCTGTTGAATGTAAATCATGCGAACCATGGGGATTCTGCAATGGTTGTAAGTGTGAAAAATGGCCATGTCCCTTTTTTCAGCGCCATTGTAACTTTGAATGGTCATTAAATGAACTGTTGTAAGTCAAGGAGTACCTATACATGTATTTCTGTGCTATATACAGTATAGAAAAAAGTGACCATTTATTGCGCTGACTCCAATTCTCTTTTCAGGAATCCAAAGTTAATGGCAATAGCAATAGCACTTAGACTTATATACCGCTTTAC
This sequence comes from Thamnophis sirtalis, assembly GCF_051295495.1. Classification (NCBI taxonomy): domain Eukaryota; kingdom Metazoa; phylum Chordata; class Lepidosauria; order Squamata; family Natricidae; genus Thamnophis; species Thamnophis sirtalis. Next base: position 19,497,473 of record NW_028261382.1, read on the forward strand.
AGTGCTTTACAGGCCTCTCTAAGTGGTTTACAGAGCCAGCCTCTTGCCCCCAACAATCTGGGTCGTCATTTTACCCACCTTGGAAGGATGGAAGGCTGAGTCAATCTGGAGCCCCATCAGGATCGAACTAGTGGCAGTCGGCAGAATTAGCCTGCAATACTGCATTCTAACCACTGCACCACTACTGCTTCCTTCCTTCCTTCCTTCCTTCCTTCCTTCCTTCCTTCCTTCCTTCCTTCCTTCCTTCCTTATCATTTCCATTCCTTCCTTCTCATCTTCCTTCCTTCCTTCTTTCCTTCCTTCTCAAGCAATAGCACTTAGACTTATATACCACTTCACAGTGCTTTTACAGCCCTCTGTAAACAGTTTACAGAGTCAGCCTCTTGCCCCCAACAATCTGGGTCCTCATTTTACCAACCTCTGAAGGATGGAAGACTGAATCAACCTTGAGCCTGGTGAAATTCAAACTGCCAAATTGCAGGCAGCTGGCAGTCAGCAGGAGTAGCCTGCAGTACTGCACTCTTAACCACTGCACCACCACAGCTCTTAAGCATCCTGGACATTTTGATGCCCATCCTGTAGTTGAATATATCCACTAAAGGCGATCTCTCACCTTTTGAAGTAATCAATTCCCCTTTTGAATTGCTCTCCATTTAGGAAGTTATTTTTCATCATATACAACCAAAAGGACATCAAAAACCTAAGCTTCAATCCACCCTTCCTGGAACGCTTGGTCCTTCGTGGCCTTCCAAGTTTTATCCAATTAATAGCACAAGGAAGGTAAAATTGAACTTTTTCAATTCTGCAATGTTAAGGAATATTATGTGGTTAATTTTGATACTGAGGTTCACTGGAAGGAGGAGGAAGGGAACAAGAGCTCAAAGCAAGCTTCACAAATTGTGCAAAGGTTATTCTTTATTTATTAAATTTATATGCTGCCTGTCTCACAGTTGAAGCAACATATGGAACTCTTGCTTGGTTAACTGATCCAATTAAATGTTGAAGAATGTTGAAGAATGCTCTTGAGAGTCCCTTGGATTGCAAGGAGATCAAATTAGTTCAATCCTAAAGGAAATCAATCCAGACAGATACTGAAGCTGAAGCTCAAATACTTTGGCCACCAGATGAGAAGAGAGGACTCCTTGGAAAAGACCCTGATGTTGGGAAAGATGGAAGGCAAAAGGAGAATGGAAGTGCAGGGGATGAGATTATTAGATAATGTCATCAATACAATGACCATGAATCTGAGCAAACTCCAAGAGGTAGTGGAGGACAGGGGAACCTCGCGTCCTATTTCCCATGGGGGTCACAGAGTTTGACACAACTTGAACAAGAACAACAACAACAAATGCACCTGATCTTTCTTAACCAAAAGCAAGAAGTCCCAAAATGTGAGGCAGGCAATTCAAGCAGTTGATCAGGTAGATAGTCAGGTTCTTTTACATATATCATGATTAAAGGTAAAGGTTCCCCTCGCACATACATCCTAGTCGTTCTCGACTCTAGGGGGCGGTGCTCATATCTGTTTCAAAGCCGAAGATCCAGCGCTATCCGAAGATGTCTCCGTGGTATGTGGCCAGCATGACTAAACACCGAAGGCACATAGAATGCTGTTACCTTCCCACCAAAGGTGGCTCCTATTTTTCTCCTTGCATTTTTACATTCTTTCGAACTGCTAGGTTGGCAGAAGTGGAGACAAGTAACCGGAGCTCACTTGGTTAAGTGGCAGTAGGGATTCAAACCGCCAAACTGCCAACCTTTCTGATCAGAAAGCTCAGCATCTTAGCCACTGAGCCACCACATCTTTCTATACCATGTTATATCATGGTTAATGGACTCCAAAATCCCAGAGAGCCAACCCAACTCCACCTGACCTCCAAACATTGCAGCCACCAGTACCCAAAGGATAGTACTCACTATTTCCCATACCAATTGTCTCCAAAACTACTACAGTTCCTGTTCTTCCACTATTAATCTTTGTGAACCCTTGTTCTGAAGAACTCTTCAATCTATCTATCTCAAGCTGCTTCAAGGTTGTTTTAGTTTCTGCCTTCCCTCTCACTTCCACATCAAAAGTATTTGTAGGCAGTTGAATTTCCAAAATTAGCCTTAGAATTGTCATTTTAATATGGTCAAATGTGAAATTATTAACAGATGGGAAATAACCATATTATAGCAAACTGAGCTAATTTAAATTCAATTCACATGTAGTTAAATAACTTTTGTCTCCTTGCCCTGTTTCCTCTAGTAGGTTCTGAGTACATTACTCAAAAGCCAATTATTGTCCTCAGCTGAATTTGGTTGTCCCCTAATCTTCATGAGCCGGTGATCTGACTTGGCATGAAACAGCTTTAGAAATTGCCTTTTTATTTTGGACCATGAGACTTGAGTCCTTCTGCACCTTTAGAAGAAGGATTGCAATTCAACAGTCAAGCTTCTGCTGTTGTATAATCTCTTGTCATATCTATGGAGATTCTCAGTCCAGGACATGGTTGTCCCAAAGGTCCTTTTTCAAGAGGCAACTGTCCCTTCTGTTTTTTCTTTGAAGACCAAAGAACCTTCATCCAAGAAGCTTCTTCAGCTCTGATTGGATGGTGGGGAATGGGAGGATTTATTTTCCTAATGTCAGGGTTCCAAATAGCATCAAAAGTAAATCAGAATCTAAGGCAAAGTATTGCTCAAAGTTCCAATTTATTAAGAGAGCCATATTGGCACATCTGGGAAAACCCAAATCTTAAAGCTTCACAGTTTTCCCCACCTAGTTCAAGATCTTTCCTCCACACCCACAAGTCCTTCACATGGTCCAATCTTCCACTGCCATGCTGGCAATTCCACCCATCCAGTTCCAGTCAGGTGCAGAGGTGAAAGACGAAGGATGACCTTGGCCTTGAAAGAATGTTGTTATGGCTACAATGCATCTCCTACAATCCCCCCTCCCATTTTCTCACAAAAGAAAATGCATAGTAGAATAATAGAAAGTGGGGCAGGCCAAAGATCAATCCAAAAGAAAAGATGGCTGCAGGCCTGACACCTTGCAGACAGCTGGTCATTTGCACCCTTGTGGAGAGTCATTGAGGCCACTTGGAGGTTTGTTTGTGTCCTCAGGGTCACCTGAATAGTCCAAATGGGGATGGAGCATTTTTTGGAAATGCTGAAATGACTGTGTTGAAGTCTGGAGATAGATGATGTCATCTCCCTCCACCTCTGTTGAGACACGGCTCTTCAGTTTTGACATAGATGGCCTCTTTGACCCCTCTTTCAAACCAGTGGTCCTCTCTGTCCAAAATGTGGACTTTGGGATCTTCAAAACAGTTGTAGTAGTAGTTGTAGTTGAGTTTATTTATAGGCCGCCCTTTTCCCTGAGGGGACTCAGAGCGGCTAACAACTTGTATGGGAGGGGAAGACATACAATAACATAAAAACACAATATATAATTAAAACCAAGCAACATTCATACAACATTCGGGTGGGGGCGGACTATGGTCTTTACCCCCAGGCCTGGCGGGATAGCCAGATCTTGAGGGCTGTGCGGAAGGTCTGAAGGGTGGTGAGGGTACGAATCTCCACGGGGAGATCGTTCCAGAGGGTCGGAGCTGCTACTGAAAAGGCTCTCCTCCGCGTAGTTGCCAGCCGGCACTGGCTGGCAGATGGCACTCGGAGGAGGCCTAATCTGTGAGATCTTATGGGTCGAGAGGAGGTGATTGGCAGGACAGTTGCCTTTGTCTCTTAAATGCAGATGGACTACTGACTCTAGTCCTGATGGGTTTATTCTCTTACATTATATACATCCTTCCATTCCCTACCATTCAATCAAGAGCTGAAAAAGCTTCTTGGATGAGAAGTGAAATGTCTTCAAAAGAAAAAACCCAGAAAGTCCAGTGGCCTCTTGAAAAAGCACCTTTGGGACAACTGGATGACTGAGAACCTCCATAGACATGGCTCCCAAATATGTTTGTTTCACAGAGCCTTATTATTTCCTGCATTTCAATTCTATTCCTGCCACCACCTTTCTGTTCAAGCTTTCTTTTCCATCTGCTTCCTCTTTTGCAGCCTTTGCTTCCTTGAAATAAGAGAAAGAGCCGAAGGAATAATGTCAGGGAGATGATAAAGGATGGAAAGGAAAAGTACTGATTGTGTGATATGTGCAAGTTACAGACCTTGGCAAGTTCCATTGTTCTTTGAGGGTGGGGAAATAAAGCTTTAAACTGGGGTCTTTATATTTTCAAAGACTTTCTTGGTTTAACAGGCTGTATCAGATGCCTCCATATATAGGCTTGCTACAGGTTTCATTTCTTTTCTTTTCCCATTTTTAAAGATACTGGCTTTTTTCTATCTTTAATCTTTTTGGACAGCCAATCTCGATCGCTTGGCCATGTTGTAATTTCTCTGGCCTGTTATGAAGATGTCATCTACTATCTTCCAACGAAAAGTATTCATGTCTACCTCCTCGAGCATATTTCAAATGTCACAGCCAACACAACGTCTCTACATAACTAGAGCTAGAGTTTGCCTGTGATTTTTCCTCTCTTTTAAGCTGCTGGGGGGAAACTGAATTTCCAAGGGTTAGCGTTCTCGTTTTAAAAGTCAAATAATTAAAAATTAAAGAGATCTTAAAGGAATCCTACATTATCCAAGTTCTAAACCACCCATTCCCTGCTGGTTTAAATTGTGATTGTTAACTACATCCCAGTAGCCCTGAAGAAATTGAGAATAATTAGTAAGTAGATGTGAAAAGCTATAGGAAAGTTGGATTGTGGATTACTTTAGATGTTTTTTTTTTATTATTATAAAAATATTTTAATGTAATAATTTCATTAAACTGTATAAACTGGGTACAAATATCTTTGTGCAGTAATAATCAACATTTATAACAGTATTCATTACATTGATATTAATTCTCTAATCTTACAATACTAATATTTAATATAATAAACCTATTCACTTCTCCCTCTTAATCTACCTTCTAATTGGAATATAATAGTAATATTAAACATAATAATCCTAATAGTCATAATAATAATAATATTGTTTACATCTCTCTCTCTCTCTCTCTCTCTCTCTCTCTCTCTCTCTCTCTCTCTCTCTCTCTCTCTCTCTCTCTCTCTCTCTCTCTCTTTCTCCCTCCCTCCCTCCCTCCCTCCCTATTTCTCTCTTGGCTTGTTTATATCTCACTGATCTCCTTCTTTTATTTTTAACTTTGGTTTTCACCTTAGAAGTTGAAAGTATGGAATCTAGACTACTTAGAAAGAAACTAAGCTATTTGTACACAATGCAGAAAGGGGGGAGCTTTATTCCAGTATTTGAGGGGCTGCCACAAAGAAGAGGGATCAACTTATTTTCCAAAGCTTCAGGGGGCAAGACAAGAAACAATGGATAGAAACTAATGAAGGAGAGAAACAACCTAGAATGAAGGATAAACTTCCTCACAATGGGAACTATTAGCCAGGGGAACAGCTTGTCAGAGTTTGCAGTGATACAGCCACCACACAAGTAAATAATTCAGCAGGATTAATTTATAAAATAAACTTCTTTATATACAATAATATAAAGCATGGTGCATATATACAATACCCATGCACCTCTTGTAACGTGGTAGCCAGTAAAAGGACAAAAAGCAGAAGCAGAAATCACAGAAGCACAGAATATAAAATCCAAGGACAAGCTAACTCTTATATACAGATCAGTTAAGCCACACACAGGCTCTGAGCCATCTCCCATGGCTCACAACAGATCATGTTTCTTAGTCACCAAGCAGTTCCCACTGGCTGACTTGTTGTTATGGCTATCCCAGATCATAATTTCTTATACACTGACACAGCTTGCATTCAGAAGTTGTGGAGGCTTTTAAGAAGAGACTGTACAGCCATTTGTCTAAAATGGCATAGGGTCTCCTGCTTAAGCAGAGGGTTGAACTAGAAGACCTCAAAGGTCCCTTTCAACTCTGTTATTCTGTATTCCATAAAAACAAAACAAGGTAACCTCTTATACTATATTAAACAACAGCAGACTTTTCTAATTGTGATTTGACACCCAGTTAATACACATACACTTCCAGAGACTTGAATTGACTGGAAGATGGAATCCCCTGATTAATAGCTCAGTGTGATTCTTACCTTATGCAGTGATGGATTAATTATAAGCAATTGCGTAATTCTGTCTTGTGCAAAGTACTTTATTCATCTACGTTGTCCACCTATTTTGACATCACTCTCATTTTCCAAATCTAAACCTTTTCTGTAATTTGCTAAAGCCTGCATGGAATGATTGACACGATATTTGTCGAAGCAGGTGGAAATCTACATCTAGAACTCAATAAAGCCTCTATGCTTGATCTTTAAAGCTCTCTGAGAGACAGCATATGGTGATGCAGCAATGCCATTTAAATGCGTCAATTGTAAGACACATGGATGATGCAGTTGGAGAGAAACCTTTGCAAAATATCAATTCCAAGTGCTGGGTGATGCCATTGATTCAACAGATCCAAGCAATTCTTGCTAGTCCTGTAAATGGTGGTATTTATAACACTAAAAAAAAACCCAAAGCATGGAAATCAAAAGTTGTTTGCTTTGAAACTCTGGTGGGCATTTATTCATGGGAACATTTTATTTAGCGTATGGCAAATACATGGGCTTCAAGTAAGGTACTAATACCAATTTATAATGCCTTGGTAAGACCACACTTAGAATACTGCATCCAGTTTTGGTCATCACACTATAAAAAAGATGTTGAGACTCTATAAAGAGTTGCAGAGAAGAGCAACCAGGATGATTGGGGACTGGAGGCTAAAACATATAAAGAACGGTTACAGGAACTGGGCATGGCTAGTCTAGTGAAGAGAAGGACCAGGGGAGACATGATAGGAGACTTCCAATATTTGAGGGACTGCCACAGAGCGGAGAGGGTCAAGCTATTTTCCAAGGCACCCAAAGGTCGGACAAGGAATAATGGATGGAAACTGATCAAGGAGAGATTCAACTTGGAAATAAGGAGGAATTTTCTGACAGTGAGAACAATCAACCAATGGAACAGAAGTTGCCTTCAGAAGTTGTGGGAGTTTTATCAGTGGATGCTTTCAAGAAGAGACTAGACTACCATTTGTCAGAAATGATGTAGGGTCTCCTGCTTGAACAGGGGGATTGGACTAGATGACCTATAAGGTCCCTTCCAACTCTGTTAATCTGATAGAGTAGTTCAAACATTAATGTCCAGTCCACCCAGCCATTCAAGGACAGGGTGGTCTATGTTGAAAAAAATCAGACATTGGGCCAGTGTAAACTCTTGATGGACATTCAGACACAATGCGATAGATATTTTGTCGAGGAGCACCACAGTCACACTGAAGGGTGGAGACGAGATCCCACTTAAACAATGAGTCCTGGCAGACACCATGTTGGGTATGGATTCTGTTCAGAGTTGACCAATGCTGGCAAGGGAAGTCAAAACCTTGCACCTTCTGTGTAGGATCATCTATGTAACTGCCTCTGTCTGGGCATTCGGCAGCCCATTTGGCTTTCCACAGTGTGTTGATGTCAAAGTTGTTACACAGCTGTTGAGCGAGTGCCAGAGATTTAAGCCTTCCAATGGATAGACGAAGAAGATCACCATGCACAGGAAGAAATGGGTTTCTCATAATTTTGTTGTATGCCTTCACTAAGGCTTCCAGCTTTCATAAGGCTGGTGGTGCAGTGTGGCTCAAGACAGGGAGCCAGCAAGTAGGAGTAGATTTTATGCCTCATCGGACAGTTCATCCCTATTCCCCAATACTTTCCAACTTGTGTTATAAAATGTTTTTCAAATCCCCTTGATCAGTCTCCTAATATTTATCCAATTCTTAAGGTGGGATTATTTGAAGCAGAAGCAATTCCATCCAGCTGGAAGCACCCGTTAAAATATTTCAAAACGTTGAGAACAGTGGTGGGTTATACCAGCTTTCTTCTTAATTCAATAAGGTCACACCTTCAGATATATCACACAGACATGTGAACTTTCTGACTACCTCATTCTTTTAAAAAGGAGTGTGTGTGTGTGTGAGAGAGAGAGAGAGAGAGAGAGAGAGAAAGATGGAGAATGTGCCAGTTCCTGTTAAATCTCTGTCGTTTGTCACCGAGATACAATATTATACAAGGCGAATCTTGATTGTGTTTAGTTTAGCAAGGCTCCTGCTTAAATGGCGATGGCATTTGATGGACAGTGTATCCCAACAATGGTTCACTTATTAAGAGGAGCCTTGTCAAACAAGCTGAAAGCCCAGCATAGAAGAGAGCTCTCTGTTCACCTCCCATTAAAATGAAGATTTGTGATTCCTTTTGAGTATCTGAGTGTCGACATTAAAGAATCAGCATGTCCTTCCATCTCTGGCTGATGAGTCACTTGACCACTTAACAGAAAACAGAGAGAGTATATTATAGGGTGATAGATCAAAGTTCAGGAGGGCTCAGTGTGGTTTCTCATTAAGAGATGCTTCTACGCTCGGTCCATAGGTGGATAAATCAATACTTTCTGGCTCAAAATATCAGGGGGAGTAAAGAGCTCTTTAATTGGGCTGATACCATTTATGGAGAGAGAGAGTGTGTGTGTGTTTATGAGGTTTTCTGACAAATAAACAGCAGGACAGGTTGACAACTTCCCTATGTCTTTATGCCATGGAACATGACAAGTGTAATGAGGGAAGTTTCTGACTTCCTTTGAGTGACAGGCAGGCGTTGTCTATGCACCTGGTCAAGAACTTCGGTTTTCAAATTGGGATCCAGCATTTGATGTGGAAGTAGATGGCTGGAAATCAGGATGTTCCATACAGCAAGCGCATTTTATATGTCGGTGCTTACACCTAGTATCGCAGTGACACAGTGGCTAAGACGCTGAACTTGTCAATCAGAAAGATCGTCAATTCGTCAATTTGAATCCCTAGCACCACATAATGGAGTGAGCGTCCGTTACTGGTACCAGCTTCTGCCAACCTAGCAGTTTGAAAGCATATAAAAATGCAAGTAGAAAAATAGGAACCACCTTTGGGGGGAAGATAACAGCGTTCTGTGCACCTTCAGTATTTAGTCATGCCGGCCACATGACCATGAAGACGTCTTCGGACAGCACTGGCTCTTCGGCTTTGAAACGGAGATGAGCACCACCCCCTAGAGTCAGGAACAACTAGCACATATGTGGGAGGGGAACCTTTACCTTTTACACCCAGTAGAAAGTTCATGCATACTTTCCCCCCTCCCATTTGCATTTGCTTGCATAGGGAAGGTTGATATTTTAACTTGTTGGAGAAAAAAGGAGGAACTGGAAGATTTTATTTGATTTCTTATCTCTATGTATCCAAGTCATAATGTCAACTTTTCTAGAAGAAGGCAACAGTCAGTTGGCTACAACATAGGAAATAAAATAGTAGTAGGAAATATGTTATGAATTTCATTTTGATTCCAGCTAAAAGCCAAAGCAAATTGAATGAGGAGCTGGTAGAATACTGATTTTAGGAGCCCAAATTGCTAAATTTAATCCATGGGTTCTTCAGATGATCTCCAAATATTCCTCTTTGAAATGTTTCAGAATCTCTCCCAATCAATTTTAATCCTTTGGGGTAAGATCTACATCCATGGATTTCAACTCTTCAGATATTCAGTAATGTCTGCGAAGATTGGGAATGTCTTCAAATTGAGTGCCCAAATGGAAGTTTTCATCATTTGAAGCCCTAGGCTACATCTGTATAACCTTTTCCTTATTGAAATAAATTAATACCTTTGGTACCTGTGGTGCCTTTGGAGAGGTCAGGCGGAATTCAATTTGACTTAAACCATCACATCCTCTAATTTCACAGTCATTTACAAAATGCAAACTTGGGAAAGTATTTTGGAAATTACCAGTAATATATTTTACAGATTGGATATACAGGAAAGTTAGTCATATTCTTCCATACCTCTCAAGTTAGAAATTATAAATTCCATTACATGCATATATATATAGCTACATACATACACACACACACACACACACAAACATGTATGTGTGTATGTGTATGTATAATTTACATATACATATATTGAAGACAATGTGATTGTCCTGGCATTTCACTTGCCATAAAAACCAAAGTGAAAACTAATAACATATATACTACTTAAACAGTGCTAGTTTTGTACAATTATTTTTGACCATCATATTCATTCTAATACAGCAATGCATATACAGTATCTCATTCCAGGTCTGCCTAACCTAATTTTTTTGTATTCTGACTTCCACCTCGTGCTTCTAACCATTAATAGAATCTGTTCCATGTAGCATAGTATTCTGTATCTCCTTTGTCTTTTATTTTTAACACTAGTCTATCCATTTCTCCACGGACTAATATCTTCCTTATTATCTCCTCCTCTGAAGGGGTGTTTTCACTCTTCCACTGCTGTGGGTGTATAGGATATGTAGTATTAAGTATAATGTTCAAGGTTCAAGGTTCAAGGTTCATTTTATTTATATGCCGCCCTATTCCCGGCAGGACTCAGGATGGCGCACAAACCCAAGGAGGGGAAGGGAAACACAAGAACTACAACAAAAAGTACAGGGAATTTAAAACAACCAACAGTCGCACGATTCGAGAGGGGAAGGGAACTCATCGACCCCAGGCCTGCCGACACAGCCAGGTTTTAACGGTTTTTCAGAAGGCCTGGAGAGAGGTGAGAGTCCGAATCTCTGCGGGGAGCTCGTTCCAGAGGGCCGGAGCCGCCACAGAGAAGGCCCTTCCCCGGGTAGTAGCCAGATGACATTGGCTAGTAGACAGAACCCAGAGGAGGCCTAATCTGTGTGATCTAATGGGTCTTTGGGAGGTAATTGGCAGCAGGCGGTCTCTCAAGTACCCAGGTCCAATACCATGAAGGGCTTTATAAGTGACGACTAGCACCTTGAAGCATATCCGGAGACCAATCAGTAACCAGTGCAGCTCACGGAGGATAGGTGTAACGTGGGTGTACCGAGGTGCACCCACAATCGCTCGCACAGCTGCAGGACTGATAAATGTTCCTTTATCATAAGCCATCTGTTATAATGCCTAATAGAAATAATCCTGGCTCGAACTCTATATGTGTCTAACCATTTTTCCTAACCACATATGAATTTGTAACCAAAATTTCTTCACTTTTTATAGGTAAAAAAGGTATAGCAAACTGAATGAGGGGGGGCATTCGCCCAGGTACGCCTGGTGCGCCAGTTGCGACCCTACCTGAACCGGGAGGCCCTCACAACAGTCACTCGGGCCCTCGTGATTTCTAGGCTGGAATACTGCAACGTGCTCTACATGGGGCTGCCCTTGAGGTGCATCCGGCGACTTCAGCTAGTGCAGAACGCAGCCGCGCGAGTGATCGCGGGTGCACCCCGATTCACCCGCATTACACCTATCCTCCGCGAGCTGCGCTGGCTACCTGTCGATCTCCGGATGCGCTTCAAGGTGCTACTGATCACCCATAAAGCCCTACATGGCAGTGGATCTGGATACTTGAGAGACCGCCTTCTGCCAATTACCTCCCTACGACCTATAAGATCTCATAGGTTAGGCCTCCTCCGTACTCCATCGGCCAGCCAGTGTCGGCTGGCAACTACAAGGAGGAGGGCCTTCTCAGCAGCGGCCCCGACCCTTTGGAACGAGCTCCCCGTAGAGATTCGTACCCTCTCCACCGTCCAGGCCTTCCGCATAGCCTTGAAGAACTGGCTCGCCCGTCAGGCCTGGGGATAAGGACCATTACCCCGCCCGAATGTTGTATGCATGTTGCTTATTATTTTATTATGTGTTGTCGTCTTAGTGTTGTATTCCCCCCTCCCTGGTTTTCTGTGAGCCGCCCTGAGTCCCCTCAGGGAAAAGGGCGGCCTACAAATAAAATCAATTCTAAATTCTAAATTCTAATGATCAAATCCCAGTTTTCCTGGCAAGATTTCAGAAGTGTTTTGCAATTGCATGGTTCCTAGGGCTAAGAGAGAATGACTAATATTATATTATGCCCAAGATCAACCCAGTTGGCTGTCCAAAGACATCTTGGAGCCTCAGTGCTGCCACACTGGAGCTGAGGCATAGGGAGGGGGGGATTAGAGATAGCTGGGGTTCTGTAGTCAAAATAAAATACTTTTTCTTGGGAAGCAAGGTCGTTATCCCACCTGGCCAGAGGAAGGAGGAGTGATATCACCTGACTAGCAGATACTGCATTGATTGTGATGTGAAGACTGATAGGTTGGTTAAACAATTTCATGATGAGTCCCCTCAGAAGCCTAAGGGGCCTCCAGAGGGAGGAAGGGGGTGTTAAGTTGAGCCTAGACTAATTTCCCTCTGTATGTTTTGTCTTGCAGGAATTCTTCTTCAACTGATGGTGGGAAACCTGTCAACCCTGAAGCTGGCCTATCCGAAGCCATCTTGGAGCTTCAGTTCTTGGAGCTGAGGCATAGGGAGGGGGGATTAGAGATAGCTGGGGTTCTGTAGTCAAAACAAAATAATTTCTCTTGGGAACCAAGGTCGTTCTCACACCTGGCCAGAGGAAGGAGGAGTGATGTCACCAGGCAACCAGACTGCACCTCGGTTGGACTGATTTATTGGGATTGGGATTGGGGGGGGGGACACTGGCTTTGTGTCTAAAGCAGGACTAGAACTCACTGTCTCCTGGTTTCTAGCCTGATGCCTTAACCACAATAACTCCCAGTACTCTCTTCAAATGCTATTACTGTCTGATAGATTATGGGAAGGAGAAATAATTCCCTCCCTCAGTTACAATAGGGACTTTCTTATTGCTCTTGTTGCCAGTAAGTTCAACACAGATAAAAGTTATTTTCGGGGAGCTTTTAGTACGTATAACAGTAGGCTATGTCCTATTAAGACAAATTAGTTAGGCTTAAGATAAGTCTAATTAAGACAAATCACATTCCATTTGGCTTCAGTGGGTTCAGAGATTATGGTCCCTTCCATTAATTCTACTAAATGCATTGAACTGGACACAGAATGGTGAATTCTTAATGGTGATACATTGGTCCATATGATCAAAATTTCTATACAGTGAATGGAACATCTTAAAAATGAACAGTTGCGGGAGCCGGGCATCTCTCACCTATTGAAGAGAAGGCTTAGGAGGGTCATGGCAGGTCTCTTCCAGTACTTGGGGGCCTGCCACAGAGAAGAGGGCTTATTCTCAAATCACTAAAGGGCAGGAGAAGAAATAATGGGTGGAACTTGTTAAAGAGAGATCCAATCTAGAAGGAGACATTTCCTGACAGTGAGAGCAATTAATCAATGGAATAGTTTACTTCATGGAGTTCTGGATGCTCCATCACTGGAAGTTTTCGGAAAAATAGACTGGATATTAGTGGACAACCATTTGACTAGAATGGTACAAGGTCTCCTGCCTTGAGCAGGGAGTTCGACTAGAGTCCCCTTGCAGCCCTAGGATTCTACATTCTAAGCACACATATGAGTTAAGGCTTGGGAACATTGTCAGCTAATAATGATGGTGCATAGAAGCCTCCCAGATTGACAGAAGACAGAACAAAGTTCTGAGAAGCCTCCCCTAAAATAGTCCCTTTCTCACGAGATCTTGCAAGATTTGGACTGTAGGGAAGTATTCGGAGCCAGCTAAGGTTGCCATTCCCTGCAGTAGAAATTTACAGAAATGTTGGTGGCCTGTTTCCTGGCAAAGAAGCAGGTATGCGTGAACTATGGCTTATCGCCTCCACTTGTATACTGGACCCATGCCCTTCCTGGCTGGTTTCGACCAGCAGGGAGGTGACACGTGGCTGGATCCAGATAATAATTAACACCTCTCTCTGGGAGGGATCCTTCCCGCTCCTCCTAAAGGATGCGGTGGTGAAACCTCTCCTGAAGAAACCGTCTCTGGATCCAGCCATTTTGAGCAACTATCGTCCGGTCTCCAACCTCCCCTTTGTAGGGAAGGTTGTTGAGAAAGTGGTGGCCTCTCAACTCCAGTGGTCCTTGGATGAAACCGATTATCTAGATCCCTTTCAGTCCGGTTTCAGGCCTGGTTACAGCACAGAAACTGCTTTGGTCGCGCTGATCGATGATCTCTGGCGAGCCAGGGATTGGGGGTCAGTCCTCTATCTTAGTGCTCCTTGACCTCTCAGCAGCCTTCGATACCATCGACCATGGTATCCTTCTGTGACGGTTGCGAGAGGTGGGAGTGGGAGGCACTGTTCTTCGGTGGTTCCCCTCCTACCTCTCGGACAGGTCGCAGTCGGTGTTGGTCGGAGGGCAGAGGTTGACCCCTAGGCCCCTCAATTATGGGGTGCCGCAGGGCTCGATCCTGTCCCCCCTCCTATTTAACATCTACATGAAGCCGCTGGGTGAGATCATACGACGGCACGGGATTAAATACCATCAATATGCGGACGATACACAACTGTATCTGTCCACCTCGTGCCAACAGTGAAGCGGTAGAAGTGATGTGCCAGTACCTGGAGGCTGTTAGGGTCTGGATGGGAACGAACAAGCTTGCACTCAATCCCGACAAGACTGAATGGCTATTGATGTTCCCTCCCAAAGATTGGCTAACTATTCCATCTCTCAGTCTGGGGGGTGAAATTATACGCCCCTCAGACAGGGTTCGCAATTTGGGAGTCCTCCTGGACCCACAGCTGACTTTAGATCACCATTTGTCGGCTGTGACCAGGGGGGTCTTTGCCCAGGTTTGCCAGGTGCACCAATTGTGACTCTACCTGGACCGGGAGGCACTTCAGATAGTCACTCAGACCCTTGTCACCTCAAGACTGGATTACTGTAACATGCTCTACAGTTGGCTGCCCTTGAAGAGTGTTCGAAGACTTCAGCTAGTCCAGAATGCAGCTGCGCGAGCGATTGTGGGTGCACCTAGGTACACCCACGTTACACCTATCCTCCGCGAGCTGCACTGGCTGCCCATTGGTCTCCGGACATGCTTCAAGGTGCTAGTTGTTACTTATAAAGCCCTGCATGGCATCGGACCTGGGTACCTGAGAGACCGCCTCCTGCCAATTACCTCCCAAAGACCGATTCGATCTCACAGGCTTGGCCTTCTCCTGGTTCCATCGTCCAGCCAATGTCGGCTGGTGATTCCCCGGGGGAGAGCCTTCTCTGTTGCTGCTCCGGCCCTCTGGAACGAGCTCCCCGTGGAGATCTGGACCCTTACTACCCTCCCAGCCTTCCGTAAAGCTACTAAGTCCTGGCTGTTCCGACAGGCTGGGGGCTGTTGAAGTATCCAGCCCCGCTTCAATTGTGAATGTTGTGTATTTTTTAAATTGTTGTATTGTCCTATTTATCCCCCTTTCCCTGTTTTATTGTGAGCCGCCCGGAGTCCTTCGGGAGTGGGCGGCATACAAAACTAATAAAACAACAAAACAAAACAAACAACCCCATTCACACCTCCAAAATTCAGCAGTAAAACCTCCAATGGTTGATGGTGCAATTTATTTCCTCTTTTTATTTGGAGAAAAAACAAGATGCAGAAGACATTCCATTCTGCCCACAACTCATTCCCCAATATTTATGACACATTCATTCTCAAATCATGTTCTAAATCTGATCAAAGATAGCATTATCATCATCTTCTTCTTCTTCTTCTTCTTCTTCTTCTTCTTCTTCTTCTTCTTCTTCTTCTTCTTCTTCTTCTTCTTCTTCTGCTTCTGCTTCTTCTGCTTCTTCTGCTTCTTCTTCTTCTTCTGCTTCTGCTTCTTCTTCTGCTGCTGCTGCTTCTCCTCCTCCTCCTCCTTCTCCCCTTCCTCCTCCTCCTTCTTTTCCTTCTTCTCTTCCTTCTCTTCCTCTTCCTTCTCCTCCTCCTCTTCCTCCTCCTCCTTTTCCTTCTCTTCCTCCTCCTCCTCCTCCTCCTCCCTCTTTCTACATTCTAAGCACACACATGAGTGAAGGTACACACCGTAATTAGCTCAACCCTCTTACAAATATCAACAGGCCCAATGGTTACCATCCTCCTTAAGGGCCACTTCTAAAAATTCTATATCTCCAGCTTAAACCTAACCAGCCTTTTCCTGTTTCTTATCAAAGAACAGAAGACCATTTGATCACTCTTGCCATTTATTTCTGAGATGAGGAAGGTTTGAAAATTCATGCTAGAGAAATAACAGTTGTATGTGCCCTTCATTTGTGGAACCCAGACAAAATCCTTATTATTTTCCAGCCAACATAGCTAGTGCTAGTTATGTTTCACAGAGCTTAAATCACCACCCTGTTCTTTCCAATATTGGTCATCATAGCAAAAAAGTGACATTCAGTGACATTCCTGTATAATAACAAAACTGTTCAAGAATTTAATTCTGTCTGAAATTGACTGACAAGTCAAATGTGGATTGATCAAAGTTTCTAAGACTGGAAAAGATTCAGGATGTGGTCTTTTTTCATATGTCTTAAAAAAATATATTAAACCCCTCAATCCTTTACCAGAGGTCTAATTTTGATGGACATATTATGCTTCATTGTTTCATCAGTAATCCATAGTAACACCACCAACGAGATCCGCCTGTCATCTTATGGACAGCTTAAGAAAAAAGAAAGAAGAGAACGGAAGAAACTCCTGGGAGCTTATGGTCCCAAGTAGCCTTAAGGGACCTTTTGAATAAGCAGTACCTTATTTGTGCAAAAGATTTCTCCCTTTCTCCGATAACTAGAAATTAAGCTTGCCTGGAAGAAATGTAAATAATGTTTTGAATTTGCATATTGAATTACCATTAAATATTATGTGCACACATAATCACATCAAATATTTCAGAGCTCTGAAACTGGGATAACACTCAAGCAGCCACATAACACCTTTCATCTTCAAAGAACTGCACCAATATTATTTATGTATTCCTATAACACCTCTGGTGGTCTAACACCTTACGTTTTCATTACCCCCCACCCCCAAAAAAATCATGAAGAATTGAGGAAGAAGAATTGGAAAGCACGGAAGAGAGAAGAAAAGAATTGTCAGAACTCTTGAAGAAGATTCTCAACTAATTTGACTGTCCAATGAGAGCTGTCCAATGCTCCGTCTTCACAGACCTCCTCGCAAAGTCACCTTCTTTGCTAGTCACCCCAAAAACATTGATCCCTGAAAGGGATCCTTTCCATGAAAACTGGTTGTCAGGGTCCCAAGTAACACCCCCAACAATAGAAGACTCAGAGGCTCAAAGTTCCATTTTATTAAAGATGTCCTATTGGCACATCTTGGAAAACCCAAATCTGAAAGCTCCCAGGTTTTCCCGACCCAAATGAAAGTCCATATCCCTGCCCAGCACCCACACGTCCATCACATGGTCCAATCCAGAGGTGGGTTACTCCCAGTTTTACTACCAGTTCATTTTGTACGTGCACGCTAGCTTCGCTCTCGCCAGATGCATACTGCACATGTGTGCACAGTTCAATGTAAATTGTTCTTTGCGCATGCACAGAACAATTTACAGTGAACTGTGCACACATGCAGACTACTAAGCAACATGCTGGCAATGGCAGCGGTGACCAGGGAACCAGTTTGGGGCATGGCCAGCCTGGGTTGCTGCCGTTTCTGCGATCCAGGCCACAATACCACTACTGGTTTGGATGAGCCAGGATGAGCTGGGAGCAACCCATGTCTGGTCCATTCAGGAACAAGTGAGGGGACAAGACATAATAAGATAAATATATGTGTGTTATTCTGCATAAGAGCGTCCCAGCACTGGACTGGACTTGATTTTAGTGTCTCATCCTGATGACATCACTGAGCTGGCTCTTTAACTTGATCTGAATATGTCTTCATTGTGATCTGTTGATGCTTCTGGAAAGTAAATTATAGCTACAAATAATCCACCCAATTTTTTTTAAAAAAACCAAACCTCAACAACCTTATCTGCTGGCCAGAACAGACCATTTTAATTTCAGGAAAGACAGCAGATTATTTTGTTGGATCATCCTCATCAATCATCACCATCATCATTTTAGCCATTGTCTGTGCACTGCAGGATGAAGGGCTCTTCTGCAGGTTTCCAACCCATACGGTCCTGAGCTTTCATTGCCAATTGGGCCCCAATACTTGCTTATGTCATCAGTGGTGGGATTCAACAAATGTTACTACTAGTTCTGTGGGCGTGGCATGGCTTTGTGAAGAATGGGGCTCATTTAGGGTTTTCTGGGCAAAGGATTCTGGGAAAGATGGAAGATGGGATGTAGGCCAGGAGGAAAAACGGGAATAGATGGTGTATAAACCCAGAGGAGGAACCTAGTGCAAAGGGCATCTATGGAGGTTCTCAGCTTCAGTGGTGGATTCAAATTTTTTTACTACTGGTTCTGTGGGCATGGCTTTGTGGGCATGGCAGGGGAAGGTTACTGCAAAATCCTTATTCCCTCCCTACCCCACTAAACTTCTTTCCAGCTCCATTCTCCTGTTCAGGGCAACAAAAGAAGATCGGCTCGGAGGCAGCAGGGGCGAGGACAGCCTATTTGCCGGTTCTCTGAACTACTCAAAATTTCCACTACTGGTTCTCCAGAACCTGTCAGAACTGGCTGAATACCACCTCTGGATGTCGTCGATCCATCTTGTTTTAGTCATGGAGGCTTTTGATCAAGTGGGATCCATTCTATGACTTCCTTGGTCCCCCTGCCACCAGTTCTTCTTCCTATGTGACCAGCACGTTTCCATTTCAATTCTTTGACTCTCTTGATGATATCATATGCTTTCATTTGTTCTCTAAGCCACATGGCTTAGAGGTCTTTCTTGTCTTGTGATGCCAAGCATGCATCTCTTTGTGCCACTCATAACTTTTGTATCAATTGTGAGGTTAGTGTCCATGTTTCGCCAGCATACGTTAGAGCAGGTAGCACACACTGATCAAAAACGTTTCTCTTCAACCTTGGGGGAGGTTGTTCTTGAAAATTATGCTTAGCTTGCCAAATGCCTATGTCAGTGTATTGAGATTCCATGACTGGAAAAGACATGGCAACTGGGTCAGCCAATGAGGGCTGTTTGGAAACTGAAACCGCATTTGCTGTGTGAGCAATAAGGAGACAGCAAGGAGCCTGGGCATGGCTTAGCTCAACTGTTCCTTACTAAAGCTCTGAGTCTGTGCTGAGCTCAAAAACTAGTCTGCTTCTCAAAACTGATACGGAAACTGTTCTCTCCTCTACCTACGTTTACTACCACGTTGGAAAATCTGCTCTTGGTATGGTGTATTTACTTCACGTGTTCTATTATATATAAAAAAGTTAATGAATCCTGCTGAATCAGTTACCTGTATGTGCTTTCTGAGTGTGATTGCTGTTGCAAACTCTGAAAGCCTGCCAACCAGGGGTGGGATCCTACAGGTTAAACAACCGGTTTGCTGGGCGTGTGTGTGCAGAGTTTAGAGAAGACTTAGCTTCCAGATTGCTGCTTGGGAAGGAAAACAACTGAGGCACGGAAATCAACTCTGCTGTGTGACTCAACTGAGAAGATAAAGGTAGGTAAAGCACAGGGGCAAGCGGGCAGGCCCACTTGCTAGTGGGAGCAAACCGGTTCGCTCCCAGTTGATCTTCCGAGCTACCAGTTCGTCCGAACTGGTCTGAACCGGTAGAATCCCACTCCTGCTGCCAACCACATTTCAACACACTGTTCAATTTCCTTTATTTTATCACCATCCACTGAGATCCGTTGGCCAAGATATCTATAGTGGTCTACTACATCTAGTTCTTCTCCAGATTTTCTTTCCTTGGTGAATTTATTAAACATAACCTGGCTCTTTTTCATTATTATTTATTATTATTATTATTCTTGTTGAATAATATCCATCCAGATTCAGGCAACACTCTAAATGTGCCCTAAATTTGGGAAGATGACTCCAACCCTCAACGTATCCCTGTCCTTGATTCCATGCAACGGAAACCGCTTTTTAGGGGAGAGGGAATCAAATTAAATTAAAGCGAGTGAACCTGGACAAACACAACTGGTCTGTGTCATTGGGGACTCCTCTCCACTCATCCTGTCTGCATCATCTGCAGGAACCATGCGTGCTGCCAGACTATTGAAATATACAAGTCTTGTTTCCAGCAAGCTGACAGGTGGACCCAAGGGAAGCACAAAAGCCCTACCTGGTTGGTCTAATTTTAGGCCTGCCAGAACTGACAATATCTCTTTGAACTGAATCTATACTCTTTTCTCCCTGATCTGAACAACAGGCTTTCTCTCTTCCTCTTCTCTCTCTCTCTCTCTCACACACACTCTCTCTCTCTCTCTCTCCCTTTCTCTCTCTCTCAGCTTGCTAGCTCAATATGAAACTTTCTTTCACTCTCTTTCTTTCTCTCTCTCTTTCTTTCTCCCTTTCTCTCTCTTAGCTTGCTAGAACAAGACATCTCTCTTTTAGCTTGTTAGTGCAACATGAAATTTAATTTCTATCTCTTTCTCTACCTCTCTCTCACTCTTTCTTTCTCCCTTTCTCTCTCTCCCCCTCTCTCTCCCTTTCTCTCTCAGCTTGCTAGCTCAACATGAAACTTTCTTTCTCTCTCTTTCTTTCTCTTTCTCTCTCTCTTTCTCCCTTTCTCTCTCTTAGCTTGCTAGAACAAGAGTCATCTCTCTCTTTTAGCTTGTTAGCACAATATGAAATTTACTTTCTATCTCTTTCTCTACCCCACTCTCTCTTTCTCTCTCTCTGCTCTAGTTCTTTCTCTCTCTCTCTCTCTTTCTATTTCTCTCTACCTCTCTCTCAGCTTGCTAGAATAACAACATGAGAATCCTCTCCCTCCCCCCCACTCTCTCATAACAAAAGTCAACTTGTTATGCTAGGGAGCAGAAGTTGAACTCAGCATTCTGGCTTCTTAGTGTGACCTTCTTAGCGGCTTGCAGTCAAGGAGTGCACAGGTCCAGAAAAATCCACATGTCTCCCAAACCTCAAGCAATCGGTGCTTAGCAGCCTGCTGCTTTTGTACATGGAGGCATCCTTCATTTATTTATCCAATTTTGTAAACCTGGATGACTAGAGTTAAGAGGAATGCTGGGAAAAATAGCACCATCACTACAGATAGCTAGTCCTCTTACGGATTGCAGACTGTTTCCCTTGGTTTGGCTTGACCGAAGAATAACAGGAATATGAAGGGATGGCCAGGGCTAGCTATTGTTGTTTGTTATTCTTCACAATACATGTTTCCAAAAGAATCCAGATCCATGTTCAAGACGGGGGAATCAAAACAATCAGCTGTAAAAGCAATCTATCCTACAGCAACTAAAACAAGAGAAAAACCATTTTTCCCGAAAGAAAGCAATGCAAAGGACACATTTCTCCAAGGACTGATGCTTCTAATTTATTAAAAGTTTT
The DNA here is from genome assembly GCF_051295495.1 of Thamnophis sirtalis. Classification (NCBI taxonomy): domain Eukaryota; kingdom Metazoa; phylum Chordata; class Lepidosauria; order Squamata; family Natricidae; genus Thamnophis; species Thamnophis sirtalis. The sequence continues at coordinate 19,518,731 of NW_028261382.1, forward strand.
GGAGGTAGGAAGTAGCCAGGGACAAGTTGTTCGAAATGACCCAGATAACAAACAAACAAACAAAAAATCAGTGAAACGTTTGGAGTGGAACCATTCATGGGAAGCCTCATCCAAACAGTAAATGCAGCTCAGAGTAAGAAAGTTGAAAGGAATTCTAACAAAAATAAATCATAATGGCAAACACGCCAGCGGCCAACAGAGCTGGCAGCAGATTTGGACAGTGAGGAGGATGGAAAGGAATAGCAGTAGACTTATATACCGCTTCATAGGGCTTTCAGCCCTCTCTAAGCGGTTTACAGAGAGTCAGCATATTGCCCCCAACAATCTGGGTCCTCATTTTACCCACCTCGGAAGGATGGAAGGCTGAGTCAACCCTGAGCCGGTGGGATTTGAACCACTGAACTGCTGATCTAGCAGTAGCCTGCAGTGCTGCATTTAACCACTGCGCCACCTTGGCTCTGTGGAAGATAGGCCAGTCCTGGAGTCTGGGAAAGGCTCTGATGAGGCCTCTGTGTCGGAGGCAGAGAGGGGGCCAGAGCCGTATGCCAGCTATCACCTGCCTTCAGAGTCAGACATCAGTGAGGCAGATGAACAGCTGGACCCTGTTCCCAGTATGCGCTGCACAGAGTTGCCGGACAAAGGGAACAGCTAGGGAACAGGGGTCGACTTGGGAGTAAGGTGGACGATGAATGGCTCCTCCCAGAGGAAATAAAAGAGGAGCGAAAGAGAGTGGAGTTTGCAGGAGACAATGAATTCACTTAATTGGTTTGTGATAGATATTAGCCTGGCTCTGTGACTGTAAATCCTCCCTTGAAAGAAATTGCTGGATGTGAATGGGCAGAATTCACAGTAAATTAATAAAAGGTTTTTTTTGTCAGGACAAGGAGTTTGCTTCAGGGCCTCAGGAAGCCTCAGTCGGAACATTGAAAGAAAGGTACACTAATGGTGAGGGAGTTAGCAATTAGTACCTGACATGAGAAGATAGTAAGAACACGGATTAATTGTAGCTATTCCCCTTCACCAACTCCCATAATATTCATTTTTTTGCTAGAGAGAAGATTCCAAAAAATGGGCTCCAGCACAAGTCCAAAAACTCAGAAGATGAAATATGTGGTGCTGGAAACCAGCCTGGATTGGATCCTGCCTTCATTTATGTATTTATTTCCCACCTTTATTATTTGGACAAATAACTCAAGGCAGCAAAACATATTCAGCATGTTTTTCTCCTCCTCTTTTCCCCACAACAACAGCCCTGTGAGGTGGACTAGACTGAGAGAGGGTGTCTAACCCAAGATCACCCAGTTGGTTTTCACGCCAAGTTGGACTAGAACTCACTGACTTCTGGTGACTGGCCCAAAGTCATCCAGCTGGCTTTCATACCTAAAGCATGACTAGAATTCATGGTTTTTTGCTTCCTAGTCTGATGCCTTAACCCAGGCATCGGGAACCTGTAGCTTTGGAGCTGCATGTAGCTCTTTCATCCCTTTGCTGTGCTCCCTGTCGCAGCTCCCTCCACAATTGTTAGGGCTTTCCATTAGGACAGGTAGAGGAAAAAGGACACCATGCTAGGAGGAGACTCTATGGTTGGGGAAATCAGACTTCCGGTCGTCTCCAGAATTGAACAGGGGGGAGGGGGGGCTTTCAGTTAGGACCTTTGTGGCTCTTTGAGTGTTTAAGGTTGCTGAGCCCTGTTTCAACTGGCTGTTTCCACATTCCTTATATCTTCACATGCTAGTTTTGCTTGAAAATTATGGTACTTGGTAATTAATTTTTATATAGTGTAGTGTTTCCTGAAATTTCCAGATCAGGATTTGCCAGGGAATCTTCAGCTCTATGCAATTGAAGTCTTGGGAACATTGTCAGCTAATAATGATGGTGCATAGAAGCCTTCCAGATTGGCAGAAGATGGAACAAAGTTCTCTGGAGTCTCCCCTAAAATAGTCACTTTCTCACGAGATCTTGCAAGATTTGGACTGTAGGGAAGTATTCGGAGCCAGCTAAGGTTGCCATCCCCTGCAGTAGAAATTTACAGAAATGTTGGTGGCCTGTTTCCTGGCAAAGAAGCAGGTATGAGTGAACTATGGCTTATCGACTGATAGCCCCATTCACCCCTCCAGAATTCAGCAGTAAAACCTCCAATGGTTGATGGTGCAATTTATTTCCTCTTTTTTATTTGGGAAAAAATGAAATGTAGAAGATACTCATTCTGCCCACAACTCATTCCCCAATATTCATGACACATAGATTCTCAAATCACAGTCTAAACCTGATCAAAGATAGCATTATCTCTTTACAGTAGTTAGCATATATAATATTTTCCTATCCTGCTTTTCTAAACCCTTTCCCATAAAAGTAGGAACAATTCTGATTCCATTGTGTTAGCTTGCAATATCTTTTGTATCACTCTATAGTTCTGCTCCTCCTCCCCTTCTTCTTCTTCTCCTCCCCCTCCTCCTCATTCTTTCTCTCCTCCTCCTTCTCCCTTCTTTCTGTCTCCTTCTCCTCCTCCTCCTCTTCCTCATTCTCCTCCTCCCTTCTTTCTTTCTCCTCCTCCTCCTTTCTTTCTCCTCCTCCTCCTCCTCCCTCTCCTTCTTCTTCCTCTTCCTCCTTTTCCTATGAGAAAGCATCCTATCCATTTTTTTTACTATTGTGCCTACCTTGTCTATTCTTACAGTATTTGGGGGAGGGGGAACCCCAGCTGCATCACATGAAAGTAATGACCACTCTAGATCCTGGCAATATACTGAAGGAACAAGCGCTTCCTTAACATAGCAGGTCACATGGATATCAAGGAAGACAGAAATTGGTTGACAAGACAGTAGAATCTGTTTGTCTTCCAGCCGAACAAGCAAGCGTAAAAGCAATAATAAAAGACTGTAGGGAATATTTGTGAGCATAGCAGACAGGGAAGAAATAAACCATGAAGGAACAAACATGAGGGAAATTCATCACAGAGCAGAGTGGAATCCTGACAACCCCGACAGAAGGAATTGATTTAAAATTGCCCACGATTTCACAAAAATCCAGAGCCCACCGGTGGCTTTAAACTGCACCAATCCATGATCTATTCTGATATATTGTCTGAGGCCCTTCTGATTGATATAACACGTTCTTCCGTTTTCCTCAAAACTCAACGAGCACGCCTGCTTTCACCAACACTGGTACAACCCTGCTAATAAACAAGAGCAATAATTTTCTTTTATGAAACATTCTTGGAGACCGACAGGAAGCTTTATTGGATTTAACCCTTAACAAAAAGTCAGAGTTTATTGTTGAGGTTTCTTTATGTACTTATTTATTGTGGGGTGCTTACATCCCACCAAATTCAAATGTCTGCAGGCAAATACAATAAAACAGAGCAACAAACGCCATAAAAAAAGACTCCCCACAAATCTTAAATGCCAATTCTTAAAGAGAAAAACAGTGGAGAGGGTAGGTGCAGAAACAGAGGCGGCCTTTTGGTCCACACTTCTGCACCTGTCATATTTGCTGTAAGAATCTGAGCAGAAATGCTTAAACGTTTCCAAGCGCAGAGCACAAAACTAGGAAACTGGCTGCTGAAGAAGAGCATTGTGATGTGGTCTCAGGTCACCTACTGACTACAAAAAAATCTCACAGGATGGGCTCTATTTCATTAGTACTCCTTGCCTTACAACCATCCTATCTAACAAAATGAAATTCAATGTAGAGAAAAGTGAAGTCTTACACTTAGGCAAGAAAAACCAAAAGTACAGATATAGACTGGGTGAAATCATGCTTAATAGCAGGGACTGTGAGAGGGATCTTGGAGTCTTGGTGGGCAACCAGCTAAAAATGAGCCAGCAGTGTGCAGCGGCAGCCACAAAAGCCAATGCAATCCTAAATTGCATTAACAGAGGGATTCAATCAAGATCAAGGGAGGTACTAATACTACTCTATAAAGCCTTAGGAAGGCCACACCTAGAGTACTGCATCCAATTTTGGTCACCACACTATAAAAAAGATGTGGAGACTCTAGAAAGAGTGCAGAGAAGAACAACCAGGATGATGAGGGGACTGGAGGCTTAAACATGCAAAGAATGGTTGCAGAAACTGGGCATGGCTAGTTTAGTGAAAAGAAGGACCAGGGAGACAGGATAGCAGTCTTCCAATATTTGAGGGGCTGCGGAGAGGAGTGGGTCAAGCTAGTTTCCAAAGCACCTGAAGCACCTCCAAAGCACCTGAAGGCCAGACTAGGAGCAATGGATGGAAACTGAACAAGGGGAGATTCAACATAGAAACAAGGAGGAACTTTCTGACAGTGAGAGCGATAAAGCCATGGAACAGAAATTGCCTTTGGAAGTTGCGGAAGCTTCATCACTGGAGGCTTTCAAGAAGAAACTGGACTGCCACTTGTCACAAATGGTGTAGGGTCTCCTGCTTGGGCAATTGTTGAAAGTTAAAACAGCACTGGAAAAAAGTGACTTATGAGCACTCCTCATACTTACGACTAACACAGCATCCCCATGATCACTGATTGAAATTTGGGCAATTGGCAACTGGCATCAATGTTTATGACCTTCCCAGTTGGTTTCTGACAAGCAAAGTCAATGGGAGGCGGGAGCCAGATTCCCGTAATGGCCATGTTTATTTAATGATGTGATTCGCTTAACAACCATGAAATAAAAGTCATAAAATCTGTCATAATTCACTTAACAACCACCTTGCTTAGCAGTGGAAATACTGGTCCACGGTGCAATTTTAAGTCAAGGACTATTTTGAAATTAGTTTACTTTATTTATTAGCCCTTGGGCCATATCAAAGCGCAGAGTTCCAGACCCAAATTATTACTAAAATCTGATAAAAACAATTTAAAATGAAATTGGAATAATTGGGGCAGTAAAATATAATAATTTAACATATAGATAAATAAAACATGATAAAATTATATTTTGGTGCCATCCCTACAATCTATGACTACCTGTACAGTGAATAAACAAGCAAGGTATAGGAGATGATCAGGTTGAGCCTGAAGGGGGAGTCCAACACGTCATCAGTCTTGAGTCCCTTCACTTCCACAAGAGATCTCAGTCCAGCCCTCCTTGAATTCTATTAACTCTTATCTATTGCCAATTTGCCCCGGTTGTTAGTAGTTCAGATTCTTGTAGAAAGAAAGCATGTAATAAAATTGTTATCAACTTGCAAAGCATCCCTGGCCTGCTCTCGAGTTGCCATAGGAAAGGGGGGATGTGAAACTGATGAAACAACATGGCAGCAAAAGATAGATGCACATTCCAGAGTTATCTCTCTCAAGGCTGTATCCCAGGGTTACTTACAGTAGACAGAGAGGAGTGATCTCTAAAACCCACAAAATTGTCTCATTGGTGAATGTGATTGATGACATACCCTGTGCGAGGGGTGAAACAGGGTCATGATTGGGGCAGTAAATTACATGGGGTCAGAGCTGGCTTCACTTGGGAATGTGCCAACATGAAGCTCCTAATAAATAACTGGATTTCTTCTGAAGCTTGGCTCGAGGCTCATGATTTAATTAGGTCATCTGTCGGAACCCTGACACTTGTACTCATTTGAACAATCTCAGTTCCTGATTTCTTGCACCTGACATTAGGGAATGTCTCTTCTGAGACTCTTGTCTCACCCATTATCCAGCTGAGGGCTATGCTGTCTCTTATCTGACCATCACTGTAGGAGATGACCAGGCTGCGACCAAGGGAAGGGTCAAACCTATCATCAATCACAAGAACCTTCATGCCACAGGAGATCTAAGTCCAGTCCACTTTGAATTCTTTCCATTCTTATCCAATACCAAATATGCTTGGACTGTTAGTAGTTCAGATTCTTGTAGAGAATGTTAGCATGCAATACACCTGTACTCAATTGAACAACCGTGGTTCCTGATTACTTGCGCCTGACATTAAATAACATCTCTTCTGAGACTCTTATCTCACCCATTATCCAGCTGAGGGATATGCTGTCTCTTATCTGACCATCACTGTAGGAGATGACCAGGTTAAGCCTGAGGGACGGGTCAAACATGTCATCAGTTACAAGTCCCTTCACACCCATACAAGATCTAAGTCCAGCCCATCTTCAGTTCTTTTGATTTTTATCTAATGCCAAATGTGCTTGGACCGTTAGTAGTTTGGATTCTTGAAGAGAGATCTTAAGCTTCCAATAAATCTTTATACCCATCTCAACTGCCTGGATCTTCTGATTTTCCTGGCGCTTGACATAAGGTCAGTGAAGGGAGCCAGATTTGCTAAATTGAACATGCTATTCTCAAAACAATGGCAGTGATTTGTTGATCACCATGGCAAAAAAAATGGGCATGACTTTTTTAGCAACTACAGAAATTGTGGTGCCAATTATGATATTAAGTTAAGGATTACTTCTGTGTCTCATCTAATGCTGCTCATACTTTGCTTGGTCTTGAAGCAAGCAGAAGAAAAGGCTTAAGTAGAAAAGGTTTCCTGACTGAAAGCCACCACTGAAAACTGGCTAAGAGCCCTCCATTGCATCAGCCCTACAACATCAAAGCCCCTTTGACAGATTTCATCTTGAGCTCTCTCTAACCCCTGGGCAGCACAGGAGAGATAGCAAAGCTGCAATAATGCAGGTCAGCTGAGATGCATTTTCTTTTCCATCTTGATGCAAATCCATATTTCTGCCCCTGCCACATTCATTAAAACGATTTGGTGAGGAGTATCTAACTGTCTGCGTGCAATCGTAAAGATCTGCAGCCGGATAAGCAGCAGAGGAAAGAAGAAGAAAGAATAATAGGCAAAAGGACCGTGGATGAATGGCACTGCTGCTTTGGTGAGATATTGATGCCTTGGTGACACCAAAAGCTGCTGGTGGCCCTCATCTCATCTCAAAGCTATTTGCATACTTCGCACCCAAGAAATATCCCTGTAAAACATGAGGGACTAGAGTGGATTTTTAAAATAGATGATAGATAGATAGATAGATAGATAGATAGATAGATAGATAGATAGGTAGATAGGTAGGTAGGTAGGTAGGTAGGTAGGTAGGTAGGTAGGTAGGTAGGAAGGTAGGAAGGTAGGAAGGTAGGAAGGTAGGAAGGTAGATAGATAAGTAGGTAGGTAGGTAGGTAGATAAATAGGTAGGTAGGTAGGTAGGTAGGTAGGTAGGTAGACAGACAGACAGACAGACAGACAGATGATAGATAGATAGATAGATAGATAGATAGATAGATAGATAGATAGATAGATAGATAGATATGAGAGAGAGAGAGATATGAGATGAGATAGAAAGAGGAAGAAGAGAGTGAGTGAGAGATGAAATAGAAAGAGAAGATAGAGAGAGATGAGAGAGAGATGAGATAGAAAGAGAGAGAGATGAGATAGAAAAAGGGAGAAGAGAATGAAAGAGAGTGAGAGATGAGAAAGGAAGAGAGAGAGAGACGAGGGAGATGATACATATAGATGATAGATAGATAGATAGATAGATAGATAGATAGATAGATAGATAGATAGATAGATAGATAGATAGATAGATAGATAGAAGAGAGAGATGAGATAGAAAGAGGGGGAAGAGAGATGATATAGCTAGCTAGCTAGAGAGAGAGATGAGATAGGAAGAGAGAGAGAGATGAAATAGGAAGAGAGAGAAGAGATAGAGAGAAAGAGATGAGGGAGAGAGATGAGACATATAGATAGATAGACAGACAGACAGACGATAGATAAGTGAGGGGGAACACACAAATAAAATTTAGCAAAGCTACGTAGAAGAACTGATGTTATTCTACAGTAGTTATCAATTCTTTGCTTTCTCACCCCTGTTGCATTGCTTAATTTTATGCTCTTTCTGTCCCATCAGTGAAGAAATATGCAAATAGATCTCAATTCTTAACAAATTATGAACCAAGTACAGATAATCCTCAACTCACAACTGCTTCCTTTAGTGACAAAAGTTACAACGACACTGAAAAAAGTGATGCATGACTGTTTTACATACAACAACCCTTGAAGTATCCCCGTGATCAGATGATCAAAATTTGGACGCTTGGCAACTGACTCATATTTATGATAGTCGCAGTGTCACATGATCCCCTTTTGCGACCTTCTGCCAAGCAAAGTCAATGGGGAAGCCAGATTCACTCAACACCTGGGTTGCTAACTTAACTGCAGTGATTCAATTAACAACTGTGGAAAGAAAAGTCATTAAGTGGGGCAAAACTTAACAATTGTCCCCCTTAGCAACAGAAAGTTTGGGCTCAATTACGGTTGCAAGTCAAGAACTATCGTATTTTTCGGAGTATAAGACGTACCAAAATTTTGAAGAGGCAAATTAAAAAAAAAGCTTTTGCATTCTGCAGACCTCCCAAAAACGGTCCATTTTTCATGAAAACAGGCCTGTTTTTTTGCCAAAAAAAGGAACATGAATAGCCTTTAGGGGGCTTATAGAGTGTTCCTGGTGACTGGCAGAGCCAAAACAAGCAAAAAATGGTCCATTTTCCATTCATTTCTGCCTTCCCCAGCCCCAGGAGCATTCTGGAAGCCTGCTAAAGGCTCTGTACGGCCATTTTAGTGAAGGGGGCGGACTTTCAGGAGGCCAAAATGCTGTATTCAGTATATAAGACGCACCCAGATTTTCACCCTCTTTTTTGAGGGAAAAAGGTGTGTCTTATACTCTGAAAAATACAGTATCTGCATCCATTTTATCTTTCTCCAGTAAAATCTTACAAATCCAAGATTGTCGGTCTCCATTGTTCAGAGTGGCATCATTTTTTTCTCTTCCCCATTCATTAGTTACACCTCTCTGATGCCCCAAAAAATTGGGGTGCCCTTCCAAGATACAAACAAGGTGATTAATTGTATCAAAGATAATTTCCCCTGAGAGGTAGTCCTCAACTTACAACCACAATTGAGCCCAACATTTATGTTGCTAAGTGAGACATTGGTTAGGTGAGTTTGACCCCATTTTATGACTTTTCTTGCCACAGTTGTTAAGTGAATCATTGTGGTCATTAAGTTAGTAGCAGGGTTGTTAAGTGAATCTGGCTTCCCCATTGACCTTGTTTTTCAGAAGGTTGCAAAAGTGGATCATAATGACCAAGCAGGGACACTGCAAGAGTCATAAATAGGAGCCAGTGGCCAAGTGTTTGAATTCTGATCACGTGACTGGGAGGAAGCTACAATGGTCATCAATGTGAAAAATGAACAGAAGTCACTTTTTAAAGTGATGATGTAACTTGGAATGGTCACTAAATCAACTGTTGTAAGTTGAGGACTATCTGTATAAATAAAAGTGCTTTTCCAAGAGATTATGAAAGCCATTTGAGAAAACTTCTGAAAGTGAGAGAAAGCAATAGATCAGAAGCTACCAAACAGCGTGAGATTAATCAGGAATCAGAATGTCAAAATGCCTACATTGAACAGCCAAAAAATAGATAGCAATAGCAGTTAGACTTATATACCGCTTCATAGGGCTTTCAGCCCTCTCTAAGCGGTTTACAGAGTCAGCATATTGCCCCCAACAACAATCCGGGTCCTCATTTTACCCACCTCGGAAGGATGGAAGGCTGAGTCAACCCTGAGCCGGTGAGATTTGAACAGCCGAACTGCAGAACTGCAGTCAGCTGAAGTAACCTGCAGTGCTGCATTTAACTACTGCGCCACCTCGGCTCTGACAAAGATCGAAGAGAGGAATATCAGAGGCAAATTAAAAAAAAAAAAAGCCTAGCAATTAATGTCCTGAAGGGCAAGAGACATGGATAGATGATTTATTTTTATGGTTATTGTTCTGATTTGCTTTTCTTTCTCTCTCTCTTTATCTCCTTTCCTTTTTTAGGAAGGTGACATGATTAGAGGTTAGGTAGGACAGAAAGAAAACGCCTTTTAATAAAGGGTGACATAATGAAAAGTTAGAATAAGAGTTAAAAAATAAGAGAAAGGGGGAACTGTCAATGTATATATTTTTAAATAATAAAATAAGAGCAATAACAAGAGAAAATATGGAATAATTGAATAATGACAGACTGCAACTTAATATAATTATGTGTTACTATTAGAAATATATGTTAGTTGAAAGTAATAACTATGACTAATTCTATTAGTTTTATTTGTATTTGAATGTATGACATCCAGGTGCCACACTGTTCACACATTGATATGGTTGTAAAATAAAAAATAAAAACTTTAAAAAAGAATGTCAAAAGTTCTGTTCTAGTTCTTGCCATTTCTTTTCTTTGAAAGAAGAAATACAAACATCCAGCATCAAAAAAGCTGCCAGGAATGTGTTGGACTTTGAAGTTGGACTTCAAAGAAGACTACAGCAAGGGAAGACAATTAGCCAAAGGGCTTTTTCTCCATTGAAGAAAGAGCTTCTGCTTAACCAACATAATAGCAATAGCACATGGACTTATATACCACTTCACAGTGCTTTTACAGCTCTCTCTAAGCGGTTTATAGAGTCAGCCTCTTTCCCCCAACAATCTGGGCCCCCATTTTACCCACCTCGGAAGGATGGGAGGCTGAGTCAACCTTGAGCCTGGTGAGATTTGAACTGCTGAAGGGCAGCTAGCAGTCAGCTGAACTGCACTCCTCGGCGCATGGCTTTCTGCAGTGTGGTTCTCTTTTGAAATGTGTGGAAATGTGTGGAAACTTGTGAAAGAGAGAAATGTGTTTGTGAACGATGGAGAAATTTCTTAACAGTGAGAACTATTAATCAGTGGAACAGCTTGCCTCCTGGAGTTGTGGGTGCTACATCACTGGAGGTTTTCAAGAAGAGATTGGCTAATCATTAGTCTAGGGAAGAGAAGAACCAGGGGAGACAGGATAGCAGTCTTCTAATATTTGAGGGGCTGCCACAGAGAGGAGGGGGGTCAAGCTATTTTCCAAAGCACCAGAAGGCCAGACAAGGAATAATGGATGGAAACTGACCAAGGAGAAATTCAACCTAGAAATAAGGAGGAACTTTCTGACAGTAAGAACAATCAACCCATGGAACAGAAGTTGCCTTCAGAAGTTGTGGGAGCTCCATCACTGGCTTTCAAGAAGAAATTGGACTGCCATTTGTCAGAAATGGTGTGGGGTGTCCTGCTTGGTTGGGGTGGAGGTGGACTAGAAGAACTACAAAGTCCCTTCAAACTCTGTTAATCTGTTAATATTCTTTTCGGCAAGTAGTACAGATTTTCATTCATCCAAATACGATAGCAAATTGGTTCTTGAAAAGCATCCAAATGTTTTGAGCTTTTTAAATATTCAATATCATCAGGAAGAGATGACTTCTCTGGTCACGTGATTCATAAAATGTACAAGAGGAATAATTTACCAACTCTTGATTTTATGGAATACTAGCTGATAACCTGGCATTGCCCACATATTTATTTATCGGGGGGAAATGTCTGGCCCAAACATAATTTTTAATTTACCAGATGAGCCCCCTTGTGGAGTACTGTGAAGCCATTTCCATGGCAACTCCACTGCACTGTACAGTAGAAATCATTTTACAGCAATACAATAGAATCCATTTTAAGGCACAACAGGCTGTATCATAACAGACCACACACCCAGAAGGGTGTTAGGGGTGTCTCACCCCCACAATATTTTTTTTCAGAGAGTAAGTCATCTGTGTACCAAGTTTGGTTGAAATTGCTCGAGGCGTTCCAGAGTTATGCTGGAACACAGACACAGACACACACACACAGACACACACACACAAACACACACAAAAACAGCCATAGATAGATAGATAGATAGATAGATAGATAGATAGATAGATAGATAGATAGATAGATAGATGGATGGATGGATGGATGGATGGATGGATGGATGGATGGATGGATGGATGGATGGATGGATGGATGGATGGATGGATGGATGGATGATGGACGGATAGACAGACAGGAAAATATTGGAGCAAAAAGGCTGGCAGCATTGTGTGGCTGATCAGTTGTGGATTTACTGGCGTCAACTTTATCTACAGAACTATTAAATCTCCCAGGACATTGAAATCAGCAGAGGTAGGACATCTATAATGTAGATGATACATCTATAAATAAGTATCTTCTCAATATGGCAGTAGAGTTGTACTTCTGCTTTGATTTGGGTTTCAAAGGGACCTTCAGCTGTAATCCCATATGGACCTGAGTGCAAACCCATTGAATATGAGACATCTCTCTTGATGAGTGTGTCTATGTCCAGACATTTGCAGAAGAAAATAGGACTATATTCTGGCATAAAATCAAGGAATAAACTGTTCCGGATTTTCCTTCTGGAATATTGGTACTAAAATTCCACTGTCTGTAACTTGTAAGAACTAGAGCAAAGATAATAACACGAGTCAGAGAGCATTCATTTGTCTCTTTATTTGTCCATATAAGTCACTGACATTGGCATTCATACTTGGGTCGTAAGTCTCAGATTTACTGAGAAAAAAATGTATTTATTTATATCTAGAGATCACATTTAGAAACTGCCCATTTCCCTCACATAGTGCCTGGGCAGTGTACAAATAAGACCCTATATTTTCCTTCCATCCTTCCTCTTCTTTCCTCTTACCTCACCTTCCTCCTTCTTTTCTTCCTCCTCTTTCCTCTCCTCCTTCCTTCCTTCCTTCCTTCCTTTCTTCCTTCCTTTCTCTTCCCTTTCAGGCCCAGACATTGCTTTTTCTGTTGTCTTATTCTTTTTTTAATCTCTCTTTCTTGGTCTTTCACTCTTTGATTTTGGCTTCTCTATAAAGTGGTTGTTAATCTTCTATCAGTCTCTGGTGATTAATTTTTTTCCAGCATCTTGACAGCCTGGTAACACTTTCTGAAAGGCACATCTCTCTTTAAGAGAGAAGGGGGAGGGAGGGAGAGTGAGAGAGAGAGAGAGAAAGAGAGAGAAAGAAGGAAGGAAGGAAGGAAGGAAGGAAGGAAGAAGGAAGGAAGGAAGGAAAGAAAGAAAGAAAGAAGGAAAGAAAGAACAGGAGATGAGACAGAAAAAGAAGTATCAGTCACAACTGGGGTCTCAAGAATAGATTGCACTGGGGGGGGGTGTCATTCCTCCCATGTTCGGCACAAAAGTGTTGCTCCTTTTTAAAAGGGTGATTGGTTGGTTTTTATAATTAGGAGATGCTGACTTTTCTACCCATTTCCTCTTCTAATCATCAAGAAACCAGCTTCTTGTCAACATTAAAGCTGAGGTTTGCCTTTTTAGTGTTAAAAGCGAAATGCTTTTTCCTTCCCTGCCATTACAATATATAGCATAACAGTTGCAGCCTCCTTGTTTAATCTTCGGCTTCTCTACTTCCATCATTACAAGCTCTTCTTTCAAAAACGAATTGGGCCTCTGGTCTCTATTAAATGTCAGGTGTGAAATTTTAACGCAAGCACAATCACAGTCAGATGTAATACATCTGCATTTCCCCCCCACACTTTTTTCCCCTTTTTCTTTGGGGGATTAAAAAAAATGCAACTTTATTCTCTCATGATTTTTTAAAAAATTACTAACAAAGATCTTTCTCTGTTCTGCACCAGTGCGTAAGATTCAAGGCACATCTTAAAACTAAGATGCAGGCCACCATCACGAGAAAATCTTCCTCTGAGAAGGACCCAGATTTCTTTTTGATGAAAAATTCCAGGTTGCAGGTTTTCCTGTCTTCTATCAACAAAGGTAACATATTCATTTCAGCATTGTGATAATTTTATTGCTTCAGTGGATTTAAAAAAAAACACAGATTGGCTGAAAATATATCTTGGAATTAACCAAGCCCTGAGCTTTTGATATATTTTTTTTTCCTTCTTTCCTGTAGCATTGCTCCCTCACCTTACCCAGGTGCATGTTAAATCAGCATTAATGGCAATATCATTCTTGTGCAGTCATCTTCAGTTCGCAATTTGGTTTTAATTACCCACTGTGTTGTCTCCCCCCCCCCTTACTGACAGCCATTAAATAAGGAATGACACCATAGGAACGCTGGCATTGAATAGGCACTTCTAATCCTCTGGCTTTTTGGAGAATTTCTGGCAGTAAATCCCTGTCTACAACTGTCTCCCCCCTCCCCAAATGCTAACTTCAAAAGGCAGACAACAGCGCCTCCTGGTGGTACCCAAATGGGAAAAAATTGGCTTCCTTCTCCCTTGGATATGTTACTTCAATTGCTTAGTTAGCAATGCTTTATTTGGGTAATTTAGAGCTGTGGGAGTGAGGAGAGTAATGCGCCTTAAGAAAAGAAAGAAATGCTTAAAAATTGACGAACAATCAGGAAACACTGAATGTCTCTTCAGGAGAAAGTTAGCAGAAACTTTGATGTCCTTCAGTTTGTCCTTGGAATTCTACAGCAAGTGAGAATAGTATAGTATAGCCTTTATTTTCATTGTACAAAATGAATACAATGAAATTGGTTACATTAAATGTCAACGATAAACTGAATTACAGAATAACAGAGATGGAAGGGACTTTGGAGATTTTCTAGCCCAACCCCCTGCTCAAGCAGGAGATGCTATGCCATTCTGGCTGTCCAATTGCTTCTTAAAAATCTCCAGTGATGGAGCACCCACAACTTCTGGAGATAAGCCATTCCACTGATTAATTGTTCTCACTGTCAGGAAATTTCTCCTCAGTTCTTGTTGTTGTTAGTTGCGAAGTTATGTCTGACCCATTGCAACCCCATGGACAATGTTCCTCCAGGCCTTCCTGTCCTCTACCATCCTCTGAAGTCCATTCAAGCTCACCCCTATTGCTTCAGTGACTCCATCCAGCCACCTCATTCTCTGTCATCCTCTTCTTCTTTTGCCCTCCATCGTTCCCAGCATGAGGCTCTTCTCCAGGGAGTTCTTCCTTCTCATTAGGTGGCCAAAGTATTTGAGTCTCATCTTCAGGATCTGGCCTTCTAAAGAGCAGTCAGGGTTGATCTCTTCTAGGACTGACAGGTTTGATCGCCTTGCAGTCCAAGGGACTTGCAGGAGTCTTCTCCAGCACCATAGTTCAAAGGCCTCAATTCTTTGGTGCTCAGCTTTTCTTATAGTCCAGCTTTCACAGCCATACATAGATCCAACTAGGTTGGATCTATTAAAACATCTATTGTACACTCAATGGGTATCAAGCTTAATACTCCCAATTGTTAATAATTCTAACTGTGATTGTGCTCAAGAGTCTGCTACCCTACTCCTGGCTGGCCACTCTTCAGAAACCTTTAAGGTGGTTGCACAGTTTTTTATCCATAGTTACAAACCATGTGTTCTGGATTGGATCTCTCTTTGATTACTTTCCATCCATCACTTCTTGCTCTGCCCTCAAATGCTTTGGAGAATAGGCTGACCCCTCTTTTTGTGGCAGCCCCTCAAATATTGGAAGACTGCTGTCATGTCATCCCTAAAGCCTTCTCTTCAATAGATTAGACATTCCCAGTTCCTGCAACCGTTCTTTGTATATTTTAGCCTCCAGTCCCCTAACCATCTGTGTTGCTCTCCTCTGATTCATAAATACCATTGATTGGTGCTAATAGTTGATAAGGGTTGCTGCCAGCATGCTAGGTATTAACCAAGTACCTTCTTAAAATATAAGATATTCCTAGTAGAACAGGTTTTTTTTTACAGTTCTGTTGTTGTTATTGCAGGAAGCTGCAATTTGTTGATGTATCTTGTAAAATTCTTGGACATGGTGCCAAGTGCCCCGATGACAATGGATATCACTTTTACATGCTTCATCCATAGCTGTGTAGTTTCGATGGCCAGGTCACAATATTTCATTATTTTTTCTAGTTCTTTTTCTTCGACTCTGGCATCTCCAGGAACAGCAATATCAATAAACTGTACATTTTGTCCCTCTACCACCGTGACACCTGGTGTGTTGTGCTCCAAATGACGATCTGTCTATATTCAAAAAGATCTTCACCTTCTCATTTTCGATAACTTTTCCACTTTATGTTCCCATGACTTTCTAGATACAGGTAAATCATATTTTTTACCTACAGACCAGTGGATTAATTTAGCAACTTGGTCATGTCTAGCTTTGTAATCAGTTTGTGCAATTTTGCTGCATTCACAAATTAAATGTGAACCACTTTCGACTTTTTTGTTGCCAGTTTGGATTGTCATTGGATTTTTGTATCTTCACTTTCATGGCATTAGTTTGTACTGCTTGTTCTTGAACAGCAAGTATTAAACCTTCTGTTTCTTTCTTGATGGTTCCCATTTTAAGCCATATCCATGTCAAGTTGTCATCACATTTTCCTTCAATGTTTTTCAAGTGCTGTCCATGCAAAGATTGTTGTTGTTGTTGTAGTAGTAGTAGTAGTAGTAGTAGTAGTAGTAGTAGTAGTAGTAGTAGTTACTCTGAGTAGACACCATTATTTATGGCACTGTATTGCCTGATTTTGAAATATGTTATAATTCAAAATTGTGTTAAGAAAATGCTTTAGATATATTTAGCAGACTTTAATATCAAAGTGTCTGATTAATCTGGATTACTCATTTGGTTGTGTCTGTTTCCTTTATCGAGGGGAAGGCATTCATCTCTGTGATGACAAAGCACCCCAATGTGGTGGATCAGAGCTGATCCATACAGGTCCCCCAGCCTTGTTTTATATTTGAAATAGTAAGTGATATATTTTTCACCTCAGGCAGTAAAATGCCTTAGGCTGGTTCAAGTAAGAAAGCATGCTTTGAAATTCCCAATGTAAAAGATGGGGGGAAAGAACATTACCATGAAACAAACAAAGCTTGTAGCAAAACTCTGTATTAAAGAGGGATCCTGCTTAGAATTTCTAACCTGACACCCAGTACTTTTGTCAGATATTCCAATTCATTGACCTTCCTCCATTGCTATTCAACAGTGACAGAATCTTAGAATCCTAGGGCTGGAAGGGACCTTGGAGGTCTTCTAATCCAAACCCCTGTTCAGGGAAGGAATCCCTATTCTATCTCAATAGAATAAAATAGCAATAGCACTTAGACTTATATCCCACTTTACAGTGCTTTACAGCCTCTCTAAGTGGTTTACAGAGTCAGCATCTTTGCCCCCAACAATCTGGGTCCTCATTTTACCTACTTCGGAAGGATGGAAGGCTGAGGAAACCTTGAGTCTGGTGAGATTTGAACTGCCAACAGCCATCAGTCAGCCTGCAGTACTCCACTCTAACCACTGTGCCTCAAAATAGAATAGGATAGAATAGGAGAGGAAATAAGAGGAGAGAGGAGAGGAGAAGAGAGGAGAGAGAAGAGTAGAGACAAGACCTTGGAGGTCTTCTAATCCAACCCCTGTCCCGGGCAGGAGTCCTTATTCTATCCCGATAGGATAGGATGAGGTGGGGTGGGGTGGGGTGGGTGGAATGGAATGGAAGGAGAGAGGAGAGGATTAGAATAAATAATGGAAAAGAATGGAAGGGAAGAGAAGAAAAAAGAAGAGTTGAAAGAGACCTTGGAGGTCTTCTAATCCAACCACCTGTCCAGGGCCGGAGTCCTTATTCTATCCCAAAAGGATAGGGTAGAGTATGGTAGGGTAGAGTAGGATGGGATGGGGTGGGGTGGGGTGGGGTGGGGTGGCATGGCATAGCATGGCATGGGAAGAGAGAGGAGAGGATTAGAATAAATAATGGAAGGGAAGAGAAGAGAAGAGTTGGAAAGGTCTTTTAATTCAACCCCCTTTTCAAGCAGGAGATCTTATGCCATTGTGGATAAATGGCTGCCTTATCACTTCTTTGAAATCTCCAATGATGGAGCACCCACAACTTCAATTTTTCTGCACTCAGAATCATAGGGCTGGAAGGGACTTTCTAACCCCACATCCTGCCCAAGGCAGGAGTCACTTACCATGGCTAGTTACTGGATTGCTCTTTAAATCCTGCTCCCCTGGATTAATACTTTTTAAGTACTTTTTAAGAAAGTATTAAAATACCTTTTTAAAAATACTTTTACAAACTTTACTTCCTTATTGTACTTTTTGGCTTCCCAGGGTTTCATCTTTGTCAAATCAATTCTCTCTGGAGTGGGTAGGATATTACCTCTTTCAATATTCTGTATAATTCCCGCAGATTAGAATGCAATGGATATGAGAGTAGCATTTATTTTTGCTTTACTTTATTTGAAAAAGTAGAAATGCCGAGGATAAACTGATCGCTCTTCAAAACAAAACCTCCAAAGTCCCTTCCTGTCTGGCACTGGAAAACATGAGAAACCCCTACACAAAGCTTTAATCTCTGATCCAGGTTTGTGTATATTGGTTTACTGCAATATTGGACCCAGTTAGAATGATTTCTTTACTTTCCGAATATGAAACTTGATGCTTGGGAAATCTGATAAGTGAGTTTCATTTCCCAGGAAATTTATTGCTTCTGTTTCCAAGTGCAAGGAAATAAAACAAGTAAAAACAATAAGCAGAATGTCAGAATGGTATTAACGAGGGGTCACTGTTTTCTCATGTAAGCTGGGGGCCAGGCTTGTAACAGATGGGAACTTTTTAGAGGGTTTAACTCTTAGAATCAGCTGAGCTTTTTCAGAATAAGGAATAACAGAATAACAGAATTGGAAGGGACTTGGGGGGACTTTTTTTTAGCCCAATCCCCTGCTCAAGCAGGAGACCTTATACCATTCCAGACAGATGGCTGTCCATTCTCATCCAAAGCCTCCAGTGATAGAGCATCCACAACTTCTGAAGGCAACTTCTGTTCCACTGTTTAATTGTTCTCACTGTCAGGAAATTTCTCCTTAGTTCTAGGTTGCTTCTCTGCTTGATTAGTTTCCATCCGTTGCTTCTTGTCTTGCCTTCAGGAGCTTTGGCAAATAAGTTGTCCCTCTCTTCTTTGTGGCAGCCCCTCAAAAAATTGGAAGACTGCTATCATCTTACCCCTAGTCCTTCTTTTCACTGGACTAGACATGCCATATCCCTGCAGCTGTTCTTTATGTTTTTTTTCCTCCAGCCCCCTAATCATCTTTGTTGCTCTTCACGGCTCTCTTTCCAGAGACTTTCCAAAGTCTCAACAGCTTTTTTTATAATATGATGACCAAAACTGGATGCAGGATTCTAAGTGATGGACTTTAAACCATCAGTGATTGCAGGAGGAGGAGGGGAGGAAGAAGCAAAATTGGGAAGAAAAGGAGTTGGAGTTGGAGAAGGAGTTGGAGGATAAGTGGAGGAAGAAGCAAAAAGAGAAGGAGGAGGATGATAAAAAGAGGAAGAAGCAAAATTAGAAAGAGAAGGAGTTGGAGGAGGAGGAGGAGAAGGAGAAGCAGAGGAAGAAGCAAAATTAAAGGAGAAGGAGAAGAAGTTGGAGGATAAGCAGAGGAAGAAGCAAAAAGAGAAGGAGGAGGAGAAGCAGAGGAAGAAGCAAAATTAAAGGAGAAGAAGAAGTTGGAGGATGTGTGGGAAGAAGCAGAAGGAGAAGGAGAAGGGGGTGGAGTTGGAGGAGGAGGAGGAGGATAAGCCGAGGAAGAAGCAAAAAGAGAAGGAGGAGGAGGAGGATAAGAAGAGGAAGAAGCAAAATTAAAGGAGAAGGAGGAGGAGTTGGAGGAGGAGGAGGAAACAGGTAGCAATAATTGGTGCTGATTGTTATCATCTGTACATTGATATTATGGTCATGTCAAGCTCTACCTATACCATTCTTTCCACTTTAAGTGCTGAAAGTCACTTTCAGAAAGGATAATCAAATCAAGCTAAGCCAAGGAGCAGATCATTTCCACATATGGACCAATACAAAGCTACATTCACAGAGCCGATGGACCTCAAAGTTAGGCTACGACAAACCTGCTCAGGCCAGAGAATCTGTTAATTGATAATAATGATAATCATTCCAGAATCTTGGCTCAAGGGACACAGCTGTCCCAACCCGAATCTCCGGTTTGACCTTGCTCAGGCACAACTGAAGCAAAACGATATTCCATGCATGCACAAATGATGCCCTTTTTGTCCACAGAATGCTGCATGGTTAAGGTTAAAATCTTGGCCATTATTTTGTCCTTGCTACTACCTGCCTCTCAGACCCAATGAAACTATCATAAGGATCAACGCCTTCTGGAGAGGGTGAGGTTTAAAACTATCACTCAACAAGTCTCATTTTTTCTCTCCTAAGCTTTAGGAAAAGTATTATGGATGGCCCAACTGCATAGGAGGGAACTTTTTTCCCCCTTAGGTTCTTATGGTTCTCTAGTCGGGTTATTGCAAAGTTCTAGAGTTTTCATGGAGCATTGTTTGAAAAATCCCACCCTCAGTGGTGCAGGGCTTAGAGTGCAGTACTGTAGGCTCCTTCTTCTGATTGCCTGCTGACTGCAATTTGGCAGTTCGAATTCCACCAGGTTCAAGGATGACTCAGCATTCCATCCTTCTTGTGGTGGATAAAATGAGGACTCAGATTGTTGGGGGCAAGAGGCTGAATCTGTAAACTGTTTAGAGAGGGCTGTAAAAGGACTGTGAAGCGGTATATAAGTCTAAGTGCTATTGTTTGGGAAGGAAAGAAGAAAGGGAGGAAGGAAGGAAGGAAGGAAGGAAGGAAGGAAGGAAGGAAGGAAGGACAGAAGGAAGGAAGGAAGATGAGAAGGAAGGAATGGAAATGAGAAGGAAGGAAGGAAGCCATAGTGGTGCAGTGGTTAGAATGCAGTATTTCAGGCTAATTCTGCCGGCTGCCACCAGTTCGATCCTGATGGGGCTCAAGGTTGACTCAGTCTTTTATCCTTCTGTGGTGGGTAAAATGAGGACTCAGATTGTTGGGGGCAAGAGGCTGTCTCTGTAAACCGCTTAGAGAGAATTGTAAAGCACTGCAAAGCGGCATATAAGTCTAAGTGCTACTGCTATTGCTACTAGGAGTCTTCACTGAGAGCTTTCCATGGTGCTGAAATTGAACCTTATCTTTGTTGGGTGGGCTGTGTTTTGTTTTGTTTGTTGGAGGAGAATACATGACAGAAGGGGGGAAAGAGAAAGGAGATGGGGGCATGGATGGAGAAGAAGGAGAAAGGAATAGGAGAAGGCGATAAGAGAAAGGAGAAGGAGGAGAAGGAATAAATAAAAGATAGAAAGGGGGAAGAGAAATTAGAAGGGCATAGGAGAAGGAGAAAGGAGAAGGAGAATCCAAAATAACTGGTATCATCTAGAAACTGTTCAAAGTTACCATAGCACTGAAAAAAGTGACTTACAAGGTCCTTGCACTTGTGACTCCACTCATCACACGATCAAAAACCAGGTGTTTAGCAACTGGCGTGTATTTAGTACAACCATTGCAGTGTCTTGAGGTCACTTGATCACCATTGCCAACTTCTCAGCCAGATCGTTGAAAGGTCATGTGATTCACTTAACAGCCACACTGATTCGCTTAACAACCATGGCAAAAAAGAACATGAAATTTGGCATGATTCACTTAGCAACCACCTTGCTTAGAACAAAAACTCCTGTCCCAGTTGTGGTTATAAGTCGAGTACTCCTCACAACTGGTCGAACAGAGACGTTCACGTGAATTAGGCTTCTCCCAATGACTGTCTGCAACTGAATTCTTTTCTTCAAGAAAATCTCTCCAGATGTGTTTTCATATCCTTTCACAGTCAAGTGTCATTCCCCCTCCCTCCCCCCGCCCCGACTAGCTACTGGCTGCATTAGAATATAAAATTAATCCCAAAGGAGAAACCAGCACTTAAAATTATTGCCACTGTTTAACTTGCTAATGTGATTTCCTCTCCCTGACATTTTTATCTGATCCTTCAACCAGCCAAATCAACAAACACACAACTGAGAGACAGGAGCAGTCAGAAATATTTCGCTGTCAGAACGTTTAAATGTACACATTTCACAGATGTTGGGCTTCTCCCCACTAACTATTTCTAGGAAGGGCTGTAATCCCTGAAGATATAACTAATGTTTTTATTGTGGCTTGTACCATGAGGCAAGGACGCGGTGGCTCGGTGGCTAAAATGCTGAGCTTGTTGATCAGAAAGGTCGGCAGTTCAGCGGTTTGAATCCCTAGCATCGTGTATCAGTGTGAGCTCCCATTACTTGTCCCAGTTTCTGCCAACCTAGCAGTTTGAAAGCACATAAAAATGCAAGTAGAAAAATAGGAATCACCTATTGGGAAGGTAACAGTGTTCCGTGTGCCTTTGGCATTGAGTCATGCAGGCCACATGTTCATGGAGATGTCTTCGGGCAATGCTGGTTCTTGGGCTTTGAAACGGAGATGAGCACAGCCCCCTAGAGTCAGGAACGAATAGCACATATGAGCAAGGGGAACTTTTATCTTTACCTTACCATGAGACTTGTAGCACACATACCTTTTCTTCTGCCTGTTCTTTAAAGTTAATCAGCTTGTACACTCCTCCTGCATTCTGAATTCAGGAGTTCTGAAGACATTTCTCAATGTATTGGGGAAATTATGGTCCCAGATGACCAGATCTCTGGTGTTGTCCATGTTTGTGGTTCCTGCAGTCTTCATTGAGTATGATCATCTTAAATTGGCTGCTTACTTCCTCCCACTTTTAGGGTAGAAGCATCTCTAACGTCCATTTTATACCACACTAGTAGGACCACATTTGAAATACTGCATCCAGTTCTGGTCACCAAAGTACAAGAAAAATGTTGAGGCTCTAGAAAGAGTGCAGAGAAGAGCAATAAAGATGATGGGAGGGGTGTGAAAGCTATCATGAATGGTTGTGGTAACTGGAGATGTCTAGTCTAGCAAAGAGAAGGAGTAGGGGTGACATGATAGCAGTCTTCCAATGTTTGAGAGGTTGTCCCATGGAAGTGTCCCACCATCAAAGGTGACACCAACCAGAGCACAGAACAACTCAAAGAAGTAGTGCAAGATCAGAAGACATGGAGACCTGGCCCACAGAATTGCTAATAGTCAGACACAACTTAATGGAGAATATCATCATCATCATCATCATCATCATCATCATCATCATCATCATCATCATCATCCACAGAAGAAGGAGACAACCTATTCTCCAAAGATCCAACCTAGAACTAAGGAGAAATTTCCTAATCAGTGGAACAACTTCCCTCCAAAAGTTGTAGCTGCTCCATCACTGGAGGTTTTCAAGAAGAGACTGGACAACCCTTTGTCCAGAATAGTGTAGGATCTCCTCCTCAATCAGAGGGTTGGACTAGAGGACCTTCAAGGTCTCTTCCAACTCTGTTATTTTGGAATTCTGTAAGTCCAGATTAAAGGTCAAGCAGCTCATAAAAAATGACCTTCAAAAAGTAGAATCAGGAATTGAGTGATTTACCTATTTTGCATGAGGACACCTCTACTGAAAATCCTTACATCTCCAGAACTTTCAATGCAGATTCAGCTACCATTCTGTTGAGTTAAACTTCATACCTCTGTGAGCCATATACCATTACATTTGCCAAGCCTAAATGTTACCAAAGTAAGCAAAATAGATGAAAGTAAAGTCATACTGACAGATAAATATTTCCTGTCCAGTTTCATGCACGTTTGTATTTCTCCCCATTTTCAAACTTTCCTTGTTGCTTTTTTCCCCATCCATTTGCTTTAAAGAAGAGATTTATCTTTTAAATGTGATTTCTCACATCTTATTTATGGATTTTTGGCTGCAATTTCCCCATAATCATTATGCTTTTTCTGTATGCCATTTAGACCAAAATGTGTGATTTCTGCATTTTTCCCCACCGTGAAAATGGTTTAGTATGGACTGTTAAAAAAAAGAAAAATGCCCAGGAAGGATTCAGAGAAAATATATATATCAGAGAGAATTGGTTTGATAAATATGATGTAAATAAGTCTGCATTAAATTGGGAAATCAGCAGGTGTGCCACTTCAGATGCTTGGAACATAGTGACATTTGTTTTTTATGGAAGTGTAACTTGCATTCTTCTACTCCTTCATAGAATAGAATAACAGAGTTGGAAGAGACCTTGGAGGTCTTCTAGTCCAACCCCCTGTCTAGGCAGGAAACCCTATAGGCAGTAATAATGGGTAGTTGTTGTTCCATCTTGTTTTCGGTCTCTTTCATGGATGCTTTGGATCAGGGGTCTCCAACCTTGGTAATTTTAAGCCTGGAGGACTTCAACTCCTAGAATTCTCCAGCCAACTTTGCTCTCTGCCAAGCTTAAAGCTACCGAGGTTGGAGACCCCTGCTTTAGATCAGTTGGGATCCATTCTATGACTATCTTGGTCCACCTGCCATCAGTTCTTTTTGCTATTTTACAAATTTACAATTAACAATGTTGGAAGGGACCTTGTAGGCCATCTAGTCCAACCCCCCATCCAAGGAGGAGACCTTACACCATTTCTGACAAATGGCAGTCCAGTCTCTTCTTGAAAGCCTCCAGCAATGTAGTTCCCACAACTTCTGAAGGCAACTTCTCTTCCATGTGTTGAAAATTTCTCCTTATTTCCAAGTTGAATCTCTCCTTGTTCAGTTTCCAACCATTATTCCTTGTCTGACCTTCAGATGCTTTGGAAAATAGCTTGACCCCTTGTCCTTCTCTTCATTAGACTAGCCATACCGAGTACTTTCAACCGTTCCTCATATGTTTCAGCCTCCAGTCCCCTAATCATCTTGGTTGCTTTTCTCTGCACTTTTTCCACCCATTTCCATCTCAATTCTATGAATCTTTTGGTGGCCTCATATACATTTGTTTGTTCTCTAATTCATGTGCAGGTCTTCCTATCTTGTCTTGTGAGGCCCAGCATGTATCTTTCCATGGGTCTTTGTGCCACTCCTAGCTTTTGTATCAATAGTGTGGTTAGTCTCCATATCTCACTGATGACAGGGTTCCAAGTTACACCCCTAATGAAAAAAGACTCCGAGGCTTCCAAGGTTCCTCAAGGTTCCATTTTATTAGAGATGTCATATTGACACATCTGGGAAAATGCAAATCTGAAAGCTTCCAGGTTTTCCCAACCCAAACGAAAGTCCAAACCCCTGCCCAGCACCCACATGTCCAATCAGGCACCATCCAAAAATGGAAATGCCTCCCAGTCACGCCCCTCCAGGTGCAGATGTCCTTGACTCTCTGAGAAAGGAATGTTATTATGACTATATATTTCCCATACTCCATATAATCCCCTCCTCCCATTTTCCCACAGCATTAAATGTGGCAGGCCTGAAGGCTCAATGTAAAAGATGGCTTCCAGGCCTGACATCTGACATATTTGAGAACAGGTAGCACACACCGATCTAAATTCTTGCTGTTTTCAGACCTAGTAATACTACTACTAATTACATCTAATCACATCTGCCTATCCCAGGTCCTTGGGAAAGACTTAATAGGTGGATAAAATTGCCAAATCCAAAATCTGGCTGACTCTACAATCAACCATCATCATCATAATATCAATCAACAGACACGTTCTTTAATGACCCCATTCAGAACTGTTGCTCTTGCGTAAAATTACAACTACTACCCTTTACTTCTGAGGATTTTTTTTCCAGCATTCTTTGGTAAAACGATGTCCATCTTTGCCACCCTTCTTCCACTTTGCAAGATTGCAGTTTAAGTACCTGGGCACCCTGGGGTGTCCTGTTGCGATAACACCATCTCTTGAGTGCTTCTTACAATCGTTTTTGACAAACCGAAGAGGGACATTATCCCAGCAGGGCGCCTGGCCTCCACATTCCAGACGGACACCTACCTTCAAAAGGTTGCCCATCCATGCCGCTTAAAATAACATTTTCTAGTCGCTTCCATTTGGGATTTGAAGAAAAAAATGGGAGGGAGAGAACGATTGACAGGGAGGAAAATTTGTAAAATGCCGTTAAAGACGAGAGGAGGTGTGCATAAGAAATGGTCTGGAGATCTTTCTTGCAGAAAGTTTTAAAAACATTTCTGTTGTCTTTCTTATGAAGATGGTTAACTAAGCCTTCCTAAGAAAAGAGCCTGGGTGGCGCAGTGGTTAGAGTGCAGTACTGCAGGCTACTTGTGTTGACTGCTGCCTGCTGCAATCTTGCAGTTCAAATCCCACCAGGCTCAAGGTTGACTCAGCCTTCCAACCTTCTGAGGTGGGTAAAATGAGAACCCGGATTGTTGGTGGTGGCCATATGCTGACTCTGTAAACCACTTAGAGAGGGCTGTAAAAGCACTGTAAAGTGATATATAAGTCTAAGTGCTATTGCTTTATCTGTCTATCTATATATCTATTTCTGATGCTAAATCACTGCTCACTGCCAGGAGTTCTATCTTGACCAGCTCAAGATTGACTGCCTTCCATCCTTCCAAGATTGGTAAAATGAGGATCCAGATTGTTGGGGGCAATGAACTGACTCTGTAAACCTCTTAGAGAGGGCTGTAAGGCAATGTAAAGTGGTATATAAGTCTAAGTGCTATTGTTATTGTTATTCTGGAGATTAGGTGACCATTGAGTTACAATGGCAATGAAGAAAATCAGTTACATATGGTATTCACACTTACAACCTTTGCATTATCCCCATAGTCATGGGTGGTTGGCAAGTATTTACAATGATTGCAATTTTCCTGGGTCATGTGACCTTTCCAATGGCTTTCAGCCAGCAAACTGGGAATGGCTGGTCTAGTGAAGAGAAGGAGCAGAGGAGACATGATAGCAATCTTCCAATATTTGAGGGGCTGCCCCAGAGAGAGGTCAAGCTATTTTCCAAAGCACCCAAAGGCCAGACAAGGAATAATGGATGGAAACTGAACAAGGAGAGATTCAACCTGGAAATAAGGAGAATTTTCAGATAGTGAGAACAATCAACCAATGGAACAGAAGTCATTGGAATTTCATCACTGGAAGCTTTCAAAAAGAGACTGGACTGCCATTTGTCAGAAATGGTGCAGGGCCTTCTGGTGGGAGGGGGGTTGGACTAGATGACCTCCAAGGCCCCTTCCAACTCTGTTAATCTGAAATCTGAAAAGTCAATGGGAAAGCTGGTTTTGCTTAATGACCACATGATTCACTTACAACCTCAGTGATTCACTAAACAACCATAGCAAAAAAGGATCATAAAATCAGGCGTGACTCGATTAATAGCCTCTGGTCCCAATTGCGGTCATAAGTCCCAGACTGCCTGTAGTTCTGAATTCAGGGGCACCCATGCAAGACACTGCTGTTTTCTGGCCTTTCTTTTAACGCACTGAACGTTTCAGAACATCTGAGAGAATGTGCATTGTCTGAAGCTCCAGGAATTCCATTTTTGTATTCGTTGAGATCCATGAAAAATATATTAATGAGCACCATGCTTCAAAGGAATCCAGCTGTGTTTTCCTCTTCTTTTTTTTTAATATAGCTTATTTTGTCGTTATAGAACGACAGAAAATTCTATCGTTCTATAATTCTCATCATACTCAACCCTTCAGTCGATCATTTGGTTCAACACAGCTGCCTTACTGTTTCTTCAATTGTCACACTTCCCAAGCATCTGATGTTTTCACTTGGGGAAACAGTGCACTTTTCAACCCTAAAAAAAACAAAAACTTGTACCCCTTGTTAAAATTAGTAGCGCAAAGAAATGTTTCTTATATAAGAAGACTCGAGCATGTGTTAGGGATGCATGTGTTAGGGAAAGATAGGGGTATGTATACGATGAGAAAAATGTACAAAATATATGTTGTTTTTTTTTAAAAAAAATGCAAAGGGACTTTTCTTTTATCTCTTGGAGGTTGGTCCCAAAGATTGGTGACCATTTAAGGTTGGCATGTCCTGTTTCTGAAATATCTCAGAGCATCATTCCAAGGTCAGAAAAGGTTTTGGTGACCATAAAATCCGGCATGAAGTGTCAGGACTACATTTTAAAGATTAGCTGACTGCTATTTAAAAGGCCAGATCCTGAAGATGAAACTCAAATCCTTTGGCCACCTAATGAGAAGGAAAAACTCACTGGAGAAGACCCTCATGCTGGGAACGATAGAGGGCAAAAGAAGAAGGGGATGACAGAGAATGAGATGGCTGGATGGATGGAGTCAGCGAAGCAGCAGGCGTGAGCTTAAATGGACTCCAGGGAATGGCAGAAGACAGGAAGGCCTGGATGAATGTTGTCCATGGGGTCTCAATGGGTCGGACGTGACTTCGCAACTTACAGCATACACTGTGAATCATTTTCCAGATCAGACGGTGTAAGTGGTCAAAGCAAGAGGTTACTGAGGAGCAAAATAACCAAGTTATTTCCTTTTGGGAATGATCAATTCTAGAAGAATCACTGAAATTGAATAAAGACTCTTCTGTGCCCTAAGGTTTAACTCAGTATCCAGTATCAAAGAAGAAATAAATCCTCTCTAAACCAGACTCCCTTCCCATTTCCAGTTCCAGCGTCTCCTTGTTCCAGTTCCATAATAGTCCTTCCTTGAGGGAGATGAGTGGTCTAGAAAGACGAAATATAAATAAAGAAATAAACTAGTTTCCCAAACAACCATTTTAATTGGAAACATAAATATATTTATTGAAATCCATCCAATGATACTGATCTAGCACCTTCTTTGGCTTATTTAACTCAATGGAAAAACTAAGCAAAAAGAACAGGATCTATTTCTGACTGACCTTTATTCCATGATGCTTACTCATAAAACTGTTCCATCTTATTTCCATGTAAGATCTCCATGAAAAATGCATGTTTAAAAAGAACTTTCATCCTTCAGTTAGGAGAAATCACCATTGATACTTATCTTCTTCTGTCTGATGCTCAACTGAGCAGCAAAGGATCAATGAAGTCAAATATTTTATAGTAGTTATGAAGGTTAGATAGGAACTTCAGGGGTCTTCTAGTCCAATCCCTGCTCAAGCCAGAGAGCCTATACTATTTTAGACAAATGGTTGTCCACTCTTTTTTTGAAAGTCTTCAGAGATGGACCACCCACAACTTCAGAAGGCAATTTCTGTTCCATTGGTCGATTGCTCACACTGCTAGGAGATTCCTCCTTAGTTCTAGGTTGCTTCTCTCCTTGATTAATTTCTAACCACTGCTTCTTGTTCTGCCTTCAGGTGCTTTTGGAAATAGTTGACCCCCGCTTCTTTGCTGGAGCCCCTCAAATATTGGGACAATACTATCATGTCTCCCCTAGTCCTTCTTTTCATTAGACATACCCAATTCTTCATGTTTTAGCCTCCAGATCTATAGTTATTCTTCTTGCTCTTCTCTGCACTCTTTCCAGAATTTCAACATAGTATATAGATAAATGACATTGAGCTGGGTTCAGCTCCTGATGATTGAGTGGACTGATATCTACCACCTTGACCTGTCTGTTGTAATAACTTTCTTCCAAATTACGCAACCCCTTATTTATTATTTAATTAGAAAAAACATAATACTTCTAATAGCAATAGTACTTAAATTTTATACTGCTTCACAATGCTTTACAGCCCCCTCTAAGTGGTTTACAGAGTCAGCCTCTTGCCCCCAACAATGTGGGTCCTTATTTTACTCACCTTGGAAGGATGGAAGGCAGAGTCAACCTTGAGCCTGTTGAGATTTGAACTGCCAAATTGCAGGCAGATTCGAACTGCCAAATTGCAGAAGTAGCCTGCAGTACTGCATTTTAACCATTGTGCCACACGGTGCATATTTACACCTTTCATTCCATTCAAATAACTTGTCTCCTAACTCTCCCAACTTTTACTTCCCACAATCTTACTAAGCAGATTCCCCCCACCCTAAGCTATCAGCCACACATATTAGATGCCCAAATAGTGTGAGTTTTTGTTTGCCGATCGATACCTCTAGGGACCAGTCGGTCTTTATTTGGTCCCTGATTGATTTATTGGTTTATCATACAATCCATGGTAGCCTTAGTCATTATTTCCAAATCCATAGTTCAGAGGTATCTTCTCTCTCTCCCCCCCCCTCTCTCTCTCTCACACACACACAACTATACAGAACCACTGAAAATTACAGTACTTTAACTTCTGATATTTCTTTCCTGCCATAGAAATATGACTGTTTTAAAGGTTTTGTCTTTTGTGTCATTGTCTTCCTACTAATCCCTCTATACATCTCCAGTCCATCAATTCTTGGGGCCAAGGAAAGAAAACTAAACACCACTTTGCTATCAAGCTCAGTAAACATGTTGCCTGACATTACCATTGCATTATCATACTCTGTCCTCTTGTTCTTTCAATGAGCAAGTTTGATCCACCTATAATCACTTACAAATTAATAGAATTAGGACCTTATAGGTCATCTTGTCCAACCCCCCACTCAAACAGGAGACCTCACACCATTTCTGACTAATCTCTGTCTAATCTCTTCTTGAAAGTCCCAAGTGATGAAGCTCCCACAACTTCCGAAGGCAACTTCTGTTCCATGGGTTGATTGCTCTCACTTCCTCCTTATTTCCAGGTTGAATCTCTCCTTGGTCAGTTTCCATCCATTGTTCCTTGTCTGGCCTTAGGTGTTTGGAAAATACCTTGACACTCCCCCCCCCTTTTCTCTCTTTGGCAGCCCCTCAAATATTGGAAGATTACTCTCATGTCTCCCCTGGTCCTTCTCTTCACTAGACTAGCCATGCCCAATTCCTGTAACCGTTCAGCATATGTTTAATCTCCAGTCCCCTAATCATCTTGGTTGCTCTTCTCTGCACTATTTCTAAAGCCTCAACATCTTTTTTTATAGTGTGGTGACCAAAACTGGATGCAGGACTCTAGGTGTGGTCTTACTAAGGCTTTATAGAGTGGTATATTCTTATTCCACAAACTGATTTTTTTTAAAGTTCTTCTTCAGTACTGTCTCCATGCATGACCAAGCCTCCCTGTGCTCCATCATTGGAGGTTTTCAAGAAGAGAGCCTGGGCAGCCTGGGAAGGTTGTTGAGAAGGTGGTGGCCTTCCAGCTCCAGCGGTCCTTGGAGGAAGCAAGTTATCTCGACCCCTTCCAGTCAGGCTTCAGACCCGGTTACAGCACAGAAACGGCTTTGGTCTCATTGACCGATGATCTTTGGAGAGCCAGAGATGGAGGCCATCCCTCCATCCTAGTTCTCCTCGACCTCTCGGCGGCTTTCGATACCATCGACCATGGTATCCTTCTGCGACGACTGCGGGAGGTGGGAGTGGGAGGCACTGTGCTACAGTGGTTCTCCTCCTACCTCTCGGACAGGTCGCAGTCGGTGTTAGTGGGGGGGGCAGAGATCGACCCCTAGGCCCCTAACATATGGGGTGCCGCAGGGTTCGGTCTTATCCCCCCTACTATTCAACATCTACATGAAACCGCTGGGTGAGATCATTCGAAGGCACGGGATAAGATACCATCAATATGCGGACGATACCCAGTTGTATCTGTCCGCCCCGTGCCAACTCAATGAAGCAGTGGACGTGATGAACCGGGGTCTTGAGGCCGTTATGGACTGGATGAGGGCTAACAAGCTTGTACTCAACCCAGAGAAGACCGAGTGGCTGTTGTGCTTTCCTCCCAACAATTCGACCAGTGCTCCATCGCTCAGGCTGGGGGGTCAAATTCTACACCCCTCAGAGAGGATTCGCAACTTGGGAGTCCTCCTGGACCCACAGCTGACTTTCGACCATCATTTGACAGCTGTGACCAGGGGGGCATTTGCCCAGGTTCGCCTGGTGCGCCAGTTGCGACCCTACCTGAATCGGGAGGCTCTCACAACAGTCACTCGGGCCCTTGTGACCTCTAGGCTGGAATACTGCAATGTGCTCTACATGGGGCTGCCCTTGAAGAGCATCCGGCGACTTCAGCTAGTCCAGAACGCAGCCGCGCGAGCAATCGTGGGTGCACCTCGGTTCACCCACATAACACCTATCCTCCGCGAGCTGCGCTGGCTACCTGTCAATCTCCGGGTGCGCTTCAAGGTGCTACTTGTCACCCATAAAGCCCTCCATGGTAGTGGATCTGCGTACTTGAGAGACCGCCTTCTGCCAATTACCTCCCTGCGACCAATTAGATCTCATAGACTAGGCCTCCTCCGAGTCCCATCTGCCAGCCAGTGCCGGCTGGCAACTACAAGGAGGAGAGCCTTCTCAGTAGTAGCTCCGACCCTTTGGAACGATCTCCCCGTGGAGATTCGTACCCTCACCACCGTCCAGGCCTTCCGCACAGCCCTTAAGACCTGGCTAGCCCGTCAGGCCTGGGGACAAAGATAATTGCCCCCACCCGAATGATGAATGAATGTTGCTCATTATTTTATTCTATGTTGTCTGTGTTATTGTTTGTATATCCCTCCCTTGATTTTATGTAAGCCGCCCTGAGTCCCCTCAGGGAAAAGGGCGGCCTATAAGTGTTAATAAAACCATAAAACCATAAACTTGACTGCAATGGTATAGGGTCCCCTGCTTGAGAAGAGGGATGGACTAAAAGACCCCCGAGGATCCTTCTGACTCTGTTATTTTGCATTCTGTACACTTAGGCGAGAGAGGCAGGGTAGAAATTTGATAAACAGAGTGGCTTAGCATTTCTTCTATTCCTCTGTCTTGTCACTCTGCTGACTCATGTTTCATTCCTGCTGTGTATTCTGAGATCCATTCTCAGTTGGTAACCGATGCTGGAGCTTCAAATTTCTAGGACCCACTAGAAACTCAATGACTCTTCCTCTCGGGATTGTGTTTGTGATCTTCCTTGTCTCAGCAGGACCTGGTTTCCTTCTTCAACTCTCTCTCTCTCTCTCTCATATCCCAACCTCCTTCCCCCCCAAAAATGAGCATAGCTCTTGTGGGTTCCCCCAGACTTTCATCATTTTCTGTGTTGATATTACTTGTCGGTTTTATAGGTCTAATCACTCCTGAAGCTCCAGAAGTAGAAGATCTTTCAAAGTGGTAATTAGACAGCTGTGCTCATTATCTCGGTAGGTAACATCAGTCAGATCGCCCGGTTCTTTGTTTTCTTGTTTATTAAGTGGCACAGAGGGAAGGAGGGGAGGTGGAAAATGCCTCCTTCCTTGTGCACATTTCTTATTGCATCAACCCGCTTCTTCCCAATCATGATACTTCACTGCATTACCTCTACATACAGTATGTTCTTCTACCTATCATCCTTCTCTGTCTATGGACAGAATACATATTTTCCCCCTTCAGAATTGTTGGGCATTTTTCAATTCTTTATTTTCCAAATATTCAAACAAGGTCTTCTATTTATAGTTATAGCAGGACAAGGGGGCAGGGTTGTCTGTGTTTCTGAACTGGGATTTTATTTTCAGGCAGATATCTGCAAGATGGAGAAGAGCTTGGCTTTACTTCTGTTGCTCTGGTTTGATGTCATGTGGCACAGTGCAGGGTCAACTTCGATGTTTGTGTCTGGGGATGTATGATACTAGGGTACTGTGATTGAAACATCTGCATGCTGCTATTGAGGTTACACGCAAAAGACCAATCAGTAAATTTAACTAATAAAAAACTCAGATTGTTGAACCCTGGTGAATGTTGGAAAGTACAAACCTAGATAATCTATACAGCTAAATGTACATGTACTATTTACTTTAGATAGATGATAGATAGATAGATAGATAGATAGATAGATAGATAGATAGATAGATAGATAGATAGATAGATAGATAGATAGATAGATAGATGTATGTATGTATGTATGTATGATAGGTAGGTAGGTAGGTAGGTAGGTAGGTAGGTAGGTAGATAGATAGATAGATAGATAGATAGATAGATAGATAGATAGATAGATAGATAGATAGATAGATAGATAGATGATAGATAGATAGATTAGGTAGATAGATAGATAGATAGATAGATAGATAGATAGATAGATAGATAGATAGATAGATAGATAGATAGATAGATAGATAGATAATCTAGATGATAGGTAGGTAGGTAGATGGATAAGTAGGTAAGTAGGTAGGTAGGTAGATTATAGATAAATAGGTAGATAGATAGGTAGCCAGATAGATAATAGGTAGGTAGGTAGGTAGGTACATGGATAGGTAGGTAGATGATAGATAGATAGATAGATAGATAGATAGATAGATAGATAGATAGATAGATAGATAGATGATAGATGATAGATGGATATTAAGGAGGGATCCAACCTAGAACTAAGGAGAAATTTCCTGACTGTGAGAACAATTAAGCAGTGAAACGGTTTGCCTTCGGAGGTTCTGGGTGCTCCATCACTAGTTTTCAAGGAGAGACTGGACAACCATTTGGCTACAATAGAATAGGGTCTCCTGGCCATGTGAAAAGAGTAGGGGATTTTTGGAGGATAGTAAATTGCTGCTTAAGAAGTCAAGCTGTTGGGAATGTTCAAAATCATTGTGTCAAAGCCTTCCTTAAAGCCCTGGAATTTGACTCAGGCACAGTGAGTTCAGACTAACTCAACCATTAATGTAAAGTGGCAGTAAGAAAAGCTGAGATACTTTTAGTCAACTGAACTAAGATAACAGATTTCAATATTCTTACCCCACAAAATGACACATCACATATCGTTGGTATAATAATAGAGTTTGAAGGGACCTTGGACATCTTCTAGTCCAATTCCATGCTTGAAAAGGAAACCCTGTAGATAAATGGTTGTTCAGTCTCTTTCTGAAATCCTCTGGTGATGGAACATCCACAACTTCTGAAGACAAGCTGTTCCACTGGTTAATTGCTCTCACCATTCTCCTTAGTTCTAGGTTGCCTCTCTCCACAGTTAGTTTCCATCCATTGTTTCCCACCTTTTGGTACTTTGGAAAATACCCCCCCCCCACACACACACACAAAGAAAATAGTTTTTGTAGGAGCCCTTCAAATATTGGAACACTGCTATCGTGTCTCTCCTAGTCTTTCTTTTCATTAGATTAGACATATACAATTTCTGTAAACATTGTTCTTATGTTTTAGCCTCCAGCCCCGTAATCATCTCTGTTGCTCTTGTCTGCACTCTTTCCAGAGTCTCAATTTTATATTGTGGAGATCAAAATTGGATGCATTATTCCAAGTGTGGTCTTGCCAAGGCTTTGTAAAGTGGTACTCTTCATGTAATCTTGATTCTACTCTATTAATGCAGCCTAGGATTGCATTGGTTTTTTTGGCAGCTGCCGCACGCTCCTGGCCAGTGGTGGGATTCAGCCAGTTCGACCTATCCAGGAGAACCGGTTGTTAACTTTCTAAGCAGCTTGGAGAACTGGTTGTTGGAAGAAATCTCATTTTGTTTTTTTTTCCATTTTACAAGGCTAATCCTGTAAGGAAGGCAGGCAGGAAAGAAACATTCTCGTGTTGTTTCTAGCCTGATCTTTATTGCCCTGCTTACAGAAACTGCCTCTCCGGTTAACCCTTATTGCATCATAACAGCTCAGGTGAAGTGCCTATCGATGTGAGTGACATTGAGTTGGCTACACCCATCCAGTCACATGACCACTGAGCCACACCTACCCAGCTGGTCATTATGGCAGAGAACCGGTTGTTAAATTATTTGAATCCCACCACTGCTCCTGGCTCATATTTAAGTGATTGTCTACTAGGACTCTGAGATCCTTCTCACTTTTACTGCTACTGAGCCAGATTTCACCTAGGTCATAGGTGATTTTACTAGGTGATTGTACATAATGGATTAGGTTTCTTCACATTGAACATGGAATATTGATTTTCCAAGAGGCATCATCTTATAATCTTTAACAGACCATACGCCTCTTTGATGCGCTTATCAATTCTTCAATCTAGCCCAAGCTACGAATACAAACTAGTGCCTCCTCCCAGTTTACCATTCCATTGTTTCTCATTGTGCACTTCCTTTCCTTTGCAAGCCCCTCTTGTGATTGTTGAGTAGTTTCAGCTGAAGGATAATCTGAGCGCCCTCCAGTGCTCTTGTGCCTCGTATTGCACAATCAGGATTCTGCTGTCACATGGAGACAATTTCCGTAATATAATCAAGATCCCGATGTGATGTCCTTTATATGAAACAAAGTAATGAAACACATTGACCCTCCACTCATACTTTGAAGCTGAATGACTAAGCGGTCTCAACACTACTTTACAAAATGGCCTTGATTGTGAAATCCAAGAGTCACTTTGCGGACTGATTAAAATATCATTCTGACAACAGAGTCCTCTTGGAGTCAGAAATGAATAGAGAGCCTGGTAACCAATGTTGTTGTATTTAAGTACAATGACAATAAAGATTATATTTATACTTATACTTCTTGTTGATGGGTATCTTATTGCACATTTCCCTCAACCATTCTTTCTCCCCTCCCCAAAAGGCAAAGGCTGATTGGTAAACATTGAACAAAAACAAAGCCAAGGTTATTGTGGGAAGTGTTAGAAAAGAAAGAGACTCTCAAAAAGGCTAATATTGCTAAAAAAAAAAAAAAAAAAAAAAACAATGAATACATGTACATATAGAATACAGAACAACAGAGCTGGAAGTAACCTGGGAGGTCTTCTAGTCCAATCCCCTGTTCAAGAAAAAGACTCTATGCAATTCTGGACAAATGGTTGTCCAGGCTCTTCTTAAAAACTTTCAGTGATAGAGCATCACAACTTCTGGAGATAAGCCAATCCACAGGTTAATTGTTCTGTTGAGAAGTTTCTCCTTAGTTCTAGGCTGTATCTATCTGTCTTTAAGGAGCTTCCACTCATTGCTTTTTGTCCTGCCCTTGGGTATTTTGGAGAATAGGTCAACCACCTCTTTTCTGAGATCAGAAGACTTTCTTCAAGTACTGGAACACTGCTATCATCCTTCTCTTTGGTAGGTTGGACACAGTAGCTACTTACCTCAATCGTTCATCATATGGTTTATCCTCCAAACCCATCAGCATCTTCTTTGCTGCAGACTTTCTAGGGCCTCAGTATCTTATTTATATTGTGGTGACCACAATTGGATGCAGGATTCCAAGTGTGATCTTACAAATGCAGTATAAAGTTGTACTAATATATACATGTACATGTTGTGAACTACCCTAAAACTATGAGTTCCAAATGACTCTATAAAAGAGACAGACATCCCAATCTCCAGAACTTAAAATATATTATCCACTTAGCTT
The DNA here is from genome assembly GCF_051295495.1 of Thamnophis sirtalis. NCBI lineage: Eukaryota > Metazoa > Chordata > Lepidosauria > Squamata > Natricidae > Thamnophis > Thamnophis sirtalis. The sequence continues at coordinate 19,555,470 of NW_028261382.1, forward strand.
TCGTTAGCATCTGCTAACATCATCAGGGTGTAGAAACTACCATTGAAGAGATAGTTGCCTTTATACATCATTGATCAATTTGGCCATTGCGCTTGTGATAGGCCCATCCACCCGCCTCCCACCTGTAATTAGCTGTGTCATTTTTGCTTCAGACATGTTAATTGATGGAGGCTTAGCTCCTGTTGCTTCCTCCCCTATCGTGCACCGCTTGGGCTGCTCATGTGCATATGTATGTACTTGTGCATATACATATTCATATACCAATAATGGAGAATATTTGTAGATCAGGGATGAAATGAGAGGTCCCTGGTGCTCTCTAGCTTGCTTGTTTTCTTGCAGATGTTTGATTACCCTAACTAGGTAACTTCATCAGTGCTAGAAGGAAATTGGGTTTGTGAATGAGGAGAGGAGGAGGAAGAGGAGGAAGAGGAGGAGGAGGAGGACCACCAACAAAAACTGAGGGGTCCTTGGTGCTCTGTGAGCTTTTTTATTTTCTTGCAGATGTTTGAACCCTTACTTGGTAACTTCATCAGTGCTAGTCCTCCATTGCACTGATGATGTTACCTAGTTAGGGTAATGAAACGTCTGCAAGAAAACAAGCAAGCTCAGAGAGCACCAAGGACCCCATACGTCAGAGTTCCAATTAATGCACATGCACACACGCGCACACATACGTGTGCGCACACACACATACAAACAGAACTGCTCAGCCCCTTGTAATGTTTTTCAAATGAGGGAAAGCGCAGTCCGTCATTAATTCTGATTCGTCAATTTTCAAAATTTTGCGAACCCATTGCCTCTCCCCATTCCACACAGCCCAAACCTCTCCAACTTCCAGCTTCTCAAAAGCACCATTCTTAAACAGACCCTCCTTTAAATAACAACCACTTTGAAATTGTCCTTGGGATGGGGCAGCGGGCTCCAGTTCTTTAGGTTGTTTTTAACAGGCATGTTAATCATACCCAGTTAGGAAACATTCGTGAGGGTCCAAAACATTGAGCAACGTTCGATCCGAAAAGAAGAATTCATTAAAAAAATGTTTTTTCTGTCGCCCAGCCTTGTGTACTGTGCTCTTTCTCTTGCCTGCATTCAATATTTCTGTTCCTTCCCACCATGGCGTTGTTGTGCTGCAGGACTGCGTCAGCTGCTTACGGTGCCCTTTGCTCCTAGATTTCTGTTCTCTGTTGCCCTACATAGGAGAACAATAAGTTCCACTTCCAACGGTGGCCAGCCTCCTCTCTTACCCCTTGCTGGCAGGATTTTCTTCTGTTTGATGTGATATTTTTTAGTCATGCTGAGCCCTAATAATAAGAACATAGGGGAGCCAAGCTCTGTATCTCCATCCAGTAGCAACGGCTCAATGCCTTCTGTTGTTGTCTCCGCTTTGGGGTGAGGGGGCTTCAGCTCCCGTCTTTCTGCTTTGTTAATAAGTCTCCTGCCTTGGCTGGACCTGATCTCCTAATAAATCCCTCTGCCTTACAGCAGTGTGCCTGATCTCCCAAGTCAAGATCACTGCCTCCCCCTGGCTTGGCTATTATCCTCCGTAGCAAACCCAAATCGTAAACTAGGGAGGGGGAAAAAATCAAACGAGCTTGAAATGCCTATGTTAGAGATAGTGTGTGTGGGGGAATCTTGTCATCTGAGAGCATCAGGCTCTGGAGTTTGTTCTTTCCCGGCTCGCACATTTCCAGGCCCTTTTCCATGCTGCGAACATTTGTAAATTTATTCTCGGAGTTATTTTTCTTGCCCTCAGTGGTCTGTGTAGCACCCAGCAGGCCTCCAATTGCTCCAATCCCAGGCTACTGCTGATGCTATCAGGATTATATTAGGGAGCACTGTATGAAAGCCAGGCTGATTTGGGGATCAAAATGTTAAACTAGGATGGGAGTGGGGGTATCTTCGGCTGCAGGAGCTGATGGGATAGTTCTGGACCAGTCATTCTCAGCCCAGCCTACTCCATGGGTTAATTATTATTATTTATTAGTAGAAGGGCTGTCACAAAGAAGATTAACAGATTAACAGAGTTGGAAGGGACCTTGTAGGCCAACTAGTCCAACCCCCCTGCTCAAGCAGGAGACCCTACACCATTTCTGACAAATGGCAGTCCAGTCTCTCCTTGAAAGCTTCCATTGATGAAGCTCCCACAACTTCTGAAGGCAACTTCTGTTCCATTGGTTGATTGTTCTCACTGTCAGAAAATTCCTCCTTATTTCCAGGTTGAACCTCTCCTTATTCAGTTTCCATCCATTGGTCCTTGTCTGGCCTTTGGGTGCTTTGGAAAATATCTTGACCCCCTCCACTCTGTGGCAGTCCCTCAGCTATTGGAAGACTGATATCCTATCTCCCCTGATCCTTCTCTTCCCTAGACTAGCCCAGCCCAGCCCAGTTCCTGTAACCATTCTTTGTATGTTTTAGTCTCCAGCCCCCCCAATCATCTTGGTTGCTCTTCTCTGCACTCTTTCTAGAGTCTCAACAACTTTTTTCTAGTGAGGTGACCAAAACAGGATGTAGTACTCTAAGTATGGTCTTACTAAGGCTTTACAGAGTGGTATTAGTACCTCCCTTATTGTATCCCTTTGTTAATGCAACTTAGGATTCCATTGGCTTTTTTGGTTGCCGCTGCACACTGCTGGCTCCTATTTAGCTGGTTGTCCACTAAGACTCCAAGATCCCTCTCACAGTCACTGCTATTAAACCTGGTTTCACCCAGTCTATATGTGTACTTTTGGTTTTTCTTGCCTAAGTGTAAGATTTTACTTTTTTCTACATTGAATTTCATTTTGAGGGAATCTACCTTAGAGGGAATCTATGTAAGAGAGAAGTAATCTAGAATTAAGGAGGCATTTCCTGACAAGCAGAAAATTAACCAGTGGAATGACTTCCCTCTGGAAGTTGAGGGTTCTCCATCACTGGAGGCTTTCAAGAAGAGACTGGACAGCCCCTTGTCTGGAATTGGATAGAGTCTCCTTCTTGAGCAGGGGGTTGGACTAGAAGACCTCCAGGGTCTCTGCTCTGTTATTCTGCTATTGAGCTCCCTCATAAAATTTCCCAGAATGATATAAGGTCTCCTCCTTGACCAGGGAGATGGGTTAGAAGACCTCCAAGGTCCCTTCTAACCCCATTAGTCTATACATTCTAGTTTTTAGGACAAAAGAGGGCTTTGTGAAGATCCATCTGATTGTGTCAAGGAATGGTTCCTTCATATGCAGGAACTGTGTGAAAAGAGGACCACACCATCCATGTGCTTTCCAAACCTCTTTTGATCTTAGTATCCTTAGAATTAAAAAAAAACTGTTAGGGACTAGGCAGCCATTTGCCCTGGATGATATAGGGTCTCCTGCTTGAGCAGGAGATTGGACTAGAAGACTTCCGGCCTCTGTTCTTTGTTATTATAGAAATTGGAAATTGGATCAATGAAATTCAGCTTGATCTCAGCCACAGTTTTAAATTTAGCCCATCCCACTTTTCACACATGGACAGTAATGGTTTGCCTAGCTCAATTCACTCTATGGTTGCTTCAGTTCCATTCACCTTAGGTTGGTTGCCTAGAAGAATCAAACTGGTGAGGAGTATCGGTTGCAAAGAGATCCCCACAACACTTATCTCATAGTCTTCCTCTCCTGTACATTTGACTTATTGGAGATATTTCCCCAGTTGCTTTTGAGATCAATCTGACTGGAGGGGGAGACATCACAATATCTGATGTACTTTCCCTCTCTAATATAATATGGATGTTGAAGTTTTCTCTATCTATCAGGCATGTTGTCTTTTGCCCTCTGTTGCTTGGGTCAGAAAATTGCTACTCTATAATTTATCAAAGTCTTTCTGTAGGCTCTTTCTTTTATTCGCTCTGAACTTTATATTGTATCCATGCAAGGTACATTAATCTTTGCCATCAATGGTACATGCAATGCACCTATGTGCACCCAAAGAATTCTAGACAAAGGTGATGGATAAAAATCTAAAGGCTCCATCTGTAGAGCTCAAAGCAGAATAATGTAGAGTAGTAGTTTCGGTTTGCAGTCCAGAGAAGAAAACGATACAAATTTCAAATCAGATCCATAAGAGCAGTGGTGAGTCCAGTCCATGAGAAAATTTTGGTGGTCTGCAGAAAAATTATTTGCATTTTTTATATTGTACTAAATCAGGGATCCTCAAACTACGGCCCCTTGGATGGATACATGCAGTGAATGCTTGGGTTGCTGCAGAGAGTCTCCCCCTTCAGGGTCTTTTTGTGTGGGGCAGAGGGGGGCAGAAATTCCAACTTGGGGTCTGCTTCAGCCTCCTGGTGTGGGGATTTGGGTGAAGGCTGGTTGTGGTGAAGAGGGACTGCATCATGGCCTGGAACTGGCTGACCATCTCAGCCCACTGAGCCTTCAGGTGTTGGTATCTGGCCTTGTACTCTCATAGCTCTTCCCTCTGCTTGGAAAGCCTGTGCTAAGTGACGAGTTTCTGCTGAGCCTCCTTCCTGATCAGATCCAATTTCAACTGAGCTATTTTGCCAACTCTTTCTTGTGGTGGCTGCTTAGCTCAACAACTGCTTCCTGTTGGGGTCCTAAGGAGCCTGAGTGGGCAGGCGAGGAGCAGCTGGGAGGGGAGGAGTGAGTAGTGGCTGTCAAGGCACCTCTCAATGTGAGTGACATCTAGTTGGCCATGCCCACCCAGTCACATGATTACCTAGCCACACCCACCCATCCAGTTATTAGGCAGATCATATTAGTGGTCCGCGGGATTTAAAATTATGAATTTAGTGTTCCGTGATTCCAAAAGTTTGGGGATCCCTGCATTAGAGAGCCAATTTTAATTAGTTAAGACACCAATCTCAAAACCAGGAGACTGTGAGTTCTAGTCCTGCCTTAGACATGAAAGCTGGTTGGGTGACTTTGGGCCAATCACCAAGAGATAGGGAGTTATAGTCCCACCTTAGGCATGAAAACCAGCTGAGTCACCTTGGTTCAATCATGATCAGATTGTGAGTTCTTGTCCCACCTTGGGCATGAAAACTGGCTGGGTGACTTTGGGCCGATCACCAGGAGATTGTGAGTTCTAATCCTGCCTTAGGCATGAAAGCTGGCTGAATGGCTTTGAGCCAATCACCATGAGATTGACAGATCTAATCCCTCTTTGGGCATGAAAGTCATCTGGATGGCCTTGGGCCAGTCACCCTCTTTCTTAGTCTATGACGTCAGACTCAGGCAACAGACTGGTTGGTCAGTTCTGTGATAACCAATGGATCAACGGTTGGGTAATCCAAAAAGTATTAGGATGCTGTGGCTCAGTGGCTAAGATGGTGAGTTTGTCAATCAGAAAGGTCAGCAGTTTGGCGGTTCGAATCCCTAGTGACACGTAATGGAGTCTTAGCTTCTGCCAACCTAGCAGTTACTTGTCTTAGCTTCTGCCAACCTAGCAGTTTGGAAGCATGTAAAATGTAAGTAGAAAAATAGGAACCACCTTTGATAGGAAGGTAACAGCGTTCTGTGCACCTTTGGCTTTTAGTCATGCCTGCTTTGAAATGGAGTTGAGCACCGCCCCCTCGAGTCGGGAACAATTAGCATATATGTGCGAGGGGAACCTTTAATCCAAAAAGTGGACCCTGCACTCGTGGGAAAATGTGATAAAGAGGAAAAAGCTAATACCATTTCATTTCTGAAAGACAACAAAACCAATATTGCCCAGTGCAGAAAAGGGACACAATGAATTTCATAAAGGCACATAGATTGGGAAAAGATTCTTGTTCCATGAACTAAGCCCAAGGTGGCAGAAAAGCTGAACAGCTTTTATGTAGCCAAATGGAAACTCTAGAGGGGCAGCTCTAGTGATAAGTATTAAGATGTCAGTCATGGTTTGTTTCAAGTCCCTGACAGCTGGTTTTCAAATCAAGACAGTTCTCGCGCTCATAATCCCTATCATGAGAATAAATGAATAGGAATTTAAAAAGAACAGAACGGATTCTTTATATTGTCCTTCTCCCTTGACTATCCTTTTGGATGGATATATTTTTTAAAAAGAGTTAAATCTAGTGGAACTGTAATCCCTTTTCTCCCAGAAAGCCTACAGTAACTCAGTTTAATCTCTTTTTTTGTTGGGGTGGTGGTGGTAGGGTGCCTTTGAGTCAGTGTTGATCCTTCACTACCACCGGCTCATGTGCCCAAGTTTTCTTGGCAAGATTTTCAGAAGTAAAATGCCTTCCTTTCCAGGGCTGACAGAGTGTGACTGGCCCCAGGTTCCCCACAGCCAGCTTTGGGTCTAAGGTGGGACGAGAACCCACAATCTCCCCATTGGTAGCCTAAATGCCTTACTACACCAAACTAAAGCTGTTGTAGGAACTAGGTATGTCTAATCTAATGAAGAGAAGGACTAGGGATGATAAGACAGCTGCCTTCCAATATTTGTGTGGCTCTCAGAAAAAAGAGGGGATTTACCTATTCTCCAAATCACAGGAGGGCAAGACAAGAAGTAACAGACGGAAGTTCATCAAAGAGAAATCCAACCTTGAACTGAGGAAAAAATTGCTGACAGTGAGAACAATTCATTATTGCAATGGCTTGCCTTTGGAAGTTGTGGGTGCTCCATCACTGGAGGTTTTCAAGAAGAGACCAGAAAGTTATTTGTCCAGAGCAGTATATGGTCTCCTACTTGAACAGCGAGTTGGACTAGAAGACCTCCAAGGTCCTTTCCAACTCTGTAATTCTGTATTCTCCAAACTGGCTCTTTCAGATGAACATCAACATGTTGATGTTTTTAACAGGCAGGGATTATAAGGGAAATAGGTGGGATACCCCAGTTACCTTACACCTAAAGGTAAAGGTTCCCCTTACACATATGTGCTAGTCATTCCTGACTCTAGGGGGCGGTGCTCATCTCTGTTTCAAAGCTGAAGAGACAGTGCTGTCCAAAGATATCTCCGTGGTCATGTGGCCGACATGACTAAATGCCAAAGGTGCATGGAATGCTATTACCTTCTCACCAAAGGTGGTCCCCATTTTTTCTACTTGCATTTTTATGTGCTTTCGAACTGCTAGGTTGGCAGAAGCTGGGACAAGTAAGCTCACTCCATTACGCAGTGCTAGGGATTAAAACTGCCAAACTGCTGACCTGTCTGAGCGATAAGCTCAGCATCTTAGCCACTGAGCCACCGCGTCCCTTACCTTACAACTTCAGGTGGTTAATCCTACTTCTCAGAAGAGTTTATATAAGAAAAGCAAACTATAGTAGTAATAGTGAAACTCTTCTCCTAAGATTTGGTGAAAACATAGCTCAACCATGTCTGTATACCTCAAGCTTAATTAACTTTCAACCATTGTATTACAGTTCATGAAACTCTGATTCTGCACTATATTTCACTCAATTTTTTCTAGGTCCAGTTCAAGAGACTTTGCTGCTTGTCATGAAAAGCAAGATGGCAGCCTGCTTAGTCCTTAGCCCCAAGCTAACTAGATGGGATCCGATTGGTTGCATGGTGCCCCAGACATTGTTTCATCATTTCTGACAGATTGTCCAAGCTCCAGTTGGAAACCTGACAGGAATGAAGGAGTCAAAAACCAATTTCACCCTCACAAAGGCAACCTTGTTCACCAAATTGTTAACAGAAGCAGAATAACAAAGTTGGAAGGGACCTTGGAGGTCTTCTAGTCCAATCCACTGTTCAAGAAGGAGACCCTGTATCATTTCAAACAAGTGGCCCTTCAAATGTGACTGGAAACAGGAACTTTGTGCAAATTGGACTGATTTGCAAAGAAATGACTCAGCTTTAAGAGGAATGGAAGGGGGGAATTCATTTGGAAAATAAACACGGTTTTCTGGTTTTTTTAAAATAAAAATATGTGGCTTCAAAGTAGTTCCTGCTCTTCCCCATTTCATGCCCCAGCTTCTTACTTCTATATATCACCACAATTCCAAAGATTGCAGACTTTTTCAAAAGCAAAACGCATTTGAGATTTTAAAAAAAAATCAACACTCTGCACCTGCAGCAGAAAAAATGTAAAGCTACATGAAAGTATGGGAGGATGAGAGCTTTTCAATCAATTTGATGAAAAATTTAAGTTAATTAAAGAAATGCTCCTTTTCCCCCTAGAAGGCTCCACTGATCTTTATTATTAATGCATACTAGTGTTTCATAACCATGCATAATAATGGCCTGAAACAACAAGCTCAGTTTCATCCCAAGCTTAATTTGTTACAAAATCTTTTCTGGCATTCTTAAAAGATGCCCTTTGCCACTTTATTCCTGGTGCTCTTAAGCTTTCCAAGTCCTAAAGGATGTCTTCATTTAAAGCTTACACCTGAGAATTAATTTACCAGATTGTGTGCAGCTTTTTTTTTTTTTTTGAGAGAGAGAGAGAGAGAGAGAGAGAGAGAGAGAGAGAGAGAGAGAGAGGAGAGAGAGAAAATGTGATGCTTTTTAAGCTTACAAAAATAATACATCATCAATAGTTTCTCATTTTACACATTGTTATTCTTGTTTCAATTAATGGACATATCAGAGAATTTCAGCATTTCTTCAAGATCAGGGCCAAGCTTTTTTATTGAGAGAGCCTGGCTGAGAAATTAAAGCTATATAGCTGAGAACTTTATCCAACATGGTATGGTTGTCTGAAGAGACACCCCAGAGTTACTTGGTGATAAGGTGAAAGTCAGTCGGGCACTAGGAATTAGGTATGAACAAGAACGCAAGATCTCTGGGTTCCCACACCATTTTTTTTTCTGAAATCTTCTTCCCCCCCCCCTCAACTCCCAAATTTCAAGTCTCGAAATGAGTGGTTTCAAAGGTGGAATGGCCCTATTTCTTTAAAAGGGAAATGCGGATTTTCGTAGAGGAGGAAGAACATTATAAGTGAAGGAAATGCACTCATGTTTAGAAATATGGGACTTTGAGCGCATGCTTCAAGTCAAGAGAAATAGAACATAAGGGAATGGAAACAACAACAATGGCATTATTGTTGACCCTGTGCTAATGGGCTGACAAGCTAGATTCTTGGATAATCCTGTCCTGGAGCAAATTTCAGAAGCTGAGAGGAGAGACATCAATCAATCAGAACAGATCTGGAAGAGACTTTCGAGGCCTTCGAGTCCAACCCTTTGGTCAAGCAGGAGAACCTATATCATTCCAGAAAAGTGGTTGTCCAGCCTCTTCTCTCCAGTAATGGAGCACCCACAATGTCTGAAGGCAACAATGGAAGGCTTTGGCTACCTAGTCATTTGTTGGAAAGCCAAGGCTGCAAATCCTGAACATTCTTTGGTCATCTTTCTAAGCCTTTCATTTCCCAAAAGGGAGAAGAAGAGTGATAGGGTTGGACTCTTCTAAATCTGACCCTATTTAACCATCAACAGATTCAGTTGCCTCAGAGGCTGTAGTTTCTCTTTTGGCGAAGATGCTTAAATGAAGACTGGATTGCTACAGGCAGTCCTCAACCTACGACCACAATTGAACCCCAAATGTTGGTTGCTAAACCAGACCGTTGTTAAGGAAGCTTTGCCCCATTTTAACAATGGTTACCGTAAGTCAATCACTGCAGTCGTTAAAGTTAGTAACACAGTTGTTGAGTGAATCATTAGGCTCTTATTTATGAGGCTTGGTGTCACCTTTCTGGATGTGCAACCACATTTCTCTTCACAATATGTACAGCTTTGAGCTGCACCAGGGTTGAAAAAGCATTGGGGTCGTCTCGATTTTGAAGAACATCCATAGCATTGCACTTGTTCTGTCCCGGGCAATGAGGTCTCGCTCGGGCAGCCAGTTAACTCCACGCGTGGGAATCTCTTTAGATCAAGTTTAGCACTGTAAGCAAAACTTACAGTTCAGTGTTAAGATACTTCTGACTTCTTTAATCTAGTTCCATTATGTGGTGTAAAAAAACATTAATTTCCTCTAACCCATGCTGCGATGCAAGGCTGCTTTCTGGTAGACAAAGGGATTCCAAACTGGCTGGCTATCACCTTTCCCGTGGCAAGGTACCCCCGGTGGCCCCATCAGGTAACACAGATGTGGTCACATGTTATGGAACTACATTTCCCACAAGGCAGTTCTGCCTACATTTCCCATGAGGTAGTTTCTTAAAGGAGACAGTTCTTAATTCCTACATTAGCTATAAACTGTTGGGACAGCACAGCATTTAAGGCACTTTTGGATTGAAAGTCGGTGACATCACTGTTTGCCCAAGAGATACTCAATTGGGTGCTTCTTTTATGGCCCTAGCAAGAGCTGGAGTGAAGGACAGGAGCTCACCCTACCCCACAGCAGCACTTGGGTCTTGAACATGAGCTTACTGCTTGTTAACCCAGAGGTCTAACCATGTGAGCTACTGTGCTCCTCAGCTCATGCTATGCTAGGTGAAATATCTAACCTCACAGTTTCTGATGATGATAAGAATAAGAACATCTCATGATTTGAGAATGATTTGCAAATAACAACTCCTTACTCCCTAATAATTTAATATGATCTATTGATTTTAATTGCTGGGGACCAATATAGGATAAGCAAAAAAAAGTATCTTCTTGCCACTTGAACTGTGAAAGAGAGGAAGGAGGATCAAGCCAAAACCTTTGCTGCTCAGGCATTCTGTATTACGCAGGTATTTACAAATGCAAATAAGAAGGAAGGGGCTGTTGTCTAAAAGCGTGCAAATAACCATCTGTCTCCAAGGAATATAAATCCTTCCATTCCCCACTATCCAGTCAGAGCTGAAGAAGCTTCTTGGAAGAGGAGCAAAATGTCTTCAAAGAAAAAACAAGAAAAGTCCAGTTGCCTCCTGAAAAAAAGCACTTTGAGACACCCATGATTGGATGACTGAGAATCTCCACAGACTTTTAGCTATTCCACTGCTCCTAATAAGTATAAAGAATGCATCTTCCTCAATCCTCAAATGAGTAAGTGCTTTGATCTGTTGACATCAAAGGTAGGGTCCATGATCATTGTTGACGCCATTGTTTGTGGGAATGACCTTGGGAAACAGAGCAAGGAGAGCAACCAAAAGAACAGTCAGATAAAAGTCAGCTTAAGAGGAATGAGGATGGGGCAAGAAGTTCAAAATCCCTCCCTAATTTTAGGCATATAAAGGGAATGGGATGGAGACAAGTACTTTCAGATTTGCAAGATTCCATTATATAAACATATGCTAAAGTACTGTTAGCTCATCTGATTACTGTCCAAAGCACCGGAGGGCAAGACAAGAAGCAATGGGTGGAAACTAATCAAGGAGAGAACCAACCTAGAACTAAGGAGAAATTTCCTGACAGTTAGAACAAAAACCAGTGGAATGGCTTGCCTCCAGAAATTGTGGGTACTCCATCACTGAAGGTTTTTCAGAAGTGCCATTTATCTGAAATGGTATAAGGTCTCCTGCTTGTGCAGTGGATTGGACTAGAAGTACTCCAAGGTCCCTTCCATCTCTGTTATTGTTATTCTAGTTGTATTTTCTGTCTGGTCTACTTTAAGCTGATAGTTAAAAGGAGATTTCTTTGTCCTGGCTTAACAGGAAAATTGAATATTTCTTGCTCATCTATGTCTGGTCTGTGTATCATTCTATTTGCCACATTCCTCCAAATTGGGCACATGAAAGGGGATTCTCAAAACTTGTTGGACATAACCTTGGGGTTGCGTATATATGAGCTTTGGCCATATTTCATGATGATTAGATGTAGTCATTGTCTCCAACTATCTAGACCTGAATGGAGCATGATGGCTCAGTGGTTAAAGACACTGAGCTTGTCAGCTAGAAAGCTGCAGTCCCAAGTTTGCAGTGTAGTGTGACAGGGTGTGTTCCCATTACTCACCCAAGTTCTTGCTCACCTAGCAGTTCAAAAACATGCAAATGTGAGTAGATAGATAGGTACCACTTCTGTGGGAAGGTAACGATGTTCCATGTGCTTTGACGTACAGCCATGCTGGCCATATGACCATAGAAGCTTCTTTGGACTATGCTGGCTCTTTGACTAGGAAACACAGATAGGCACCGTGACCCAGAATCACACATGAATGGACAAGGAAACCTTTACTTTTACCTTTATTTAGACTTGGCCTGTTAGGAATTAGGAATATAATTTTGAGTTATTAATTCTGGGAGCCTCGTTTCATGTTGCAATTCCATGACATCGCTTGATATTATAATGACTGATACGTGAGCTGTGCAACTGAGCAAAGTAAATGGCAAGCTATTTTGCCAAGCCCTGAAAAGGCTAGTGCAGATTGTTTTAATCATTCATTAGTTGCAAAATGAAATGTTAAGTAATAAAGGTAAGCATTGGTAATAAACTTAAACATTTTCTCATTAGACACTGGTTATTCATAAATTATTTCTTCACAAATATATCAAGGCCCATAAATTAACACCAACCTTACAGATTTCTTCCAGCAAGAAAAAAATACAGAGAATTAATTGAATTGAAGGCTTGCCTTCACAGCAAAAAAAAAAGAAGAACAGGTTGGTCATTTGGATGCAAAACTGTGTGCTCCAAATATGCTCTAACTTCAGGATCTCTATCTTTCTTTCTTTCAATAATATATATATATATAGTTTCCTTCTACCTAATCGTCTCCAGCTATAGACTTCTAGAAAAACAGCTTGTCGCAGCAATAAAGCGCTCTTCAGGCATAGGGCAAGAGGGAAAGGGGGAAAGAAGGCTGAGATGTTGACCCCACGTGCCAATTACAGTGGAGATGAGTTCCAGAGGGAGCTTTGTCAAGCCTTGCTTAGCAGTGAAGGCAGGAACGCTGCTGCAGGCCCTCCAGAAACGAGAGGAAATGATGAGGAAAGAAAACAAACAAGAGATTTTTTAAATGGATATAGGAAGAAAAGGGCCCATTCTGCATCCTTAGGATGGCTAATTGGAAGAGAAGTAGGCGACCTTAAATATGAGTCCATGTTCTATGAAGGTTTGATTTCTTCCATACAAATATATTTATTTCTAAATGAGAGAGAGGGGGGGGAAGGAGGGAGGGAGAGAGTGTCAGAGAAAGAGAGAGAGAGAGATGGAGAGAGAGGCACAGAGATACAGAGACACAGAGAGAGTCAGAGAAAGAGAGTCAGAGACAGAGAGAGACACAGAAAGAGAGAGACAGACAGACACACACACACACAGACAGAGTCAGTGTTCCAAATGTCATGCAGGATTAAATCAGAGTCCAAGGCAGAGTCATCCTTAAAGTTCCAATTTAATAAAACAGACATGTTGGCATCATGCTATGAAATCCCAATTCTAAAACTTCCTGGGATTCCACCCAGTTTAAAGTTCATGATCTTGTCCCCACACCCACAAATCCATCGCATGGTCCAATCCTCTTCTTCCTCACTAGGACTCCACCCAGCTTCTTCTGGTCAGGTGCAAAGGTGCGGAGACAAAGAATAACCTTGAGCTTCTAGAAAGTATTTTTTTTATTTTGAAAACAACACATTCTACCCCTTGTTATCCACCCCCCTTAATGAGAGTGTGGCAGGCCAAAGATTCTTAAAGGAACTGTTGCAGGCCTCACACACACACACACACACACACACAGAGAGAGAGAGAGAGAGAGAGAGAGAGAGAGAGAGAGAGAGAGAGAGAGAGAGACCAAGAGAGAGAGAGACCAAGAGAGAGAGAGACCAAGAGAAAAAAAGAGAGTGAGTTTGTGGGCTTCTTTACCTGCTCTGCAGGGTTATCTGCCTGGCAGAGTCAAGGTGACACAATTTTAATTATTCAGCAGCAAATGCTAGGGACATGAGTTGCTTCCACTTGAATATCTAAGAGCTCAGAGACCAGCCAGCCTTTTTCATGTGTTTATTTGTTTGGAGGAAGCACTGAAAAGGGACAGTGAGGAGATTGAAACCTTTTCCAATCCAGGGCACCAATTATCTGCTCAACAGGCTGTAAATTTTTGAAGGGGAAAGGTAACTCCTGCAGACACTACTATAACAGCACGATGGGTAGGAGGGCAAGTGAGATCCATGTGGAAACCTTGGTGCAAAAGTAAAAGTCTGCCACTACAGTTCCTTGATCAGGGTCTTGTTTACATTTTGATTGTTGTTTCAATCTTTCAGCTTAATCCTGACAATTGCTTTCCAAGAGAGGAGAAACAGTTATATTCTATATATTAGACTTGCAAGATCCAGATTAGCAGGACTTCAGCTTCCATAATTCCCCCCCACCAAGATTGCCAGAATGATTGTCACCTCCTTTACATCGCCCCTTGGTTTGCAATAATTTCCAAAACATTCTTTCCAATACAGGTATCCTGTGTTGAAAGAGCCACAGTGGTGCAGTGGTTAGGCTACTTCTGCTGCCTACCGGCTGCCTGCAATTGGGCAGTTCGAATCTCACCAGGCTCAAGGTTGACCTAACCTTCCATCCTTCCAAGGTGGGTAAAATGAGGACCCAGACTGTTGGGGGCAAGAGGCTGGCTCTTTACACCGCTTAGAGAAAGCTGTAAAGCACTGTGAAGTGCTATATAAGCCTATTGCTATCATCAACTAGCTAGGAAGTTCTCAAAGAGTGATTACATTGCCCAGGGACACTGCAAACATTTTGACTACCTGATGGTTGCCCAGCATTCAAATTGTGTTCATATCACTGTAAGGATGCTGCATCCGTCATAAGTGTCAGGGCCAGTCATAAGTCACTTTTTCAGTGCCATTGTAACTTTGACAGGATGCTAAACACATGCTTGTAAGTCAAAGTTGACCTGTCTCCACTTGTCTGTAATTGTTTTAAAATTGTTATTTTGCCATCCATAAAAGTAGAAATTACTTCATTTTTACCCTGTAAAATTCTATCTGCAACTTCCTTTTGGAGTCTAATCAATAACTTAAAAAAAAAACTTGCAATGCCTTCTGTATTTATTTCTTCGCTCATGTTGACTTTTTGACACTTTGGCCATTCCATCTGTCTTCTACCTTCTTGCCCTTTTGGGGGGAAACATTCTCCAATCACCATCCCAGATTTAACACATATGCAAGAAAGGGAACCTCTTGCTCCATATTGAATTGCTGCAACCCCGTGCAAGAGCCGAGCACCTTAAAGGGAAGAGGAGCCTGAAGTCCCTAAAAGCTAAAAGAGCAAGGCAGGAGAAAGCTGGGGTGTCGCCTCCATGCTGATCATTTCAATTTCCTGAAGGAGGAAGTTAAAATTATTTCCAGTGTGATGGGTCACAGATCAAAATGGTCATTTGCTTAAGGAAGAGCTGCCTAAAATTAATCAAAATGAAATACGGGAGGGGGGGAGTTTCCCCTTTTCCTCCAGTCTTCGTCCCCTCCGTAGCTTTCCTTTTCAGAAGAGGGGTTTTCTCCCTTCATCCTTTACCCCTTTTCCTGTTGTGACTTTGTGGGGAGTTGTGTTGCAGGCCTTCTCTTTCAGCGCATCCAACCATTTTAATCATGTCCAAAGCTCTGTGTGATGCCTGGGAAATGTGGCCGTCTGCCGGGGTGTTACTTACTGGTGCAAGCAGGAGGGATAAAGAGAGAGAGAGAGAGAAAGAAGGGAGAGGGAGAGAGATAGAAAAAGCGAGAGAGCAAGAGAGATGACCCTGAGCGGAGAATTTTAAGTTTGAATGAGAGATTTCTATTCAGCGCACTCCTCTGACTTAAAAAAGGAAGTTGAAAGACAGGATCCAACATTTCGAACGAGAAATCTTTACATATTTCCTTTCACTGGGACCCAAGAAGAGCAAACTATTCAACAAGAAAAAGGCTTTTATTCCCTTTTCAAGAGAAATAACCCTGGAACAGATTAATAACTTGACCCCTTACTAAAAAGGTTGATACCAATATTTTGAAGCGGGGGGTGTTATAATTTGCTCCCCCCTCTCCTTTTGTCACGGAAGTGGTTTATTTGGTCAAGTAAATACCAAAACATTTAAGGATTTCTATATAATAGTTGCTTTGAATTCGGTGTATCAAGAGGCACTCATACACACACACGCACATACACACACACACACACACACATTTTTCTATCAGAGAAACTTCTCTGATCATTTCAGACTTTGTCACATTTATGATTTTTTTTTAAAGAAAAAAATCCTTAGAAATAATACCTCGAATAGATTTCTTTTCTAAGGATGGTATTGAAGAATCTTACCTTTGGATTTGAGAAGTGAAAAGTAGCCACTGGAAGGGAGGAGGCAGAAATATTTCCAAAATCATTTTGAGGGAGCTCCAAGGTTTTCAAAGGTAAATCTTAAAACCCAAGAATTTTGCTTGAAACTTGTGGAAAAGTTTTTTTTTTTTTTGGTCCTTCTCTAACTTTGAAATAGTTTTATACGGATGATTGATCTCCAAGCCCAATATCTTCAATAAAAAGAGTAATCTTTCCTTGCCTTTTTTCATTATAGCATTTTTTATGTTATTCGATGAGTTCTAGATCATAATCTTCACCTACCAGCTGTGGAACTTTTTATTGGGATTAAAAAAAAACTAAATAAGCTCTTTCTCAAGGACCTGTGGGTGTATTTTTGTTATCTTAGCAAATCTCGTTCAAGTTATATTTGCAAAAGTGTCATCTAAATGAAAATAGGTGATTTCTTTCTTTCTTTCTTCTTCCTCCTCTTCTTCTTCCTCTGCCTCCTCCTCCTCCTCCTCTTCTTCTTCATCATCATCATTACCAATTCATGTATTAAATGAAATCCAAAAGTCGCTCACACATTGGCTTGTACAAGTTATAGTGGCAAGATGTAAGGTTTGAATTATTTGAATAATTTGAATTAGGGGTGACATGAATAATGATCCAGTATTTGAAGGGCCACCACAAAGAAGAGGGGGAATCAACGTATTCTCCAAAATACTTGAAGGCAGAACAAGAAACAATGGATGGAAAGTGATCAAGGAGATATCCAACCTAGAAATAAGGAGAAATTTCCTGACAGTGAGAACAACTAATCCCTGGAACAGCTTGTCTCCATAAGCTGTGGGTGCTCCATCATTGGAAGTTTTGTGCAACTATTTATCTAAAATAGCGTCTCTGGCTTGAGCGGGGATGTTGGACTAGAAGACTTCCAAGGTCCCTTTCAACTCTATTATTTTGAACCTTGTGAATTAGTGTGTCTTAAAAAACTCAGAGAGAAGAGTGCAGTATGGCCAACTTATCATGCCTCACTACATAAAGTGAGATGGGCAGCAAATAGGTTTAATAATAAATAATAATAATAATAATCAGGTGCAGGCCTTACCTGAAACAATTGCTCCATGCACGTGACCCAACTAGACAACATCATCAGTTCTAGAGAGAGTTGGGTTTGTGAATGGAGAGGAGGAGGAAAAGGAGGAGGAGGAAGAACTGAGGGGTCCTTGGTGCTCTCTGAGCTTGCTTGTTTTGTTGCAGATGTTACATTACCTAACCTAGGTAACATCATCAATGTTAGAAGGGATTGAGGATTGTGGAGTGGAGGAGGAGGAGGG
This sequence comes from Thamnophis sirtalis, assembly GCF_051295495.1. Lineage (NCBI taxonomy): Eukaryota > Metazoa > Chordata > Lepidosauria > Squamata > Natricidae > Thamnophis > Thamnophis sirtalis. The sequence continues at coordinate 19,572,833 of NW_028261382.1, forward strand.
GGAGGAGGAGGAAGACAATGAGTATGGAGTCCTTGGTGCTCTCTGAGCTTGCTTGTTTTCCTGCAGACATTTCATTACCCAACTAGGTAACATCATCAATGCTAGTTGTTACCTAATTTGGGGAATGAAACATCTGCAAGAAAACAAGCAAGCCCAGGGAGCACCAAGGACCTTTCATTGCAACCCAGAGCTACAAATATTCTCCATTATTGGTATGTAAAAATAATGAAAATAAAATATAGATGCTTGAATAAACCAAATTAATTTTTTTTAAAAGCAGGAGAAGATAACTACCAGTAATATACACCCATTCTTGCTTTCGTGGCCTCTTCAGTGAGCAGTCAAGAATTCCTTAATAAGAAATCTTTCTTTCTTATTTATTAATAATAACTGAAGAAATATATTTATGATAAAATAAAAGGGAAAACAATTTTCTTTTCTTTCTTTTTTTTCTTGTAGACCAATTCAAGACATGGATAAAACAGTCTTACTACTGAATCTGTGTGAAACTGGTATGGATATAAATTTATCTGTTTTACTCCAAAGTCATCTATAGTGTCTCACCTTAAAATCAAGATTAATCACACGTCTGCACCCTTCATCCTAGGCTCTCATTATGCAAAACCCAGAGCTGCAAGCTGTGACTTGAAAGCTATACCCATAATTTCAAGAAAAACACCCCTCATACACCCTGTAGTAATGTGATCATTCTAGATAGATGAACCTAGAGAATCTCTCATGATTATAAATTACCCCTGTACTCTGATTCCTTTTACCTGCTGTTCTGCATGCTCCAACATTAAAACATTTCCCAATCTGAGATATATAGATATAGATAGATATCTGAGATAGATAGATGATAGATAGATAGATAGATAGATAGATAGATAGATAGATAGATAGATAGATAGATAGATAGATAGAAAACATCACAAGGAAATTCATTTCAATAAACACAAGAAGAAAATAGACTTAACATTTCAATTGGCCAAAATTCACACAAAAGACACACATAAAAGAAGCTTAGTGATGTTTATTGACTACCTTGGTTCCCCCTGCCTTCAACTTAAGCATCTTCTATTTCCTCAAGGTCAAAGAACAGAAAATGTCCTAGAAGAAAAGAATCATTTACAGGCCTGTCATAAACTCCAACACCTGTTCAATGTAGGAATATGAGTTCAACTAACCTTGATGAACTCTGTATAGTTCTGCCATTATGATGCTGAGACTCTAGAAAGTGTGCCGAGAAGATGATGAAGGGTCTGGATGATGAATGGTTGTGGCAGCTAGGCATGTCTAACCTATCAAAGAGAAGGATTGTTGTTGTTGTTAGTTGTGCAGTCATGTCCAACTCATGGACAACATTCCTCCAGGCCTTCCTGTCCTCTACTATCCTCTGGAGTCCATGTAAGCTCATGCCTACTGCTTCAGTGACTCCATCCAGCCACCTCCTTCTCTGTTGTTCCCTCCTTCTTTTGCCCTCAATCATTCCCAGCATTAGGTTCTTCTCCAGTGAGTCCTTCCTTCTCATTAATTGGCCAAAGGCTTTGAGTTTCCTCTTCAGGATCTGGCCTTCTAAAGAGCAGTCAGGATTGATCTTCTCTAGGACAGACCAGTTTGATCACCTTGCAGTCCACTGGACTCGCAGGAGTCTTCTCCAGCACCATAGTTCAAAGGCCTCCATTCTTTGGCGGATTAGAGAAGGGTCAGGATATAACATAATAATGGTCCTCCAGTACTTGAGAGCTGTCACAGAGAAGAGAGGATTGACATATTCTCTATCCCTAGCAACTGCCATTCAAAGTATGCCACAAAAGAAAAATCATAGAATCATAGGGCTGGAAGGGACCTCTGATGTCTTCTAGTGCAACCTCCTGCTCAAGTCAGGTTCATTATACCATCCCAATCAAATGATGGTCCAGTCTAGTTTTGAAAACCTCCAGTGAAGGAACACCCACTGCTCAGGAGGCAAATTATTCCATAGATTAATTATTCTCACTATCAGAAAATTTATACTTTATTCTAATTTATAGAATATAAATGAATATAAAGCAATACCTAAGTTGGAATCTATCACCGTATCTAAACTTGCAAATTCAATTACTGTATATAACATGCAGTAGCACTTAGACTTATATACTGCTTTACAGTGCTTTACAGCCCCCCCCCAAAAAAAGTGGTTTACAGAGTCTTGCCTCCAACAATCTGGGTCCTCATTTTACCTACCTGGGAAGAATGGAAGGCTAAGTCAACCTTGAGCTGGTGAGGACCGAACCCCTGGAAGTTGGTAAAATTAGCCTGCAATACTGCATTCTAAGCATTGCACCATCACAGTTCGTGCACCTGTTTTTATTACTTAGCTGACATTCCTAAAACTCTACCAGGATCAACGTCCTTAGCAATAGCACTTACACTTATATACCACTTCACAGTGCTTTACAGCCCTTTCTAAGGGGTTTACAAAGTTAGCGTATTGCCCCAACAATCTGTGTCCATATTTCACTGACCTCGGACAACTGGAAGGCTGAGTCAACCTTGAGCCTGGTGAAATTCAAACTGTCAAATTGCAGGCAGCTGGCAGGCAGCAGAAGTAGCTGCAGTACTGCACTCTAACCACTGCACCACTGTGGCTTATCATCAAAGACCAAGGGGCAGGGTGAATTGCCATGTTGGATTTGGGATGATGAAATTGATGCCAGGTTAACATTTCCCCCCATTCTGAATCAAAACCAAATTCAATGTCAGCCTTATTTTTTTTAAAAAAAAAAAAACCACCTTGTAAGTTGCAAACAGATAGCAGATAGTTTTGATTGTTCGTTTGGTACAAGTGCGGCATGGCAATATTGTGTGTGTCAGGGAGACAAATCTGCAGTTGGAAACTCAGCAGGAGCGAGGAGGACCAGAGAGGGAACTCTGCTGAGCAAACTGGCTTGGTGTGGGCAGGGGGGGTGGGGGGAGGGTGGGAGAGACTGTAGACTTTGGAGAACATACCAGAGGTCCACAAAACAGCTTGGCAAAAGTGATGGAATTCCAGAAGCTGAGAAAAGAGCTACTTTCCCCCCCCCCCACCCTTCCTTCTCCGCTCTTGGATAGACGAAGCAAACCCCGAAATGATTGAAGGGTTGAAGCAAATAAAAAACCACGGTAAACAGCTGCATTCAAAATTGTTTGTATACGTAGAGTTTGTGAAGCTAATTAAATATTATTGTGAAAAGAGAAAGAATTGTGTCTGCTTATTTGAAACGTTGCTGTCATTTTTACACACACACACACACACAGACAGACAGACACACTCTTCAGCAGGCCATTATTCTGTATTCTCCACTCCTGGATGAGAATGGGTCCCCCATCCGTCAAATTTCTCACTCAACTGAGCCCTCCGTGAGCTTCGCCATTTGTCGGCACATTCCTCCAACATTGTTAAACTTTGACAAGCCACGGAGATACGGCGCTAAAAGAAGGAGAGACAAAGCTCTTTTGAAAACGAACAAGAACAAAAGAGCGAGAACAAAAGCCGTTTGTCCTCCAGGCCAATACTACCACCACAACCAAAAAAGGGAAAAGGAGAAAAAGGGATGCCAGGCCAAATCAGCAAGTCTGCAAGTGAATTTCCTAGTTATACCAGATGAAACATCACCCAAGCCATTTTGACAGATTGTTAATGTTACCAGGGTTGAACGTGATTAATATGCCTGCTCCATCAATGACAGAGAGGAAAAGGTTTTTTTATTAAAAAAAAATATGCACAGAGGTGACTGTCTCTGAATTTGTTAAGAGAGGGAAAGGAGGCGGGCAGCTCGTAGAAATGCAGCGGGCGATGTTAGCAGTTTGACCAGGGTCTTCTGGATCAAAACAGAAGGGCCCCCAATTAGAAAGAAATATGAGATGGAGAAGACCAGGTTGAAGAAATGCAGTGGGCCATGTTAGCAGCCTGACCAGGGTCTTCTGGATCAAAGCAGAAGCGTCCCTGATTGGAAACAAAAGATGGGATGGAGAAGACCAGGTTGAAGAAATGAAACAAGCCATGTTAGCAGCTGACCAAGGTCTTCTGGATCGAAGCAGAAGCGCCCCTGATTGGAAACAAAAGATGGGATGGAGGAGACCATCCTCTCCTTAAGTAGCTGAAGGAACATTTGATGGTCTCCCCTCTCTTTCTCCTTCCCAAGGAAGCAATTAAGAAGGATGTGTGTATGTCATCATCAACACCATTCAGTTGTGTCTGATTCTTGGCCACTCTACGGAACAGCACTCTCCGTGGACATCTATCTCGCACCTTTTCCTTCATACCTGCCATGGTCATCCTGGTGTCATACTTTATAGTGTCCAGCCATTGGGAACTTGGTGGCCCCTCACTCTTTTTTTCTGCTGATCACTCCCAGCATGATTAACCTTTCGAGGGAGTCAGCTCACGTGACATGGCCAATGTGTGATGCCCTTTGTTTGGTGAGCTTGGCTTGGAGCGATGTTTTGGTGAGGTTCGGTCTAGGACTTCTTTGTAATTTTTGAAGTCCGTGGGAATACATAATAGTTATCTCTAGCACCATAGTTAGGAGGTATTTCAGAATAGAATAACATAGTGGGAAGGGACCTTGGAAGTCTTCTAATCCAACCCCCTGGCTAGGCAGGAAACCATACACCATTTCAGACAAATAGTTATCCAACATCTTCTTAAAAACTTCCAGTGTTGGAGCATTCACAACTTCTGGAGGCAAGTTGTTCCATTGATTGATTGTTCTAATTGTCAGGAAATTTCTCCTTAATTCTAAGTTGCTTCTCTCCTTGATTAGTTTCCATCCATTGCTTCTTGTCCTGCCCTCAGGTGCTTTGGAGAATAGCTTGACTTCCTCTTCTTTGGGGCAGCCCCTGAGATATTGGAACACTGCTATCATGTCCCCCCTAGACCTTCTTTTCATTAAACTAGACATACCCCAGTTCCTACAAACATTCTTCATATGTTTTAGTCTCCAGTCCCCTAATCCTCTTTGTTGCTCTTCTCTGCATTCTTTCTAGAGTCTCCACATCTTTTTAACATCGTGGTAACCAAAACTGGATGCAGGATTCCAAGTGTGGCCTTACCAAGGCATTATAAAGTGGTATTAACTCCTCACGTGATCTTGATTCTATCCCTCTGTTTATGCAGCCTAGAACTGTGTTGGCTTTTTTGGCAGCCGCTGCACATGGCTGGCTCCGATTTAAATGGTTGTCCACTAGGACTCCAAGTTCTCTATCATAGTTACTACTATTAAGCAAGGTACCAGATATACTGTACCCATGCATTTTGTTTTTCTTACCTAAATGTAAAACCTTACTTTTTCACCATTGAATTTCACTTTATTAGATAGTGCCCAATGTTCAAGTCTGTCAAGTGACTACCCTTCTCCTATGTGCCTTTTTCAGAGTTCAGTTTTGGCACCCATAAATAACAATTGGATTGCGTTGACTAATCTACATTTGGTTGAGAGGTTGACATCGTGAGTCTTCCAGAAATTATTCTCATCAGACATTGCAGTCGGTTGTTCCAAGTGCCTCCTGATCTCAAGGCTACAGTCATCACATTGGTCAATTTGTGTGTATAGAGCAACACAAATGGCACGTTCTTAGAATGCAAAGAATTGCCTTTCTTTCAAACACTAGGAGTGATACAGAACAGATTATTTCCTCCAAAAAAGCATGGTGGGAATTGACAATACTCGTGGGTGTTGAATATTTGATGGTTTCCCCAATCCTTCTCATGCCCAGGGAAGCAACCAAAAAGAGAGTGTGTGTGTAGAGCAACAAAAATGCCACTTTTGGGGGAATGTAAGCAATTACTGTACCTTTTTTTCCATCACTAGGAGTGATATAGAACAGATTATTTCCTCCAAAAAAAAGAATGGTGGGAATTGACAAATCTCAGAGGCTTTGGACTGTAGGAATAGCAGCCTTGCTCTTTGACAAGGCTGCTGTAAGAATATACAATTTTATGTGCCGGAAGTTGTGTTTGATTTTGGTTTGAATTCTTCATGGCTAGGGAGCTATAGATCAGAGTAAATCAATTTTGCTTTAACCTTTCAAGGAAAATGGGTCAATTCATTGTGAAGGATTTTTCTTTTTGACAAACAGTTTTAAGAATAAAAATATCTGAATCCCTTTTAATTTGCAAATGTCCCTAATAAGGGAAATATATTGGTGAATGGCTTCCATTAACCTACATAATTCTTAACTTAAATTCCTAAAATTACCCCTTTTTAATATACTTTTAATTCAATGGTGATGTCCTTAGTTAAACATATTGGTCACAGGCAGGATTTTGGAATGTAAGTTTTACAAATATATTCTTCTTTTTTACGGAACTACCTCATTGGTCATAAAAAGTAATCACGTGACCCTGGGACAAGGCAACTGTGATAAGTACATGTCAGTTGCCAAGCATCTGAACTATGATCACATAACCAGGGGGATGCTGCAACCATTATAATTCATTCATTCATTTTCATTTTATTGGTTTTGTATGCCACCCACTCCCGAAGGACTCCGGGCGGCTTACAATAAAACAGGGAAAGGGGATAATAAGACAATACAAGACAATACAACAAATTAAAATACGACAACATTCACAGATGAAGTGGGGCTGGATACTTCAACAGCCCCCAGCCTGTCGGAACAGCCAGGACTTAGTAGCTTTATGGAAGGCCGGGAGGGTAGTAAGGGTCCGGATTTCAATGGGGAGCTTGTTCTAGAGGGCCGGAGCTGCAACAGAGAAGGCTCTCCCCCGGGGGGTCGCCAACCGGCATTGGCTGGCAGATGGAATCCAGAGGAGGCCAAGTCTGTGCGATCGAATCAGTCTTTGGGAGGTAATTAGCAGGAGGTGGTCTCTCAGGTACCCAGGTCCGATGCCATGAAGGGCTAAGAGTCATAATTGGTCATAAGTCACTGTTTCAACGCTGTTGTAACTTGAAACAGTCACTGAATGGACGATTGTAAGTCAATGACTACCTGTTAGCTTCTCTACCCCTTTTAATTCAAGCAGTTCCAGTCATTTCTTTCTGCTTCTCATTTAAGCAAACCGTAATTTGTTCTAAGGTTTGTGGTGGCTCAGTGGCTGAGACACTGAGCTTATCAATCAGAAAGATCAGCAGTTCAGCAGTTCGAATCCCTCGTGCCACGTAACGGAGTGAGCTCCCATTACTTGTCCCAGCTTCTGTTAACCTAGCAGTTGGAAAGCACGTTAGAAATGCAAGTAGAAAAATAGAGACCACCTTTGGTGGGAAGGTAACAGTGTTTCGTGTTCCTTTGGCATTTAGTCATGCCGGCCACATGACCACGGAGACGTCTTTGGACAGCGCTGGCTCTTCAGCTTTGAAACTGAGATAAGCATCGCCCTCTAGAGTCGGGAACTACTAGCAAATATGTGCAAGGGGAACCTTTACCTTTAATTTGTTCTAAAGATAAAACAGTTTTATCATTAACAAGGCATGTACAAAGATTAAAATAGGCTCCATATTTCTATCCTCAAAAGGTCACCCATCAGGATATATCCAAAAGGGATCATTTCTGCTTTGTTTTTTCCCCCCATATTTTTTGATAGATTTAGATTTACCCTTTGATTGAGGGCTCAAGAGGGCATTCAACAGTGGTGAAATCTAATTTTGTTTGCCACTGGTTCTGTGGGCATGGCTTGGTGGTGGTGGTGGGGTCATGTGATTGGGTGGGCGTGGCCAACTTTTTTCTACTTTTTAAAGCATTTCCCCCCCTACCTATTCATCTGAACCAGCAGGAAAAATATGCTTTAAAAAGTGAAAAAAATGGTTCTGAAGATCGTGCGTATCAGTTATGAGCCCCATAATCATCAGAACCATTTTCTTTCACTTTTAAAAGCATTTTTTCCTCCTGGTTTGAGCGAATAGGTAGGAAAAAATGCTTTAAAAGGTGGAATAAAGAGGGTCCAACAATCACATGGCTCCCAGCTGACCACGCAATCATCAGAACCATTTTATTTCACTTTTTAAAGCACTTTTTTACTACTGGTTCATGCGAAACCTTTTTTTGCTACCAGTTCTAGCGAACTAGTCAGAACTGGTAGCATTTCACCCCTGGCATACAAGGGGAATCTTCGTTAATTTTATCATGGCTGCATAAACAGAAGGATAGAATCTAGATCACGTGAAGTATTAACACCACTTTATAATGCCTTGGTAAGGACACACTTGGAATCCTGCATCCAGTTTTGGTTACCACGATGTAAAAAAGATGTGGAGACTCTAGAAAGAGTGCAGAGAAGAGCAACAAAGAGGATTAGGGGACTGGAGACTAAAACCTATAAAGAACAGTTGCAGAAACTGGGTATGTCTACTTTTGATGAAAAGAAGGAGTAGGGGGGACATGATAGCAGTGTTCCAATATCTCAGGGGCTGCCACAAAGAAGAGGGAGTCAAACTATTTTCCAAAGCACCTTAACACAGAACAAGAAGCAATGGGTGGAAACTAATCAACGAGAGCAGCAACTTAGAATTAAGGAGAAATTTCCTGATAGTTAGAACAATTAATCAGTTGAACAGCTTGCCTCCAGAAGTTGTGAATGCCCCAACACTGGAAGTCTTTAAGAAGATGCTGGATAGCTATTTGTCTGAAGTGGTGTAGGGTTCCCTGTCTAGGCAAGGGGTTGGACTAGAAGTCCTCCAAGGTCCCTTCCAACTCTGCTATTGTATTATCAACTCCCTCCCCAAAACGCCTCTGGAGATAAATTGGGCCAAGTGATTAAATCAATCAGTGAGTTTCCACAATGAGGGCAAAGTTAAACTGGAATCGTCTCAGTCCAAGACTACTTTCTGTTCTCCCATAACTGGACTGATCTCTGGTCTGTTTTTGACAGTCATGTCCATATCACACGTTTCTTGGAGCCTTTCTTAAGTTACATTGTTCGCTTATAGATTATTTGATAGTCCAGTTAAAAGAGCCTTAGGAATTGGCAGATACTTTAGAAGTTGGAGTCACATCAGCTATAATTGAGGAAGTCCAAAAGTACTTCAGGAGATATAGTTTACCTTACTCTTCATGTTTCCTTAAGTCTGAATTTACTAATTCCAGATGTTTGAGCTTGTGTTCATGTAGGTTGCAACTTACCAAATTGCTATAAAATTCATCTGGAACCATGTCATCAACCATCTTGGGATAAGGAAACCCAATTCCAGAAATCCCTATTTGGCATCTTTCCAAGACCTTGTTGAACTACAAAATTTAGTTTTGGTTTTTTTTTTCCTTAAGTGATAAATGAGTAGACTGGGCTTGTCTTGTGAAAAATCATCAGCTGCAAGATAGAACATGTATTTATCTTTGAGTTTATGGTCTGATTCACTCCAGTCAGTTCACATAAATATTAAAATCATTTTAAAAAATCAAATGACAAATGAAAATAAGAATTTATTTGCCAACTTGGATTTCAGGGGTAGCAATAGCACTTAGACTTTTAGACCACTTTATAGTGCTTCACAGCCTTCTCTGAGCAGTTTGCAGTGTCAGCATATTGACCCCCCCCCAACAACCTGAATCCTCATTTTACCATCGTCAGAAGGATGAAAGGCTGAGTCAACCTTTAGCTGGTCAAGATCGAACTCCTGCTTATGGGTTGAGTTGGCCTGCAATACTGCATTTTAACCACTGCGCCACCACAGCTCACATAGGATGGAGTGTATTTCCAAGTAATGGGGCCACCCCAGAAAATTCATGCTTCTAAACCCCTGTAAAACCCAAGGGAGAAAACCTGAAGCATCCCAGGCTGATTATTCAAATGAGGGAGATTGTATTTGGACAAGTTTGTCTAGTAGATCAAAACCATGTTGCTTTCTAGATTAAACCCATCATCAGGGAACAAAATGGCAGTCAATGCCAGGACTGCAAGATTGATCTAGCCCTGCTTAAGGAGGTCTCTCCTGCCAGCTAAAGGCCTGCTGCATTCTACACCAGCTAACAGGTCTGGATTGTCGTGAAAAGAGGTCCAGCAGAGTGAATTAAAGCAATCCATTCGCAAGTTAGTGAAGATGGGACCCTGTTGTCACCAGAAGAAATACAACATCAGCTGAAGCTAGAAAAAAAGTCTTCTGGGCACAGTCTCCACCATTTATTTATTTATTTATTTATTTATTTATTTATTTATTTATTTATTTATTTATTTATTTATTATTTGTCAACAAGTACAAGGAAACAAGTATGGAAACACATGAAACAATGGCACAAATAAATGGATATCAATGAGCAAAACATAGCCATAAACGCATGAAAAGAGTATATTTAAATGGAACAGTAGGACAGGGACGGTAGGCACACTCATGCGCTTATGCACGCCCCCTTAGGGATCTCTTAAGAAATGTGTAAGGTCCTCGGTAGACAGCTGAAGGTAAAAGGCACTTCCGGGGGCAGGGGGGGTGTTAGAGGAACTAATAACAGGATCAGGTAGGGTGTTCCATTTACCTTTCCAATTACTACTCTGTTGAAATAGTTTTTCCTGCAATCAAGATTAGAACAGATTATATTTAGTTTGTATCTCTTGATAGCCCTTGTGTTATTGCAATTGTAGTAAAAGTAGTCATTCCTACATTAACAGGTAGGATGTTATGGTAGATTATCTTGTGCACTAAGCTCAGGTAGATGGCCTAGTTCAAAGTTATCCAGGTCTAAAATTTCAAGCCTAGTGCTATATGGAATTTTATGACGAGCAGAGTAGTTGAGTCCTCTTCTTGTAAAATACCTCTGGACCCTCTCTAATGTTTTAATGCCCGAAATGCAGTGTGGGTTTCAGGCAATGGTGGGTTTCAAAAATTTTTAGAACCTCTTCTGTAGGTGTGGCCTGCTTTGTGGGAGTGGCTTTCTGGACATGTGATCAGGTTGGAGTGGCTTGCTGGCCATGTGACTGGGTGGAAGTGGCTTGCCAGCCATGTGACTAGGTGGGCCTGGACAACTTGTAAAATGTGGTGAAACTCACTTAACAACACTCTTGCTTAGCAACCACAACGTTGGCTCAGAAACTCTGGCATTTGAAGCACAAACTTGACAGCTTTAAGACTTGTGGACTTCAACTCTCAGAATTCCTCCTCTCGCTCTTCATCTTGATGATGTGCAGACGGGTGGGAGGAGGGAGTTGGAATCAGTTCTAAATGGCACTGTAGATTTGTGGAACCTCTTCTATAGAAGAGGTTAGAACTGGCAGGAACCCACCCCTGGTTCCAGGCAGGTGAGCAGTATTCAAGTATAGGTCTTGATAGCAAAGAAAAGTTTGAATCTTTTTGCAACACCTTTGAGATATGACACCCTTCCAGAAAGTCATAAGGGGTTAGCTCAGAATTGTGTTTCATGAAATGAACGTCTTTGGAATAATAAATACACTTTTTCATTCTAAAGAAGGCAAATTCCTAAATACCAGTTTAGAAAAGCAGCAGGATGAGAATTTTTGCAAGAAACCAAGGACCACAATTGTTGAATTGGTGAAGAATGAGATAGATACTCTTCCCAAACAGTTAAGATGCTTGGCTTGTCAATCAAAGGTCAGCCATTCAAGACTCGAGTGCTGTGTGATGGGGTGAGTGCCCATTACATGCCTCAGCTCCCACCTAGCAGTTCGAAAGCATGCACATGGAAATAGATAAATAGGTACCACTTTGGTGGGAAGGTAACAGTGGTCCGTGTGCCTTGTGTAATAGTCATGGCAGCCACATGACCATGGAAACATCTTTAAACAATTATGGCTCCCTCAGCTAGAAAACAGATAAGCACCAAGAGTAGGATGAAACCTTCACCTTTTTACCTTTAAGTATGAGGTCCCTCTGTCCCAGCAGAAATGTTGGCTGGTATAGTCTTCCCATCAGACCAAAAAAAAAAAAAATGAATGCAAGTGCACAAGTGGCAACTGGACTTTCTTTGTTTTTCTTGAAGATGTTTCACTTCTCATCCAAGAAGCTTCTTCAGTTGACAGTTAACTTGTTCGGTGAACTGAAGAAGCTTCTTGGGTGACAAGTGAGATTTCTTCAAGGAAAAGCAAAGGATGTCCAAGTTGCCCTTTGAAATAGCAACTTTGGGACAACCATGAACTGGATGAGAGGTGGTATTCAGCCAGTTTTGACAGGTTCTAGAGAACCAGTAGCGGATATTTTGAGTAGTTTGGAGAACTAGCAAATAGGCTGGCCCCGCCCCTGCTGTCTCCCAGCTGATCTTCTTTGTTGCCCTGAACAGGAGGACAGAACTGGAAAGCAAGTTAGTGGGGAGGGAATGGGGATTTTGTAGTATCCTTTCCCTGCCACGCCCACAAAGCCATGCCCACAAAGCCACACCCACAGAACCAATAATAAAAATATTTGAATGCCACCACTGAACTGGATGGGCTAAGAACCTCCATAAATGCCCCTTGCACTAGGTTCCTCCTCTGGGTTTAGTCCCGTTTTTCCTCCTGGCCTACGTCCCGTCTTCCATCTTTCCCAGAATTCTTTGCCTAGCAAACTCTAAGTGAGCCCCATTCTTCACAAAAGCCGACAGTTTCCAAGTGTGGCCAAGCGCATCTTGCTGAATACAGCTGTGGTGATCCGAGCTGATTTTTTTGCTTCTGATGGACTGCAATTAGGCTGTACGGAAAAGAGAGGCTGCAAAAGCTTTCCTCTGTTGGGGCTACACACGATATTAATGACTTGGGTTTCTCTTCTCTGCCCCCCCCCTCTCTCTCTTTGAAAGATCTGAAGCCGGCCTGCTGCTCAACCCATTCTGGCTTGTAATGAGCATATTAATAAGCAGGGTGGTCCAGGTTAATCCCACCAGCTTTAAAAATACACAGTTTGGTTGGGACGGGAGGAAACACAACGTTTCATTAAGGAAATCAGGACCGAACAGTTGCATGTGGGAAAGGCAGCTGGCTTGGCCCCAAGGTTTTCAGAACCTGGCCACTCCCCTTTAGTCATTACAGAAAGAGACCTGACAAGATGAGAAATTACACCGGGAAAAAAGAATATTAGGATTAATTGTCTTGAACCAGTGCAGCGGAGCAGGTATGCAAGTGAAATCAAGGTGCAGATAATGAGGGCCAATGAGAACCTTTTATAGCCTTCCCTCATAAAGAAAAGTATTTAAAAGAGCTTATTCAGCTTTTTCCAGGCTGCTAAAATTGGATGGTTATTTTAAAAAAAAAGAAAAGAAAAAGGAATTGGGGGTGGGGGGGGAGACAAGTTCCAAACATTCCTTGCTATACGATAATTATAGAGTAATAAAGAAAATGTCTTTTTCAGGTTTAACTTTCAGATACATCATACCCTGGGTTTAACGGGGATGAGTTATATGAGGGTTGTTTTCTTTACCTTCTAGGATTGATCTATTTATCATCTATCGATCCATTCATATCGATCCATCTAAATATTTATTTATTTATCCATTACATCTATCTATCCATGCACATCCATCCATCCATCCATCCATCCATCCATCTATCCACCCATCTATCTGTCCATATTTATCTATCCATCCACATCCATGCATCGATCCATCCATTTATCTATCATTCTATCATCTATCTATCTATCTATTTATCTATCTATCTATCTATCTATCTATCTCTCATCTAGAGATAGATAGATAGCTAGATAGCTAGATAGCTAGATAGATAGATAGATAGATGATAGATCCATCTTCTATCTCATCTCTCTTTCATCTATCTATCCATTCTATCTCTATCTATCTATCTATCTATCTATCTATCTATCTATCTATCTATCTATCTATCTATCTATCTATCTATCTATCTAGCTATCTAGCTATCTAGCTATCTAGCTATCTAGCTATCTAGCTATCTAGCTATCTAGCTATCTAGCTATCTAGCTATCTAGCTATCTAGCTATCTAGCTATCTAGCTATCTAGCTATCTAGCTATCTAGCTATCTAGCTATCTAGCTATCTAGCTATCTAACTATCTAACTATCTAGCTATCTATCATCTATCACCATGATGGCAAACATGGTCCAGTCCTGGAGTCAGGGGAAGGCTCTGATGAGTGCTCTGCATCAGAGGCAGAGATGGGATCAAGGCCATCTGTTAGTTATCAGCTGCCTTCAGAGTTGGATATCAGTGGGGCAGAAGAACAGCTGGAGCCTGTTCCCAGTGTGTGTATGCACTGGAACAGCTAAGGAACCAAGGTCGACAAAGCCACAGGTGGATGGTGAATGATCCCTCCCATAGGGAATAAAGAGGAGAGAAAGGGGAGTGGCATTTGCAGAAGACAATTAGTTCAGTTCATTAGGGTGAAGATCTGTTCCTGACTTCTTGCCAAGTATTGTCTGCTACAGAGTGGCGTTTGGAAGATATCGGCCTGGCAGCTCTCCAAGCCTGATAAAGATCTGTAGTTGTGAAATCTCTTGAAAGACTGTTGGCTGGGGCTTTGCTGGAGAGGAGAGGAATTCCCTTTAAGTGAAATAAAAAGGATTTTATTGGGACGAGGAGTCTGTGTCGTGCTCTTGTGAAGCCTAGGTCAGAACAGAAAGACAGGTCACAAAATCAGTACTATAGGGTATGAAAAGTCAGCCTTTTGCTTCTAATAATCCCCTAAGGTAAAAATTTCCTCCACTGTCAGTTTTCAGATCCCTAGTTTGAGAAACAGATGCCTCTTCCCCCCACCCCCAAATACCCATTTTGATAAATGAATTTAATATGGGAATGGTCAAGAATGGAACTAATAACATTGGATTGTACAAAACCTGAGTCTATGTTGGGTCGCTCCCTAAAGTTCTCCTGGAATTAAAAAAAAATTTTTTTTTATTATAAAGAGGTATATTCCATTTTTGGCAAGGTGAATGGATGGGAGTTTTATTTATTTATTGAACAAGCTCAGCTCACTCTGATAAATGGTATTTAAAAACGATAGGTGTGTTGGATCGGGAAACCAAAAGGTCACGCTATAAAAGGCTTTTTAAAAGAAAAATACAGCAGACTTCAGCACACAGACAATCTGTCTCATTGTAGGTAGCCTGTTTAAATGACGAAAGTTCCCCACAATTCCAAGCCACTTGCAGTCACAGGTAGATTCTATTTTGGGTTTTGGAAAGTCATCCTGTCCTTTTGATAAGACTCTGCCAAAATCAAATTTTAAAAAACGTCTGGTTTCCCATCACAGAATCTCTTCTTCGGAGCAAATGCAGTAAAACATCACAGAGGAAAAGTGAAAGGAAGAGCAACAAAGATGCTAAGGGGTCTGGACACTAAATCATATCCTGTTAATCATGTTAACACCACCTTATAATGCCTTGGTAAGGCCACACATGGAATACTGCATCCAGTTTTGGTCACCATGATGTTAAAAAGATGTTGAGACTCTAGAAAGAGTGCAGAGAAGAGCAACAAAGAGGATTAGGGGACTGGAGGCTATGAAGAATGGTTGCAGGAACTGGCCATGGCTAGTCTAGTAAAGTGGAGGACCAAGGGAGACATGATAGCAGTCTTCCAATACTTGAGGGGCTGCCCCAAAGAAGAGGGAGTCAAGCTATTCTCCAAAGGCAGAACAAGTAGCAATGGGTGGAAACTAATCAAGGAAAGAAGCAACTTAGAAATAAGGAGAAATTTCCTGACAATTAGAACAATTAATCAGTGGAACTACCGTACTTGCCTCCAGAAGTTGTAGATGCTCCAACACTGGACGTTTTAACAAGATGTTGGATAACCATGTGTCTGAAGTTGTGTAGGGTTTCCTGCCTAAGCATGGGGTTGGACTAGAAGACCTCCAAGGTCCCTTCCTACTGTTCTATTCTATTCTACATGATGAACAATTGAGGAAACTAAGTATGTATATTCTAACAAAGAGAAGAACTGGGGTGACATAATAGCTGTCTTCCAATACTTGAGAGACTATCACAGAGAAGGTGGGGGGGGAGGTTGACTTATTCTCCAAGTGCCTGAGGGCAGGACAAGAAGCAATGAGTTTTTAGAATTCTTTATTGGCCAAGTGTGATTGGACACACAAGGAATTTGTCTCCGGTGCATAAGGTCTCAGGGTACATATAAGCAATAAGTGATAAATCATGATTATAATCATAAAATACATTCATCATAAATCATAAGATACAACACCCAGTGACAGTCAGAGGATACTAAATAAACAATCAACATAAATCATACCAAACAAAACAGTTAATACAAGTTGCAAGATACAAGCAACAAAGTTATAGTCATAAGAAGATAAGCAAAAAGGTAATAGGAAAAATGAGAAGGCTAATAGTAGTAGAACCCTCCTAGGTAGTTTGATAAGAGTTGTGGGGATTACTTGTTTAGCAGAGTGAGGGCATGGGCGGGGGATGTCCTTGTGTCTAGTTGTTTTGTTGTGCAGTGCCCTATAGCATCACCTTGAGGGAAGAAGTTAAAACAGTTTATGTCCAGGATGTGAAGGGTCTGTAGATATTTTCACAGTCCTCTTTAACAGCAATTAAAGAGTGATCCAGCCTAGAATGAAGAAGAAATTGCCTTCAGAAATTTTGGTGCTCCATCACTGGACGTTTTCAAGAAGAGATTGGACAACCATTTGCCTGAAAAGGTATAGGTTTCCCTGCTTGGTTTAGAAGACCTCCAAGGTTGCTTCCAACCCTATTGTTCTATGTTCTATAAAGAGCAGTCCTGACCAGAGTTATCTTATGGTCTGTGTGGAGTAACCATTGAGACAAAAGAATAACATCTGCATCAGGCTTGTCATAAGGAGGAAGGTAACAGCTGAATTGCTAAGACCATCACTGCAGTCTTGCTTAACAAAGACCTAAATTCAGGTCTAGCTTTAGCCATGAAAGACTTCCAAAGATGGTCCATAAAACTCACACATGAAAAGTTAAGAGAATCTCTCTGGTCATAATTCAATAGGCCCAATACCAAAGGAAAGAGGAATTGGGGTAGGAGAAGGGAGAGAAGAGTGGATTTTCTTCTCCCTTAGTGGGAGGAGAAAATAAAATCAAAGAATGTATCTAAAGGATGGAAAGATCCAGTGATGGGTTCCTACCGGTTCGTACTGGTTCGGCCAAATTGGTAGTGGTTTGGCAGTCTGAGTCGCTGGAACCGGCAGTGACCCAGGCCAGCCACACATCCGAACTGGATCTCCAGGTGGTCATCTATGGCATCTTTTTTTATTGTACTGCACATGTGCACGGAGCACACGCGCAGTGCATCCATGAGCGAGTCGGCAGTAGTTCTTGCCGGAACCCCTGGAAAGATCCCTGGAAAGATCTAATGAATAGATGGAATGACATTCTTCTTGTGAATGTCAGGATGATTCAGGTCACAGAACAGAATTACAGAGTTGGAAGGGACCTTGGAGGTCTTCTAGTCCAACCCCTTGGTCAGGCTGGAAACCCTATACAATTTCACTCAAATGATGGTCCAATCTCTTCTTTAAAATGTCCAGTGATGGAGCATTCACAACTTCTAGAGGCAAGTTGTTCCACTGATTAATTGTTCTAACTGTCAGGAAATTTCTCCTTAGTTCTAAGCTGCTTCTCTCCTTGATTAGTTTCCACCCGTTGCTTCTTGATCTACCCTCAGGTGCCCTGGAGAACAGTTTGACTCCCTCTTCTTTGTGGAAACCCCTGAGATATTGGAACACTGCTATGTCTCCCCTAGTCCTTCTTTCTATTAAACTAGACATACCCAGTTATTGCAACTGTTCTTCATATGTTTTAGCCTCCAGTCCCCTAATGACCTTTGTTGCTCTTCTCTGCACTCTTTCTAGAGTCTCAACATCTTTTTTGCATCATGGCGACCAAACCTGGATGCAAATATTCCAAGTGTGGCCTTACCAAGGCATTATAAAGTGGTATTAACCTTTCACGTGATCTTGATTCTATCCCTCTGTTTATGCTGGCTCATGTTTAAATGATTGTCCACTTAGGTCCCAATGGACCTTGAACTCCTGATTTCTAATGGTAGCTAGTGGTGATTCCTCATGTTTTCTGCAACCCCAGGTCAAATGAATCCAGATCTTTTTTTGAATTCTGGTGGCTAGATGAAAAGTGGACACTTGCAGCAGAAGGGAAGTCCCGATAATTTCTGTTTAATTCATTCCTTTCTCTGAGCTTGGAAAAGCTTTAAGCCTTTTTGTTGAACCACTTCACAAGGGTTTTATTCTTTCTACTCTACATACTTCACCATGTTTAGAGAACATGGTTGCCTGCGTGATGAGCCCCATAAACCAAGGAAATCTATTTATCTAAGCTTTCTCTTTGCAGATTCTTTGGGGAGGCAGCAGAAAGAACAGTAGAGGTTTATCACAAGCTGTCACTCTACCTAAGCAGGAATGTCGAGAAATATGGAAGATGTACCCCTATAACCACTTGAGTAATTCTTGGTGCATGAGTGGTATTTTTTTTTTTTTCAGGAAATATATTTTATTCAATTTTCACATCCCATTTGCAATCATTTATATACAGGGTATTTACTATAAGAAAAGAAAAAAAAAAGAAAAAGGGAATAAAACGAACAAGTAAAAAGGAAACACAACTCATCATTCACAACCCCACCTAACCCTTGCGTCCTCCATACACCCCATCTACCCCCTCCAACTTTCCTTTCTCCCTCTAACACTCCCCTCCTACTTCCCTTTCCCCTCAAGCCTTCCTTCTCCCCTTACTCCCCAGACACCCTCCTTACATTCCCCTTACTCCTTACATTCCCCTTACTCCTTCCTTACTCCTCCCTCTTCCTTCCCTCTACCTCCCTCCTTGGTGTATGCCTTTGTTCGAGTGTTGTTTGATCTGATAAAAGTAAAGTAAACCAAGGAAAATAATAATAATAATAATAATAATAATAATAATAATAATAATAATAAAAAAAAAGGAACCACCGTATATAAATACATTCTTGTTCTTATTAAAACTATATTAACACCCCCCCACCCCACCCCCCACAATCCCCATCCCTAATCCTCCCGACTTCCCAGGGTCCACACCTGGCACTACCTTCTATCTAAGATATCTTGTATACATATGGATTAAAAAATAAAAGTAATATATCAAAAAAAAAAAAAAAAAAGAAAAGAAAAGCAGAGAAAGAAAAAAAAGGAAAAAAAGAAAAGAGAAAAGAGAAAAAAGAAAAAAAAGAAACCACTCTTTGTGTTGATCTCAGCCCCCCATCTTTATCTATGCTTAAATAGTATAAATCATTCTATCTATATTTTATTCTCATCTCTTACTTCTTTGCTATTTACCCCGACCTTCTGTAGACTCTCCCGTTCCCTTCCTAAACCTCATGATCCCTTCCAGTAAGATTTAAGCAGCGTAGTTTATGCCATATATTCAAATATAACTTTACAAACAAATAATCAAACTTTCCCATCTAATAAAATTTAAACAACGTAAATGATCTTTCTTTACCCCTTTTTCAAACAGTAATTCAAAATAATCTAACCCGATTTCCCCTTCTTAGTAAAGTTAAGCAGCGTAGATCAGATATTACTTTACACAGGAATCAATTTCTGTAATTCCAACCGACTTCCCCTTCTAATAGAATTTAAATAACTTAGTTCATTCCACATGTATTTTACCCTCATCCCCCACTTGTCTGATATTTACCACTATCAAATTTATACTACCATTTGTTTAAAATATAACTCAGAGCGATTTGTAGCATGAATCCTTCCACATATTCCAATAATACTTTCAGCAAAATTCAGTTAACCTTCTATTTTAAGGTAGTCGCTTCTAACAAAATTTAAACAACATAAATCATTCCACATTCTTTTTACAGTTATCTTAAGATAATCCCAAGCGGCTTCCTGTTCTAATAAGCTTTAAACAACGTAAATTTTGCCCTCATCCCTTGCTTGTCTAATATTTATCACAAATAACGTAGTACTACCATTTGTTTAAAATATAACTCAGAGCGATTTGTAGCATGAATCATTCCACATATTCCAATAATACTTTCAGCAAGATTCAGTTAACCTTCTATTTTAAGGTAGACGCTTCTAACAAAGTTTAAACAACATAAATCATTCCACATTCTTTTTACAGTTATCTTAAGATAATCCCAAGCGGCTTCCTGTTCTAATAAGCTTTAAACAACGTAAATTTTGCCCTCATCCCTTGCTTGTCTGATATTTACCACAAATAACGTAGTTCATTCCACATGCATTTTACCCTCATCTCTTGCTTGTCTAATATTTACCACTATCAAATTTATACTAGCGTTTATTTGAAAAATAACTCAGAACTATTACAACCAACTTTCCCTTCAAATAAAAGTTAAATAGCATGGATCATATTCAAATAATGCTTTCAGCAAGAGTCAGTTAACCTTCTATTTTAAAATAGTCCCATCTAACAAAGTTTAAACAACATAAATCATTCCGCATTCTTTTAACCACTATCAGATTTATGCTAACGTTACTTTAGAATCTAGCTCAAAGTAGTTTCACCCAGCTTTCCCTTCTGATAAAAATTAGTCCACTTTTTCTACCGGAGAGAGGTCTCAAACCCCCATTCAGTCCTCAACTTTAGGAAGTCTTTTGAAGTATCTAAATTCTCGATCTGCGTTCTTCTGCTTCTCCGAGGGAGGAGGGGCTACCCCCTCCATCTTGCAGCCGCATGGCCAGCCGTTTGCTTTCTCCTTCCGCTTGTCTCTCCTCTCTTCCAAGCGCGTCAGGAAGTCCCGCCTTCAGAATCCTACAATAAAAATCTTGAGCTTCCGAAACAGAGTTAAGACGAAATCTTTGATTCTCAAATGTAACCGTGATGCCGGCAGGGGCCTCCCATCTGTATCGAATCTGTTGACTCCTAAGCTCTTTAGTTAAAAAGGCGTAGTCCCTTCTTGCTCTCAACATTTGGAAAGGTATATCTTTGAAGACAATCACGTCCTGGTCATCAACTCGGAGACTGTTATTATGGAACTTTTGCACAATCGCGTTTCTAGATTCTTTTGTAGAGAAATGTATAATTATGTCCCTCGGGAGCTGTCGCTGTTCCGCTATCAAAGAGTTCTGGCGATAGATTTTCCGAATCTGCCAATCAAAGTTAAGTCCCGGGCTTCCCAGCGCATGGCTGAAGGCTTCAGCAAATGTCTGTTTCAAATTCTCTTGCTCCTTTTCACGGAATCCTCTGACTCTTATTGAAAATGCCCTCCTATCAAAATTTAGCGTCATAAGCTGTTCTTCGTTATTTCTAATTTTTTCTTGTAAAATTTGAATATTGGTAGTCAAATCAAAATTAGCCTTCTCCAGACTTTCCAATCTGTTCTCTATTTCAGCAGAGTAATCTGACAGGGCAGACACGGCTGCAAACGTATTCGCCTTCATTTGATTAACTTTAGATTTTAGATCCTCATAAAGTTGCAATACAAATTCCTTAAGTTCTTGCTTAAGGGCATTAAATATTTTAAAGAGATATTCCTGTGTTAAAACTTCTCCAGTAGAGGGCGTAGGAGACAAAGGCTGAGTTTCCAAAAAAGATTGTTTAAATTCTTTAGACACATTTGTAGCAAGACGTTTCTTTGATCTGGGTGCCATAATAGATAAACAAGTAAGCAGTGCTTCGCTCCCCTCTATTTCCAAAGAAAAAGAGTTTATTTTGTTAAGGAGCGGTCTGCAGGAAGATAAGCCCGGCTAAGTACATCCAGTAATCATCCACGGAGAGAAATCGCCATTTTAAAGTCTATTTAAACAAAGAAGTCTTTAAGACAAATGGTGCTGGTATTTAAGATAGTAATAAAAGCATAAATCTCACAGGGGTGGTACCCTCCCGTATCAACTCTAGCTTGAAAAAAACTTTGTTTTGTCCTGGGGGGGGCTAGCCTGTCTGGGGCTGCCAAAAAAAAAAAAAGGCAGCTGAGAAGAACTGGCCGGAGATAAAGGCTCCGCTTCGGCTGGATCTAATCTCTTCCACAGCCAAAAAAAGAAAAAGGCTGTGGCTTACGAATAGACCCTAACCTACGGAGCTATCCTCCCTGCCCCTCTCTTAGCCAAAAAGGGGTGCTATCTATGATCTTATTTAGATATACAGACCAGATCTCTGAGGAGCTCGGTGGAGCCCTCCTCGGCAACAGGCCACGCCCACAGGAAGTCCCCGGTGCATGAGTGGTATTGAGGGAGCCTAAAGCACACTGCTCAGTTTACAAGGTTCTTTTTCAAATATTAATACTCAAAAAAATTACAACTGCAGCAGTTGTTGTACAGTGTCAAGTTCTAAGTGCTTCCTTCAAAAGTTGGATTTTTAACACCAAAATGCAGACTTTGGTTCCCTCTTGAAGAAAATCCATAATTGAGCCCCAAAGATCTTCCTTGAGGAAATATTCTGAAATTCCTCATGTCAAAAAATGACTTTTCTGACACACTTCTACAGTTATCGGAAACTGCAACTGGTGGTTTGAGCTTAACTGAGATGTAAGAAGGCAAGAAATAATTTATTAATTCCCATTGCGAATTGCTTTAATTCCCCTTTGGGTCAGCCAAGATGCTGGACATCAGAAGACCTTCTATCAACAAATTAAGCAAGGTGTGCTCTGTGAAAAAGAAGACTGATTTCTCTAACAACCATGATCTGTATTCCAGAAGGATGGGTTTGATCACACAGAGAGGCACCTGTGTTATAATAGGGTTAGGGTCTTTTCAAGAGTGTGAGAGAAAACATGTGTATATGGTTGAAGGTGAAAATTTTAGCATTTAATCATAGACTTCCATCTATAAACATATTTATCTTTTCCCTACCCTGTAGCCTCCACTGACACTTACATGTGTAACAGAATGACTAACACAACATTTTTCAGCAAATTATTTCCATTTCTAGCTTTTTCTTTCACTCTCTTAATCTTTGTTCTTGTATTACTTGTTGCAATAAATATATCTTGAGCTTTCA
The DNA here is from genome assembly GCF_051295495.1 of Thamnophis sirtalis. Lineage (NCBI taxonomy): Eukaryota > Metazoa > Chordata > Lepidosauria > Squamata > Natricidae > Thamnophis > Thamnophis sirtalis. Next base: position 19,595,650 of record NW_028261382.1, read on the forward strand.
GTAAATTGGGGAGACATTTTATCCCAGCGTAAGCCATGAAACATTAAGAAAACTAAGACCATGGCATCCAGATCTCTCAATTCCTGGCAAATAGATGGGGAATAAATGGAGGTAGTGACAGATTTTATTTTCCTGGGCTCCAAGATCACCGCAGATGGGGACTGCAGCCAAGAAATTAGAAGAGTCTTGCTCCTGGGGAGGAAAGCTATGGCAAATCTAGACAGCATACTAAAAAGCAGAGACATCACCCTGCCAACAAAAGTGTGTACAGTCAAGACTATGGTTTTCCCATTTGCAATGGATGGCTGTGAAGGTTGGACCATAAGAAAGACTGAGCAGCAAACAATTGAGGCCTCTGAACTCTGGTGCTGGAGAAGATTCCTGTGAGTCACTTGGACTGCAAGGTGATCAAACCGGTCAGTCCTAGAGGAGATCAACCTTGACTGCTCTTTAGAAGGCCAGATCCTGAAGATGAAATTCAAGTACTTTGGCAACATAATGAGAAGGAAGGACCCCCTGGAGAAGAGCCTCATGCTGGGAATGATGGAGGGCAAAAGAAGGAGATGGAAGAGAATAAGGTGGCTGGATGGAGTCACCAAAGCAGTAGGCGTGAGTTTAAATGGACTCCGGGGGATGCTAGAGGACAAGAAGACTTGGAGGAGCATTGTCTATGGGGTTGCGAAGGGTCGAACACGACATCACAACTAACAACAACACTAAGTCATGAAAATAATTGCAACCTGGGCATAGAACCATGTCGCCTTATTTTTCTCTTCTTTGTTTTCCTTTTTCCATCAAACCAGCTACCTAACTGGAGGTATATTCTGCTTGCTGTGACCTTGATTTCCAGTATTAGCAGAGCCGAGAATAAAACTAGGTTTGTCCTTCTTTCCTTCTCCCTGTACCATCCTAACCTGTCATTCATGGCCTAATCAGGATGAATTAACTATGGGTTTCTTGCAACTGTTTTTTTTGGGGGGGGCAGCATATTGGAGGTGGCCTTGGAGAATTCCAAGTTCTCCATTCAATTTATGGGCTGAGAAACTGGATGGACACATTTTTCTGCATTTCTCTGGCAATAACATCTCCAACATTTTTATCAAGAGCATCTCTCTCTTTTCATTACCAGGGTATCAATATTACCAGACCTCCTAAGACTAGTTTCCTGCTAATATCGTCCCCTGGGAGTTAATTGAAGTGGTAGGAAACCAGGAAGGCTGGAAGGTTCATTATACCATGAAAGTCAAGGTATTCATACACAATTCTTGGCCACTTTGTGTCTCCATAAGTCCAAGAATGCCACACTCCGCTCACGACAATCCCTTCCCAATTCTCTTCTTCACCGAAAGTGTATTCTCCTTCATCGGAACCAAATGAGAATTGTTAAAAGAAAAGCGAAGGAGATTTTCCCCTGCCTGGAACTAATGTGTCTCACAGCAGGCACCATCTTAGAAGAAGCATTATGTTAAAAAAAAAAAGTCGACTCTGCACGCGGTTAGAGAAAACGAAGGAACTTGTTTCTCTTACAAGGTTCTGTCCCTGTGGGATTTCCCCCCTCGTGTCTCTTGTATTAATTTCCTAACCGTAGCTCTCTGCTGCCTGATTAATCTTTTTAAATTGAGATCACAACTAACACAACTTTAAAAAGTTTGTAATCCAACAACAGTGTTTTTTTTTAAAAAAAATCTCGCTCTTTTTAAAAATTGGGATGAACTATAAAGGTAAAGGTTCCCCTCACACATATGTGCTAGTCGTTCCCAACTCTAGGGGGCAGTGCTCATCTCCATTTTAAAGTCAAAGAGTCAGCGCTGTCCGAAGACGTCTCCATGGTCATGTGGCCGGCATGACTAAACACTGAAGGCACATGGAACGCTGTTACCTTCCCCCCAAAGGTGGTCCCTATTTTTCTACTTGCATTTTTATGTGCTTTTGAACTGCTAGGTTGGCAGAAGCTGGGACAAGTAATGGGAGCTCACTCTGTTATTCAAACTCTGTTATAGGGATTCAAACGGCCCAACTGTTGACTTTTCTGATCAACAAGCTCAGCGTCTTAGCCAATGAACCACCGTGCAGGCCCATAAATTATACTGATTGGAAAAATATTTGGAATAGAAGAGTATATAAGAATATGTCAGTTAGAGTTAAGGAAAATGGATATAAAGTGATATGGAAGCGGTACCTAACACCACATAAATTAAATCAAATAGATGGTAAATATACAAATATTTATTGGAAGTGCAAGAAAGAGGTTGGAAAATACAAACATGTGGTGGGATTGTGATAGTGCACAAAAATATGGGACAGGGTGTTTAGAGAAATTAGAGCACTCTTGAATGTAAATTTAGACATGTCACCAAGAATTGCATTACTGTTGCTGGTACAAAAATGGGATATAAATGAAACGAAAAATGAATTGATTGTAAATTTGATAACGGCAGCTAGACAAGTGATGGATAAATATTGGGGTTGAAATTGGGATATTCAAAGAAATGAGTGGTAAAATGAAATTTGGAGTATGGCAACAAAGGATAAATTAACAATGGAAATTAAATTTTAAAAAAGGATGATCAAAGCAAACAATTATAATGATATATGGAGGGATTTTATAAAATCGGTGTTGGTGGAAGACAAAGGGAATAAACCTATGCAACAATATATGTTGTGTTGGAGGGGATAAGGCAGGGGTGGATTCCTGCCGGCATTACTACCGGTTCGCCGCAGGGACATCTGTGCCTAAAACGGTCTGTGAATGCATGCAACACAGTGGTGGATTTCAAAATTTTTAGAACCTCTTCTGTAGGTGTGGCTTGCTTTGTGGGAATGGCTTGCCGGCCATGTGACCAAGTGGGAGTGGCTTGGCAGTCATGTGACTGGGTGAGAGTGGCTAGCCGGCCATGTGACCGGGTGGGAGTGGCTTGCCAGCCATGTGACTGGGTGGGCATGGCCAACTTGTAAAATGTGGTGACACTCACTTAACAACGCTCTTGCTTAGCAACCAAAATGTTGGCTCAGGAACTCTGGCATTGAAGCACGCAAGTCTTAAAGCTGTCAAGTTACAAGACCCTCGCACCCCTAACCCTTTAGAAAAAAAAAACCAGGGGTATTCAAACTTGACAACTTTAAGACTTGTGGACTTCAACTCCCAGAATTCCTTGTCTCGCTCTTCATCTTGATGATGTGCGGACGGGCAGGGGGAGGGAGCTGGAACCGGTTCTAAATGGCACTGTAGATTTGTGGAACCTCTTCTATAGAAGAGGCTAGAACTGGCAGGAACCCACCCCTGGTACAACATTAAAAAAGGGGGGGAAATAAATTTTTTCAATGAAGATTGTTCTGCGCATGTGCAGAACAGAAAATCAAGATGGTGGCCCCGAGCATAGAACCAGTTTGTGCCCGTATATGGCCAAGTTACTACCTACTCAGCCGAACCGGTCCGAACCGGTAGCAACCCACCTCTGAGATAAGGGCACAATTGGAATATATTGTATATTCTTTAGTTGTTATAGAAGAAGAAATATAAAAGGGGGGGCAGGGGTGTGGGTGCACTGTAATATTAGGTTTTTTTCCTTTTTTTCTTTCTTTTTTCCCCTTATTTCGATGTACAGTGTATGTATTTTGTTTGTATTCTTTGCATTTAAAAAATAAAAAATATTTTAAAAATATATATTGCAGGCCTTTTCGAGTCTCTTTCAAAAGCTCCTTTTTGGGGGGAGCAATGTAGAGAAGCTGAGTTGAGGGAAAGGTGATCAAAAGGACTGTACCAGCTACCGTGCCCTTTCTTTCGAAGGAAGGTGAATTCCAGCATCTGGAGATGATAGAACGCATGATTAACAATACCACCGAGAATGATTAATATCTTCTTAAAGCACCAACTTCCAGATTATCCATCATTTCATTAGGGGGGGAGGCCCTCCATTTGAAAGGGGGGTGGGCTCCTGAACCATGAATAACTCTTGACATGTTTACTAATTGAGTCGCGGAGTCCGCTGACTATAACAGGAACAAATGGCTATCTTTCTTCCTTTCTTTCTTTTGTAGTTTGTTTTGTTTTTTTCCTTCCCAAGATGAAGGAGAAGGAAAAGAGGCCGTAAATTTGGGACGTTAGCTCCATCCAGCCATTCTTCCCACACATGCTGGTCTCCGGCAATTAACCCTTCGTTCTTAGAACCGACATTTCATGTTGGCATCTTAAAGGGCTGCCTTTATGGGACGTAAGTGGTTTTCAGGGCGGAAGGCAAATCAAAATAGCGTGGAAAGTTTAGTAAATAAGATTTGATCTATTATTTAACTGGAGGAAGGGGTCAGGCTGAACAGGGCCTTTCAGAGTTGCAGATGGGGGGAAACAGTTTTCAGGCTTTCTGGTGTTAGGGAGATAAGATAACCTTCTGTGTGGAATAAACTGGTTGGCCTGAGGGGAAAGGTTTAAAATTGCCCTCTTGCAAATATTCCAATTGACTACATCAAGGAATATCTATTTTAAGGAGAGGATTTTCCAGAAGTACTTTAAATAAATTAGATGGTTTTTTTTTCCTCCAGGAGCTGTAAGTGCTTAAATAGGAATCTTCCTTCACTGCATCCTTCAGCTAGCCACTGATATAGAAGTCTTCTCTTCTCTTCTTTTCTCTTCCCTTCCCTTCCATTCTATCTTCTTTTCTTTTCCATTCATCAATTCAATTCCATCTTCTCTTTTCTTTTTTCCTTCAAGCAACAGAGTACTGCATTAGATAAATTATGTGGCCTTCTAGCATTCTTTATCTCTTGGTATGGTAGAGGTTGCTGCTACAAGTTGCAGTTCCTGATAATATTACCTAGTTTGGATGATGAAATATCTGCAAGAAAAAAGCCAAGCTCAGGGAGCATCCTCAGTTCCTCCTCCTCCTCCTCCTCCTCCTCCTCCTCCTCCTCCTCCTCCTCCTCCTCCTCCTCCTCCTCCTCCTCCTCCTCCTCCTCCTCCTTTTTCTCTTCCTCCTCCTCCTGTATATACTGATTTTTAGTTTGCTAGCTTCTTTAGGGTGAAGGTTGTTGATATCTCTGTCCTCTGCATCTCTGTCACATATGGTGAATACTAAATTAAAGAAGGCACCTTTAGTTTTAATCACTTTTAGGGCCAACCTAAAAGAGTTGAAAGGCTGAACTCGCTTGCTCCAGAAAAATATAAGCCACTTTATTTCCAGCCAGTTTATGGATGTAAGTCTGCTTACATGCATAATGTTGCAGACCAATGGTGGGATTCAATTTTTTTTTACTACCAGTTCTATGGGTGTGGCTTGGTGGGCATAGCATGGCTTGGTGGGCATGGCTTGGTGAGTGTGGCAGGAGAAGGATACTGCAAAATCCCAATTCCCTCCCCACCCCAAGGGAAGGTTGCTGCAAAATCCCCATTCCCTCCTGATCAGCTGGGACTCAAGAGGCAGAGAATGGATGGAGGCGGGGCCAGTCAGAGGTGGTATTTACTGGTTCTCCAAACTACTCAAAATTTCTGCTATCTGTTTTCCAGAACTGGCCAGAACCTGCTGAATACCACCTCTGTTGCAGACTGAAAAATCCCTAAGATAGGAATCTTCCCCAGCACTTGCTGAAGCCATATGTCTTTTTTATCATAATCCTAAACCATCATCATATTGGTTCACATACATGACACTACGAGCTGTGGTGTTGTCATAACCACAGATTGGCAGATATTTTTAACCCTAGTATGTGGTGTGAATCTGTTTTGGGTAGGGCTGTTTGACATGCAGACCCAGAAAATGGGCTTAATTAGATAAACCATGGTTAATGGAACTGTGATAGCTGTAATTCAACAAGCAAATCTGGAAGCTGAAGAGCCATTGAACCTTCATTCCTAGATCACCCTGGCAAGTAACATTTTCCAATATGTCCTTTTCTTTAGTTTATTTATTTTATTTATTAAATTTGTTTGCTGCCCATAGATTCTGGATGTCAAAATTGGGGTTCTGTATCACTCCTTGATGCTCTTCTGAGTTGAAATTCTGGAAAGAGTGCAGATGATTAGGGGTCTGGAGGCTAAAACATATGAAGAACGGTTGCAGGAATTGGCTTTGTTTAGTCTAGTGAAAAGAAAAACCAGGGGAAACATGATAGCAGTCTTCCAATATTTGAGGGGCTGCCACACAGAGGAAGGGGTCAACCTATTCTCCAAAGCACCTGAGGGCAAGACCAGAAGTAACAGGTGGAAACTAACCAAGGGAAAATCCAATCTGGAACTAAGGAAAAATGTCCTGACAGTGAGAACAATTAACCAGTGGAACATCTTCCCTCTAGAGGTTGTAGTTGCTCCATCACTGGAGCTTTTCAAGAAGAGACTGGACAGCCATTTGTCCTGAATGGTATAGGATCTCCTGCTTGAGAAGGGGTTGGACTAAAAGACCTCCAAGGTCCTTTCCAACTCTGTTATTCTCTTATTCCTTTTCCTCAAAATATAGGAAAAAATCCTAGCAATACTCTACATCAGTAACATCTGAATGCAGATGCTGTTGTAAGAATCATCTTTTTGCTGGTCATCCCACAAGTATGACATGGAGCGTGGCTTAGCATTGTAGGAGGAATAGATGCCAATTCTTGGCAGCCTCATAACCCGATTGCTGATATCTATACGTCTATTTTGTTAATGGTGTTTCCAGAGGTCAGATCAATATCTTGCTGCATTTCATGTCATGCTTATACTATATAATATCTTCTTATGCTAATCTCACATTCCTGGAGTTTTTGATGGGCAGCAGTGAGGCAGAATACTAAATGTGTGATTACTCATTATTAGAGGAATTGTGTTTTCAAGGCGGCAGCCCTCACAATCAATGCAAACTCAAAACAGAAGGTTTAAGAAGCCACAGGATTGTTTCACAGAAGGGGGCCACCTTGGCCTCAACAACGGGACAATTCTAGACAGCTGTGGGGTCAGCATTGGCCTGGATCCTGAGATCCAGTACAGCCCTACATATTAAAGTGCCAGAGTCTGGGTTAATCTCATATTTGTCTTGTCATGCTAATATGAGATCTGGTAACATTGGATGAGAAGGCAGAGAAAGAGGCAAAATACCCTTACATTTCCCTGTAGCTTCCAATTCTCAACAGTACAATTAACCAGCCCAACTATTTTTACCGTTTTTCTTCATTTCTGAGACTGGAAATAAGGAAGTTGTGATGACCTGGGGCAAGGCACGGAGGCAAAACAGCCAGCCGATACATCAGACTCCCCTTTATTTCCCCACATTTATGGCAAGGCATGGAGCAAAGTGCACACACACAACTCCAGCAGTCTCTGGCTGTGTGTAGTCCAGCAAAATGCCATTAGCACAATTGGCTAAAGGCAAGAAATCCAACAAGGCAAAGGGAATGAGGCAATAACAAAGTAAGAAGTCCAGTGAACTCTAGGCATCCACAACAACATACAAAACTGAATTTTGCGCTTATTCCCAACAAGCGCCACTCCCCATGGCATCTCCTTAAGTCTCAGTCCCCAGGGGTACCTTGTGAAGAGATGCAGGACGCTTAGCCTGCACTGTTCCCATCTCCTCTCCACTCTCCGTGCTTGGGGTGCTCAGAAGGGGGCAGTCCTTGCTCCTCACCTGAGCTCTGTTACTCCTCCTCTCCACTGCCTGCCCTCTCTTCCTCCCTCTCTCGGTCATCCTACCCCTGTTCTTCCCTGCTGGCAAGCCATCCCATGCTCAAGGGGTTGCCTGGAGTTGCCTCATCTGCTCCTCCCCGCATTTCTCCGGAGCTAACAACGCCACTTCCTCGACCTCCATCGGCCCCAGCTCCCACTCGTCCTCCTCCGTGGACTCAGGCTCCAACGGAGCCATGACAGAAGTAGTGAGTGAAATAATATAGAATAAACAATATTAATATGGATAGAATGGATATATACAGAAAACTTGTTTTCCTTGTTTTCTTTTTTTCATGTTATTCATAAACTCCAATATTTTCATGTTCAATAAACCTGGGCGTAGGACCATGACTGTTGGCTAATAACTTGGTGCTGAAAAATCTTCCTTTTTTTTCATTTTTTTTCTTCCAATTTTTATTCTGTGAAAGAGAGTTTGCATTCCCATGAGCAAAGCACAGTGTTCTCGCACATACCAATGGGGCAAGTTTTCATTATTTCAATTTAATAATATTTGTTATAAAGGGAGAAAATAGGAGAATAGGAGAAATAAAAAAAGAAAAGAGAAAATGGATAGGTAGAATTTGCAAGCATCATAGAATTTGGTTAAATTTTTCAATATTCCATTAATTAGTTTTATGATATCTATCTATCTATCTATCTATCTATCTATCTATCTATCTATCTATCTATCTATCTATCTATCTATCTATCTACCTACCTACCTACCTACCTACCTACCTACCTACCTACCTACTTATCTATCTATCTATCTATCTATCTATCTATCTATCTATCTATCTATCATCTATCTATCTACCTACCTACCTACCTACCTACCTACCTACCTACCTACTTATCTATCTATCTATCTATCTATCTATCTATCTATCTATCTATCTATCTATCTGCAAGGATATCTAACTAGCTGGATGGATGGATGGATGTATAGATATAGAGATGACAGAGATGAGATAGAAATAGAGATATATTTGTGTGTGTGAGAGAGAGAGAAAATGTGTGTGGGTTTGTGTACATAATTCTGAAAACATCAATATGTTATTAAATTCCAAACAGTATATAAATCTCAATGACAATAATCAACATAAATCATAAAATAAGAATAAAGACTACAGTAAACACTATCCAAACTACCAAAGACATATTATCATTTAACAGACCTAAAACATCAAGACATAAGGTGAAAAGAAAAGTCCACATGCAGAATTAGAGTCCAGAAATGGTTTCTTGGTGTAGTTAAAGTTTTATTCTCTTATTTCTCTTCATATCCTACAAATCTTTCACTTTTTACCATCAATCGAATTTCCTATTTTATTGATTGTCATATTCTGATGGATAGATTGAGCTGGTTTGCTTGAATCATGTAACTTTTGTTTTATTTTTCTCCTGTCCAATGATTTGTGATCTCCCAGGCTTCCCACATGTCAATTAAAATATTCAGGATAATTTGATTGTGTTTTTTTAGCTTACTAGTCTAGCCAAACTCCTGAAATTCCTGTTTTTCATCTATGTCAGATTCTACCTAGCCTTTCTTGAGATCAACCAAGGTCACCTAGGCGCTGTCATTAGCTTAATTAAATACAGTTAATTTTGTTCATTCTGATGCAGTATTTAATAATATTTAATCTTTAATCCCAATGTAATATGTCACATTAAAATGTTGCAGTCAGCTGACACCTTTTAAGAGGATTCTCATCCATGTGCATGGGGCAGGAAGGGAAGCTGAATCTTTAGATTGACCCTCCTAATTAAGAGCATCACTTGGACATACAAATGCATCATGAAGCCTGAACACCATAGACAGTACATCTTTTTCACATTCTCTGACTTTAAACATTTAATTTAATTTGACTTAATATGACCAAATTCAGAGACTCTGCATTTGAATAGCATCAAATGACATGAATCTTTGACTTTGGGATTTACCATTTAGACTGCTAGATCTTTACAGAAATGGCTTGTTTATACTATTAGGAAAAAGGAAAAAGAAATTGTGATTTGATGTTGATGCCTAATTTTTACTGTAACACAAAGAGTCGGAAATCAATGCTTCTTTTTCTTCCTTTTCTCTCTTATCTTTCCTCACCTCTCCTTCCCCTTTCCTTCCCCTCTGCTTTCCTATTCACTTTGTATTTCGTATTTTATATTACTCTATAGCTCAATAAAGCTCAATTAAATGAAGTGTTATTTAATAATTGATGCATTCATATAACCTCCATCTAAGACTGGTTCATATATGCATTCACCAATATAAATCATTGATTGTAGGAGAAGGAGATGGGGGCAGTCAAGAGAGGACTCAATCTAGAATCATTATGTGTCCACAAGCATGCCGAATCTAGTGCCCACCCCTTTGTATTCCATTGACACTTATCTAGTGCCAATTTTGACTAGATTCTTGTGTATAAGCATGAGCAATAAACTGGCTTAACTGGAACTTAATATGTGGTCCTGATTCTTCATGCCATTGCTTATTTTGAGCTTCATTCTTGACAGTTGTTAGTTCATCAACATCTGTTGAGATTCTCAGTCATCCAGGTCATGGCTGTCCCAAAGCTGCTTTTTTAAAAGACAGCTTTTTAAAGGACTTTGTTTTTCTTGTGATTGGTAAACCATGTTTTTACAAATCACAGTGGTTCATATTAAATAATGTATATCAGAGGTGTCAAACTCAAGTCCCGCAGGCTGGATCCCCCACCCCCAAGCTCTGTTTTCTGCATCAGAGGACTAGCAAAACACTCTAAAAACAAAACAAAAGGAGAAATGTTTTCCCCTTTTGCATATGAGCATAAGAGGAAAGAAAAAATTGGGAAGATGGGCAGAGAGCAAGGAAAGGAAAAGAAGGAAAGAGGGGGGAGGAAGAAGAAAGTTGAAGAGGGAAGGAAAAAAAAGAAAAGGAAGGAAGGAAGGAAGGAAGGACAAAAAGAAGGAAGGAAGATTATAATGAGATGGAGGGAGGGTCTCAGGCAGTGGTGAGATTCTCGGTGATTGCGTGTTTTGTGCAGTTTTAACAAAACGAACCTTCCATGTTACTTCTGAGCAGCAACACAGCTGAGGCGCAGCAATCCACTCTGTCGGGCAAATCAGCTGAGAGCACAGAAGCAAAAAACAAGATGCCGGCACCTATGTCGCCGCCCATAGAACCAGTTCGGGCGCATGTCTGGCTAAGTTACTACCTACTCAGCCAAACCAGGCCAAACCGGTAGGAAACCACCTCTGGCTGAGAAGATATAGGTAAGTAAAGTGCAGGGATGGGTGGGCAGGCCAAACTGATCATCAGACCAAACCGGTTCTCTCCCAGCGGATCGTTGGAGCTAATAGTTCTCCTGAACCAGTCCAAACTAGCTGAATCCCACTCAGGGAAGTCCTGCCTTAACACTTGGCTACCACAAATGCCCCGCGACATAGGTGATGTCGAGCTGGCCATGCCCACCAGGGTCACACCCACCCCACCCCCCAGCCACCACCACTCAGCCCTCCAAGGTCAAGCACAACCCTGATGCAGCCCTCAAAGAAATCGAGTTTGACCCCCACCCCCGATGTACCTAAACAAAACAAATTTAGCTGTAGTGCAAAGTGTTTACTGGCCATTGTAATGGGAGGACTACTTAGACTTCATTTAACATGCGGTTTGGGGGATTCTCTAGCAAATCCTCTTGTCTTTCATTCCTTTGGAGAAACTTCATCCTGTGAAGATTATTCCAAAACCAGCTCTTTTAAAACTCTGTAACCCAATCTTAAACAAACGAGTAAAAATAATTTTAGAGATGCAAAGGCTTGCACCTTGTTGCCATCGGAGCAGCCTCTGAGAAACGGTCTCTGTGCGTCTTTTGCTTTTAGATTGTTTCTTTAGATTCTAAACCTTAGCAGAAAAGAGAAATGCTTTTGCTTTCCGCTGCCTTTGCTTCACTTAAATTGGCTTACATAAATTGGAAGGGCTGCCTCTCAAAGAAGCTACGGCGTTAGTGAAAATGCAATGTGGCAGTCATCACAAATAAAAACCTATCTTGAAAGCACAATGGATCCATCCTGAAAGATTAAAGAATCTTCAGAAGTGAAATATCCTCAGCTCAGGAGATCTCTCTAATCATAACCAATAGCGTGTCCATGAGGATAAAAAAATATATACACCTCCTGGTTTTAGGCAGCGGGTATGCAGGAGTAAGAAGAAACATACATATATATTTAAAACAAAACCACAAATATGTCAGAATGCACCTAGAACCGAGAATAATTATACCAGAGACAGTAATGATATGTTTATATTTTTATCAATGAATGTTTTTATATATCCGAGGCATCTGTCTACGTAGTCTTCATCTCAAAATGAAGCCAACTGCTGTCGTGAACCCCTGCCTGTTGCTTCATAGGTCTCATCCTTTGTGAGACAGTGGCTAAGTGAATTTTGCCACATTTTATGAGCTTTCTTGCCACAATAAATTGTTGCAGTTGTTAAGTTGGTAATACGGTTGTTAAGTGAAGCTGACTTCCCCATTGATTTTGCTTGTCAGAAGGTCACAAAAGACAAAAGACCATCCTTTGGCCTCAGGACACTTCAACCATCCTAAACATGAGGTAATTACCAAGTGACTGAATTTTGAACACACAACCATGGATTTGATTTTGATTTGATTTTATTGAGTATTTATATGCCGCCCTTTTCCCTGAGGGGACTCAGGGCGGCTCACAACAATCAGGGGAAGGGAGTGCAAGACAAGACTTAAAAAGAAAAAGAATCGTGAATAAAAGAAAATTATCCATAAAACACAACATTCACTCAACATTCGGGCGGGGTGAGAGTAATCCTATCCCCAGGCCTGACGGGATAGCCAGATCTTGAGGGCTGTGCGGAAGGCCTGGACTGTGGCGAGGGTACGGATCTCCACGGGGAGGTTGTTCCATAATGTCGGAGCTGCAACTGAGAAGGCTCTCCTCCGCGTAGTCGCCAGTCGGCACTGACTGGCGGATGGAATACGGAGGAGGCCTACTCTGTGCGATCTGATGGGACGCAGGGAGGTAATTGGCAGAAGGCGGTCTCTCAAATAGTCAGATCCACTACCATGGAGCGCTTTATAGGTGGTAAGTAAGACCTTGAAGTGCACCCGACGATCAACAGGTAGCCAGCGCAGCTCACGGAGGATTGGTGTTATATGGGCGAACCGTGGTGCGCCCATGATCACTCGCGCGGCCGCGTTCTGAACTAGCTGAAGTCGCCGGATGCTCTTCAAGGGCAGCCCCATGTAGAGCACATTGCAGTATTCCAGCCTAGAGATCACAAGGGCTCGAGTGACTGTTGTGAGAGCCTCCCGGTCCAGGTAGGGCCGCAACTGGCGCACCAGGCGAACCTGGGCAAATGCCCCCCTGGTCACAGCCGACAAGTGATGGTCAAAACTCAGCTGTGGATCCAGGAGGACTCCCAAGTTGCGGACCCTGTCTGAGGGGTATAAATTTTGCCCCCCCAGCCTGATTGGTGGCACGTTGACCAAATTTTTGGGAGGAAAACACAACAGCCACTCGGTCTTTTCCGGGTTGAGTACCAGTTTGTTAGCTCTCATCCAGTCTTTAACAGCCTCAAGGCCCCGGTTCATCACGTCCACCGCTTCATTGAGTTGGCACGGGGCGGACAGATACAACTGCGTATCGTCCGCATATTGATGGTACTTAATCCCGTGCCTCCGAATGATCTCGCCCAGCGGTTTCATGTATATGTTAAATAGCAGGGGGGACAGAACCGAGCCCTGCGGCACCCCATAGGTTAGGGGCCTCGGGGACGATCTCTCCCTCCCCACCAACACCGACTGTGACCTGTCCGAGAGGTAGGAGGAGAACCACTGTAAAACAGTGCCGCCCACCCCCACCTCCCGCAGTCGTCGCAGAAGGATACCATGGTCGATGGTATCGAAAGCCGCTGAGAGGTCGAGGAGAACCAGGATGGACGCGTAGCCTCCATCTCTGGCTCTCCAGAGATCATCGGTCAATGCGACCAAAGCGGTTTCAGTGCTGTAACCGGGCCTGAAGCCAGACTGGAAGGGGTCAAGATAGTTAGCTTCCTCCAAGGTACGCTGAAGCTGTAAGGCCACCACCTTCTCAACAACCTTCCCCACAAAGGGGAGGTTGGAGACTGGACGATAGTTGTTAAGAACTGCTGGATCCAAGGACGGTTTCTTCAGGAGGGGCCTCACCACCGCAGCCTTAAGCGCGGTGGGGAGGTGTCCCTCCCGAAGAGAGGCGGTAACAACCGCCTGGATCCAGCCTCGTGTCACCTCTCTGCTGTTGGCAGTCAGCCAAGAGGGACACGGGTCCAGTATACAGGTGGAGGAACTCACAGCCTGCATAGCCTTGTCCACATCCCCAGAGGCAACATCCTGAAACTCAACCCAGAGATGGTCTACCAAGTTATTCCCCTGTGTCCCGGCTGGATCTGCGGGAGTGGAGTCCAGTTCCGATCGGAACCGAGCAACTTTGTCCGCCAAGAACTGACTATATTCCTCAGCCTTACCCTGCAGGGGGTTCCCCGTCTCCCTCCTATTTAGGAGGGAGCGGGTTATCCTGAACAGGGCGGCTGGGCGAGACTCGGCGGACGCTACCAAGGAGGCAATGTGTGATCTTTTGGCGGTTCTCAATGCCCAAATATACTCCTTGGTGCAAGCTGTTAACAGTGCTCGGTTCGATACGGACCTGTCGGACCTCCACAGGTGCTCTAGGCGTCTCCTCCGGCGCTTTATCTCGCGGAGCTCCTCGGTGAACCAAGGGGGTCTCCGCGAGCCGCTGACCCAGAGGGGCCGTAGTGGCGCAATTCGGTCCAGAGACTCTGATGCCGCCGAGTGCCAGGCCGCAGCAATAGTCTCCGCCGAACTGTGGGCGAGAGCATCTGGAATGACCCCAAGCTCCGTCTGGAACCTGACAGGGTCCATCAGTCGCCTGGGGCGGAACCACCTGGTCGGTTCCTCCTCCCCACGGTGGGGGTTTGGCCTCCGGAAGTCTAGCCTCAGCAGATAGTGGTCTGACCACGACAGGGGAATGGTCTCATTTCCCCTCAGACCAAGATCATAACTCCACTGCTCCGAGAGGAATACGAGGTCGAGTGTATGTCCCGCCAAGTGGGTAGGGCCTCGAATTACCTGGGTCAGGCCCATGGCTGTCATGGAGGCCATGAACTCCTGCGCTCCGTCAGAGTGTTCACCGAGCGAAGGCAGATTGAAGTCCCCCAGAACCATTAGTCTAGGGAACTCAATTGCTAGCTCGGCTATTGACTCGAGGAGCGCAGGGAGGGCTGCTGCAACGCAGTTGGGAGGCAGGTACGTTAACAGCAAACCCGCTTGACCCTTGAGGTCCAACTTCACTAGTAGGGACTCACACCCGGCAAGCTCCGGAGCAGGGATCCTACGAGGAGCTAAAGACTCCCGGACTACAATAGCCACACCGCCACCCCTTCCCTGGGCTCTTGGCTGATGAAGCACCTGAAACCCGTCTGGGCACAGCTCTACGAGGGGGACTCCTCCCTCCGTGCCCAGCCATGTCTCAGTAATACATGCCAGGTCTGCCCCCTCGTCTACAATCAAGTCCCGGATGAGGGGAGCCTTATGAATAACAGACCTGGCATTTAGCGACAGCAGCCTGAGACCAGGGTCCTGATCGCTCACGCCATCTGACCTTGGAGTGGGACTCATAGGGCCGGAAGGAGGGATCTCTACAATATAGCGAACCCTCCTTCCCCGATAATGGCCAGCCCTAAAGTCCCCGCCATATCTGCCTCTCCCTGTTATGACCGCAATGCTCCGACTCTCTCCCGTGGGCATAATTCCCCCAACCACCCCAATGGCCCCCGCTTGCCCCGCCAGGTCCTCCGAATCAGGCATACTCAGACACTCACACAAACAGTCCCCACAATATAATTAAAACACAAAAAGAATACAGCAATAATAGTACTAAAAGTGGGTCTTTCATACTAACTCATTCAGTCCCATGCACTCAACATACCGGTTTAAAATTGCGCAACACAGAATTTAAAATTATGAGTTCCAGAAGAGCCAGCCTCCCTTCCTCCAGTTCCAGAAAAATCCGAGGCCAAAGTCCAAGATCCGTATTCTATAAATAGTTGTAGATGGAGGGGGGGCAAAGCACAGGTCCCAGGTATCAGCCAGCACCAACTTTGCAGTCTCACACCCTCCAAATCCAGATAAAGCGTGGAATAATAAACAATAACGGTCCGTAGGAGATAAAACGGTAGTATGCAGGGGGGTATCTTATCTTCCCCCTCTCCTGAAGTCCTGGAACGGCCAGAGTCTAAATGTCCTAAGTCTACAAATGACTGGAACCAGTTGGAAGGAGGAAGGGGGAGGTGCCAGCTTAGTGTCCAGTTTTTAAAACGCCAAGTTCCTGTCTCTGAAACTGCCATCCTCTATCACTTCTTTCCCCAAACCAAATGCACCATATGTATATATACCATAAGATGTCAAAATGTTAAACAGATGGTCGTTGCTCACATTAGGTGTTCCAAAGTAGCAGTGGTAACAGGTGGTGGAAAGGGGCAGTTGTTCCGGGCCAATGCCGGTGGTCACAGGCCAGGCAGTAAAGCAGTAAAGCTCGTATTAAATAGGAACAAATAGGCAGACAAGCATGGCTCTGCAGTAGCAGGGGCAGACAGGGAAAGAAGTTGTCCCAGCCACAGGAGGGATAAAAAGGAGAGCCAATTTCAAATCCCCCAAGCTCACCGTTCCTTTTTTTGGTTATAGATGAAAGTAACCAGATGAAAATCCAGGAATATCCATAAAAACCCCTCAGCACTTCCCTAGGCCCTCAGAGCTCAGCGTCTCCCGCAGTTCTCCCTCAGCGTCTCCCGCAGTTCCACAGCTCCGTAGTTCGCTTCCTCCGAAACTTCTCCCAGAGCTCAACAGCTGTTTGGTGGCTTCTCGGACTGGCAGCCTGGAGTGGTGTAATTCTCCGTTACTGCTGCCAGCCCCCGCGCCCGCAACCAACAGTATCTCAGCGCCTCCGTGTCTTCCGGAGCTCGGCGTTTCCGAGGATCGGCGTTTCTCCGGAGCTCGGCGTTTTTTCGGACTGGCAGCCCGGATTGATCGAATTCTCCGTTCCCGCTGCCAATCCTAGGTCGCTGGATATTCGGACACTCGTTCCTCCTTTGGGTTGGCTCCCCAAGTGTAAATACAGACTCTTTTGTAAGATTTAGTTTTGATGTAAAAGCCGAGCGAAAAACCCGGCAGCCATTTTCCTCGCCCATGCGCAAGAAGAATGGAGATGCTGTGGCAGTTGTCGGCAGGAAAATCTGATCATAAATCATTTTTTCAGCGCCATTGCAACTTCATATGGTCACTAAATGAATTATTGTAGGCGGAGGGGAGGTAAATATTTGTAAAAGCCTTTTTTTAAAAAAAATTCAATTAAAAAAAAAAGAACTATTGTAAGCCGAAGACTACCTGTACTTCATAGAACATAGAATCATGGGACTTTGCTCATCAGAAGGTCACAGAAGGTCCCGGGATCCCAAGACACTGCAACCATCGTAAGTCACCAAGCATCTGAATTTTGATCACATGACCATGTGGGGGATGCTGCAATGGCTGTAAATGTGATAAATGGTCCTGTCACTTTTTTCAATGCTGTTGCAACTTTGAACAGTCATAAAATGAACTCTTGTAAGTCAAGGACTATGTCAGACCTGCAGCCATATTCCTCTTGGATCTTTGGTCTGCCACACTTTCTATTATTCTACTATGCCTTTTTCTATCACAGGAAAATGGGAGGCGGAATTGTACAGAGTTAGACGCTATGTAGCCAAAACAAAATTCCTTTCTAGAAAGCCAAGGTCATCCTTTGTCTCTGCACCTGACCGGAACTGGATGGATGGAACTGCCAGCATGGCAGTGGGAGATTGAACCATGTGATGGGCTGGTGGGTGTGGGGGCAAGATTGTGAACTTTTAATTGGGTGGGGGAAACTGGGAAGCTTTCAGATTCGAGTACTCCTAGATGTGCCAACATGGCTCTCTTAATAAATTGGAACTTTGAACGATACTTTGCCTTGGACTCTGATTTACTTTTGGGTGTTATTTGGAACCCTGACAGACCACCTATATTGGTTGTTCATGATCCAGGGAAATGGTTCAGTTCCACACAGCCTTGTTCATGGCTGATAACTGGATACTGCAGTATTCCAAAGTGCATGAGTGCATTGTTCCCTTGCAGAGAATAATGATAAATCCATAGAAATGTCTGAGACCTATAAAGGAACCACACAGTGGTTCACGACAGCAGTTGGCTTCATTTTGAGGTGAGGGCTATGTAGACAGAAGCACCAGAAGGAGCCAAAGGAGAATGACACCGCTTCCGTCCTGTGGATTCTGAAACCCCATGAATGCAAATCCTTCAAAAGCTATCCACATGGTCCTTACAAAACAGCCTGCAACTGAATACCAGCAAGACAAAGAAGATGGTGTTAGACTTCTGGAAGAAGAGAGAGGAACCTGCCCCACATTACATTGAGGCAGTGGTGAAATTCATTTTTTTTTTTACTACCGGTTCTTTGGGCATGACTTGGTGGGCATGGCAGGGGAAGAATACAGCAAAATCCCCATTCCCTCCCCACTCCTGGGACAAGGATATAGCAAAATCTCCATTCCCTTCCCACTCCAGGGGAAGGATCCTATAAAATCTCCTTTCCCTTCCACCTCCAGGGGAAGGATACTGCAAAATCCCCATTCCCTACCCACTCCAGGGGAAGGATACTGCAAAATCCCCATTCCCTTCCCACTCCAGGGGAAGGATACTACAAAATCCCCATTCCCTTCCCACTCCAGGGGAAGGATACTACAAAATCCCCATTCCCTTCCCACTCCAGGGGAAGGATACTACAAAATCCCCATTCCCACCCCACTCCAGGGGAAGGATACTACAAAATCCCCATTCCCTTCCCACTCCAGGGGAAGGATATAGCAAAATCCCCATTCCCTTCCCACTCCAGGGGAAGGATACAGCAAAATCCCCATTCCCTTCCCACTCCAGGTGAAGGACAGCAAAATCCCCATTCCCTCCCCACTCCAGGGGAAAGATACTGCAAAATCCCCATTCCCCCCCCCCACTCCAGGGGAAGGATACTGCAAAATCCCCATTCCCTTCCCACTCCAGGGGAAGGATACTGCAAAATCCCCATTCCCACCCCACTCCAGGGGAAGGATACTGCAAAATTCCCATTCCCTTCCCACTCCAGGGCAAGGATATAGCAAAATCCCCATTCCCTTCCCACTCCAGGGGAAGGATACAGCAAAATCCCCATTCCCTTCCCACTCCAGGTGAAGGACAGCAAAATCCCCATTCCCACCCCACTCCAGGGGAAGGATACTGCAAAATCCCCATTCCCTTCTCACTCCTGAGGGAAGGATATTGCAAAATTTCCAAAATTTCCATTCTCACCCCACTCAGGGGCCAGCCAGAGGTGGTATCTGCCGATTCTCCAAACTACTCAAAATTTCCACTACCGGTTCTCTAGAACCTGTCAAAGCCTGCTGAATAAAGGTTCGAGTTTGAATTGAATTACAATGGTCCTCATTTTCCTCCCTTCCAAAAGAGCCTTCTGCATTGGAGTCTCCACAGAGCATGCATGAAAGTCCCATACACACATTCCCAACAGGAGTCAAATGAGACCTTTTGCCAGGTCTACTGGCCTACTTCCCCTTTTCGTCAGCGCCTGGCACTCCCACCGCCTTGACTGCTTGTCCTACTCTTTGCCCTCTCTGCTCTGTTGCAATTGTCCTGGCTTTCTCTCTCTCGCTCTCTCTCTCTCTGCAACGGCTGTCCAAACCAGCTGCACCCACTACATCTTCAGCAGTGGACCGAGGAAGGTATTAATCATATTTTTGAGGGGGACACTCTGCTATTTATCTCCCTGACATCTCCAGCATTTGGGAACCTGGTGCTACACACAGCCCATTGACTAGTAATATTGCACATTACCTTGCTCCATTGCATCTCCCTGCCCTCTTCATTGAGTGGCTGTTCAACGGTGGAGTTCTGTTTGTTCAATCAGACATAATTTATACCTTTTTCAATTCTTCCCGGAGAGCTCTTGTTAATTCCAACTTTAAGCTGGGCCCTCGCCATAACAGTCCCGGTTTTGACCTAACAATGTTGGACAGAGCTAAACAAGAATCTCTCTTTGTGTTGTGTTGTGTGTATGTATGTGTAAGAGAGAGAGAAAGAGAAATTGTGGGCTTATTCTGCTAACAGAGCCAGAAACAAGACAGAAGAATTTATGTCTTTTATTTATAAAATTTATTGTCTGCCTATCTTACCATAGAGTTTACCGTCATAAAAATGTGTCTGTACATATACATTAAAACATAAAGAAATTAAAACTAAATATTAAAATCCGAGGACGCATGGGGAGAGTGGGAGCAGAGAGTGGGGAGGTGGGATCTGTTGTTCAATCCCCTCCACTGTGCTGTTTCCCCATTAGAGCCCCAAGCCAACTGGAAAAGCCACATCTTAAATCCTTATGAAAGGATAGAAGGGTTGAGGCCAACCTCACATCAGAGGACAAGATGTTCCAGGGCAACAGCAACTTATGAACGTATGCTGAAGTGGTGTGAACTAAGGATAGGAAAACAATAACAACAACAACAACAATAACACTTATATGCCACTTTATAGTGCTTTACAGTTCACTCTAAGTGGTTTTACGGAGTCACTCTACTGCCCCCAACAATCTGGGTCCTCATTTTACCAACCTCAGAAGGATGGAAGGCATTGAACCTGGTGAGATTTGAACTGCCAAATTGCAGGCAGTCAATAGTCAGCAGAAGTGGCCTGCAGTACAGCACTCTAACCACTGTGCCACCGAGAATAGGGTAGAACAGAACAGAACAGAACATTCTTTATCAGCTAAGTGTGTTTGGACACACAATGTGCAAAGAAAGTAATTTGCTTTTCTCTATGCTGAAGACTTGAACATTGGGGAACACTGATATTTATAATATTAAAATATTAGTGACTTAACAGGGTAAATACTTTGTATAAAGAAATGTTACGGATGTTTACATATACTTTTGGAGAAAGTGATAAAAATCATAAAGAGAAAATAGTATTGTTGAAAGATAATGAAGTAAGAACCCCAACAAATGGGGAAAATAAAGAAATAAGTAAAAATTGGGGAAATAGTATAATATAGATTGATACATAAAAGAATATATAATAAACATAATAATAAGGAGCACATTAAGGTTAGAAGTTGGAAGATAAACATTCTGTATATGTAATTGTATTATTACTGGGAGCACTGTGTGAAAAACATGTTAACCCAGTCATTACACGGTCCACAAAAAATGTTGGTTGTTAAAGAAAAACTGGAAATAAAACATACACCCCCTCCCCCCCCCCCCAAAAAAAGAGTTTCCGGTAGCGGAAATTTTGAGTAGTTCGGAGAACCGGTAAATACCACCTCTGACTAGCCCTACCCCCCATCTATTCTCTGCCTCCCGAGTCCCAGCTGATTGGGAGGGAATGGGGATTTTGCAGTATCCTTCCCCTACCATGCCCACCAAGCCACACCCACCAAGCCATGCCCACAGAACCAGAAGTAAAAAAAAAATGAATCCCACCACTGCCCCAGATGCTTAGAAGTAAAGAACACCAGATCAACAGAGCTAGATAAACCTGGATAAATGAAAGTTGTCAGACCTGGAAGCCATCTTTTGCATTGGGTCTTCAGACCTGCCTCATTTTCTACTGTGGGAAAATAGATGGGGGGGGGATTTTATAGAGTATGGGTGAGATATAGTCAAAATAACATTTCTTTCTCAGAGAGCCAAGGTCACCTTGCCTTACAGCTGCGATAGTGTGATTAGGAGGCATCTCCAGTTGGGATGGTGCCTGATTGGACCATGGGATGGACATGTAGGTCCTGGGCAGGGGCTTGGACTTTCATTTGGGTGGGAAAAACCTGGGAGCTTTCAGATTCGGGTTTTCCCAGATGTGCCAATATGACATCTCTCATAAAATGGAACTTTGAGGAACTTCAAGCCTCGGAGTCTTCTTTCATTGGGGGTCTTACTTGGAGCAGTGACACTAGTTCAGGTTTCCAAGGTGGAGTAGCTAACCATGGCAGTTAAACCTCATGAGTTACCACTTGGTAGTCAAAACCATTAGACAGGAGAGCAAAATATGTTGCGAATGTTGCCCAGAACAGTTTTCAAGATTATGACATATAGATGATCATATCAGTTAGATCGGAAGGCAGCAACTATCAGTCGCAATGCATGAAGGTGCAGAAAGCAAAGTGAAATCTGAAATCTAAATTTCACTTTATCTGCTTTGAGGTCTTATTACCCCACGGGTGAGGAGGGTTTTGAGTTTGGCTGCTCTGAATGTATTTCTCAAACATCTTTGAGATCTTTGTACTAAATCCCCCACACAGTAATGGTTCCCCTTGCACATATGTGCTAGTCGTTCCCAACTCTAGGGGGTGGTGCTCATCTCCGTTTCAAAGCTGAGGAGCCCACGCTGTCCAAAGACATCTCCGTGGTCATGTGGCCGGCATGACTAAACGCCTAAGGCACATGGAATGCTGTTATCTTCCCACCAAAGTGGTCTCTATTTTTCTACTTGTGTTTTTTACGTGCTTTCAAACTGCTAGGCTGACAGAAGCTGGAACAAGTAACGGGAGCTCACTCCATTACACGGCACTAGGGATTCGAACCACCAACTGCCGACCTTTCTGACTGACAAGCTCAGCATCTTAGCCACTGAGTCACTGTGTCCCTGAATCACGTCACATCACCTTCTCAACCACCCTGATATGCCCACCTCTCAGCATCTTTTGAACTTTGCTCTTATAATGATGCAGAGAACCAAGGTCTGTTGTTCCTATAAAATATAGCAGTTAGACTTATATACTGCTTCATAGGGCTTTCAGCCCTCTCTAAGCGGTTTACAGAGTCAGCATATTGCCCCCAACAACAATCCGGGTCCTCATTTTACCCACCTCGGAAGGATGGAAGGCTGAGTCAACCCTGAGCCGGTGAGATTTGAACAGCCGAACTGCAGAACTGCAGTCAGCTGAAGTAGCCTGCAGTGCTGCATTTAACCACTGCGCCACCTCGGCTCTCTGTATAAAATATAATGTTTCTCTCCTATAAAATATAATGTTTATTTATTGATTACATGTTTATGCCATCCATCTCCTTTGTAAGGTGATTCTAGACTGCTTATAGTTTATAAAACAAATGGGGAAATTATTAAGATATATAGATTAAAATTTAAAAAACTGTACAAAACCCAAAGCTAGGAGATGGATGGCATGGGGATGTTAACATGACTGCTGTTTGAATTCTTTGCCCCCCACTTAGTCTCCATCAGTAAAATAACTAGAAATTTCATCCTTCTCCAAAAAGAAAGAAAGAAAGAAAGAAAGAAAGAAAGAAAGAAAGAAAGAAAGAAAGAAGAAAGAAAGAAAGAAAGAAAGAAAGAAAGAAAGAAAGAAAGAAAGAAAGAAAGAAAGAAGAAAGAAAGAAAGCATGGCCTTAAAAAGTCACTTCTTGGATAAAAAATTGATGCAGCCAGGTTTCGTGAAATTTGTTCGGGCTTATAGTTATACGCTTCCAATAACTTTCAGTCAAGAATAATTTTGCAGTATGCAGCAGTAGCCCAGAATCTGTTGAAGCAGATGTCATCCAACAGAGCAGACAGCTTCTAAGAATGCCTGTATGATGACTTGTCCAATTTACTTCTCCACACATCAGATCCTTCAAATAAAATAGCAAGTGGAAAAAGAGGAGGAGGGAACTTGTTTACAGAGATTTTTGCTCCAGTCTTTCTGGATTACCACTGACATGCTGAAATATTGCATGTGGTCATCTGATAATTTATTTCTCCCAGTCTGTATGGAATGGAATTGGGTCAGAAGTATAATATTTCTCACTAGCTGAAAGATACGTGAGCATCCCTCTGCTTGCCTTAAACGCAGATTGATATTTTTATTGTCTTTATTATTAGCAAGAAGCCTTAACATATGTGAATCCTTTCAGACAGAACATACCTTTGAAGTCAAGGGCCATCATTTGGGACCCTTTTAATCAAAACCATGAAACTACCAAGGGATGACCAATTTCTCAACATAAAAAGAAACACATTTGGTGCGAAACAACTCTAAGAAAGGGGGTTTGGATCCATAAATTCTCTCAAGGGTGTCTGCAATGTGTAACTTAGCTACAAACACAGTTTCTGTTAGAGTAATGGGTAGGATGGGAGAAAACTGTCTTCCAGTACTTGAGGAGCTGCCACAGAGATGGGGGAGATCAACATGTTCTCCAAAACACCTGAAGGCAGGAAAAGAAGCAATGGGTGGAAACTAATCAAGCAGAGAAGCAACCTAGAACTAAGGAGAAATTTCCTGAAAGTGAAAACAATTAACCAGTGGAACAGCTTGCCTCCAGAAGTTGTGGGTGCTCCATCACTGGAGGTGTTTAAGAAGAAATTTGTCCAGAATAGTATGGGGGTCTCTTGCTTGAGCTGGGGTTGGACTAGAAGACCTCCAAGGTCCCTTCCAACTCTGTAGTAGGTATTCTGTAACAGAATAACACCACCAGCACACTCTTCACCAGCTCTACCAAGAAAATCAAGCTAAAAGAATGCTGAAAAGAATTTTGAAGCCAATTATCCTGTGTTCTAGAACTAAGAGAAGAAAATAAGAGCAAATAATACGTCAATGTTCAGCTTAGCTTCTTTAAACCAAAAGCAAGCTGGGATGGAAGGAAGTATTTTAAGTTTAAATATACAGCATTTGCAAATCAAAGTAGAGAAGAAAAAAAGCTTAATCAATCCTATCCTTGGCCAAATTCAATGCTCCCTCTCAAACCTCTGTTTCTGAAGGGAGATCCCAAAAGATTCCCTGTAAACGGAGACGGTTTCCATGGAAAACATTATTTTGTATTGTCTTCTGTATGCAGATGTTTGGGCCGTGGGCAATAAGCCAGGAATCGGGATAGATTTCAAAAGTACTACAAGTTTATTTCATACTACTTGTATAGACAAGAAATCTGAAAAATAGCTTTTATCCATGGACCGTCAGACTTCTGAACACAACATAACACCACAATCAAGTTAATATGATAGACTTCCAGGGCCAGTACAACGTGAACCATGTTTATACCAGTGTAATATAATGTTACATACATATGTGTGGGATTCTTTTTTCTTTTATTTATTGCATTATTGAGATGTACTCTGTGTTTTCGGGGGAGGATGCACCAAGGGAGGCTCGTTCAATATCACTGTACACATGTTGTGCATTGACAATAAAGGTTTGATTTGATTTGAAAGGGAGCACAATGACTCAGCTATTAGTTGCTGAGTTTGCCAGCTGGGGTTTGAGACCTGGGTGCCGCACAATGGGGTGAACCACCCTTTCCTTGCTCCAGCTCTTGCTAACCTAGCCATTCAAAAGCATGCAAAATAAGCAAGTAGATAAATAAGTACCACTTTGGTGGGAAGGTAAGAATGCTCCATGCACCTGGGCATATAGCCATGCTGTCCACATGACTGTGGTTCAGACAACTCTGAATCCCCCGGCCAAGAAACAGAGATGAGCACCCTACCCTAGAGTCAGACATGACTGACAGGGAAATCTCTACCTTTATTTTTTATACACAGGAATCTGAACTGCTAACACTCAACGCCAACTGGCACCAGGTAAGAGTTAATGGACATAGGTTCTTATAGGAAAGCAGAGATTCCAAACTCATGATGCATTTTAGCCTGCCCTCTGGCTCAGTTTATTCATTTCCTATATCTTGCCAAGAATTATTATCTCTATTCTCTACTAAATATCCTAGTCATTTGTTTTATCTTAAGTTGTTATTATCAGATCTATCAGATTTTACTTCCTTGGCTACAGCTAAGTATTATTCTATACTTTGTACTATACACTGTGGTAGCTCTTCAAGTCTTTAGGTATTTTAAAACAATTTCTTAATCCTAATATTTTTGCTGGTTTTATTTCCTGGTCAATGACCCAATAAAAATTGATTGATTGACTGAAAAAAATTACTAATGATAAAGTTTTGGGCTTGGATCTAAAAACTTGATTGAGTGATTGATTGAGGGATTGATTGATTGATTAAAAAAACAAATGGTAAAGTTTTTGGGTTGAATCCATTGGGATCCTGAATGGTTTTTTTGTGCTACTGTTGAACAATGGAGTGGAGTGTTGTATTTCTGAATACTTTCACAGAGATCATGTTTGCAGGAAAATTTCAACAAGGGATATTAGAAATTATTTTCAGAAATGATGTTCATTATCATATGAGGCATCATATGATAATTAGCACTATTCAGTTCTATGACTATTTTTTGCATTGGAGAGAAGGGATCTCTAAACCAAAAGCAGCCAATAGAGGGGGTTGTTGTGGCCTGCCAGTAGCCAGCAGAGCTGGCAGCAGATTCGGACAGTGAGGAGGTTGAGAAGGAACATGGGAAAGTCCTGGAGTCTGGGAAAGGCTCTGATGAGTGACCTGCATCGGAGGCAGAGAGGGGGCCAGGGCCGTCCAACAGTTATCAGCTGCCTTCAGAGTTGGAGATCAATGGGGCAGAAGAACAGCTGGAGTCTGTTCCTGATGTGCACATGCACAGAGTTGCCAGATGAAGGGACAGCTAAGGAACAAGGGTCAACTTGGGAGTAAGGTCACAGGTGGACAGTGAATGGCCTCTTCCATAGGGAATAAAAGAGGAGCGAAAGGGGAGTGGAGTTTGCAGGAGACAATGAGTTCATTCCTGCATCCTTGCCAAGTATTGCGGCATCTGAAAGGTATCAGCCTGGCCACTCTCCAAACTAATAAAGGTCGGTAATTGTGAACTATCTTGAAAGACTGTGGGAGAGGAAAGACTTTTCTGGAGAGGAACTCCCTGTAAATTAAATAAAAGGGGTTTATCGGGACGAGGACTCTTGCTACTGGGGAAGCCTAAGTCAGTCCATAATCATAAAAAAAAAAATCAAGTGGTTAAAAAATGCATTTATATTTCATGCAATGTTCTGACATGAAACTAAACCTTTGATTTTCCTGGTACTGTAGAACAATGAAGTGGCTCGCAGATAAATTCCACCAGTTCTGTATTAAACTTTCGCCTCCCGGTTGTTCCTAAAGAATCTGTGTGCCAAATCAGCTGCTCACTTTTCTTCCTCAATTTATTTTAACTATCAGAACCACCTGTCAGCCCTTTTCAAAATGTCCATTCTTCCTTTTTCCTGTCACTTGGTAGTTTTGCAGGTAGCATCCTGATGTTTTCCATAACACCCTTGGCAGCTGCAACGTATGGTATATTAGCATTCCCCGACAAGCATCTGCGCCATCAACTTTGAGTCAATCAAAATCTACTCAGCGCAAAAAATAAGCAAAGGCATAATGAAGGAGCTCAGGTTGGAATATGCGAGGTCTGGCATTCATATGAAGGAGAATGAGAAGTTAATATAGGCCCCAGTTTTTAAGAGCCATAGGTCATAAAATTGCAGGTTTGGCTGTAATAAAGTTTGGAAGCTATTGGCTGCACAACCTTCATGAATAGTCATGAAAATCCCAACTGCGCTCAAGTTTGTTTTTAAAGTAGAGAGTTCAGCAAGCACAAAGGACTAAAGAGAAATGTGAGATGGGAAACAGAGAAAGCAGGAGCATTGGGAAACAGTCAGCAGATCGGAGTGAGTTTTGGAGTTAGGGTGATATGTCCACGTTTGAATAGAGACGAGATGCAGGAGATGTTACCTCTCAAAATCTATATATGTGTAGTGTGGCTTCCGTGGACAAATCACATGATAGGCCCAAGGGACTTGAACCCAAATTGTGTGTGTGTGCTGGTTTTAAATCAATAGTTTGCAGAAAACCCCCAGAAATATTAAGAGAACTGGAGGCAAAAAATATATGAAAAATTGGGTATGTCTAGTTTAATGAAAAGAATAGCACTAGCACTTACTTAGACTTATATACCACTTACCTAGTGCTTTACAGCCCTCTCTAAGCGGTTTACAGAGTCAGCATATTGCCCATAACAATCTGGGTCCTCATTTTACCCACCTCAAAAGCATGGAAGGCTGAGTCAACCTTGAGCCTGGTAAGATTCGAATTCCTGGCAGTTGACAGAGTTAGCTTTCAATACTGTCTTCTAACCACTGAGAAGGGAGGGCGGGAGGGAGGCAGAGAGGGAAGGAGGGAGGAAGAAAGATAGCAACCTTGGAAGAATGGAAGGCTAAGGCAACCTTGAGCTGGTCAGGATTGAACTCCTGGTTGTGGGCAGAGTTAACTTGTAATGCTGCATTTTAACTATTGCACCACCACAGCATAGGAAGACTGGGGTAACATGATAGCAGTGTTCAAATATTTAAGGAGCTGCCACAAAGAAGAGGGGAGTCAACCTCTTCTCCAAAGCACCTGAAGACAGGACAAGAAGCCATGGGTGAAAACTAATCAAGGAGAGAAACAACCTGGAACTAAGGAGAAATTTCCTGAAAGTGAAAACAATTAAGCAGCGGAACAGCTTGACTCCAGAAGTTGTGGGTGCTCCATCACTGGAGGTTTTTAAGCAGAGACTGGGGCAGCCATTGGTCTGAAATGGTATAGGCTCTCCTGCTTGAACAATGTGTGTTTGTGTATGTATGTGCGCTAGAAGATCTCCCTTCCAATTCTGTTCTTCTGATAGCTTTAAATCTGTAGTTTGCAAAAACCTTCCAGAAATACAATAGTAACTATCATCTGGGTATTCAGTCCATGAGCAAACCGCCTCCCCTTCCATAGAGTACAGCAGGCACATGTCTAGAATGCTAAGACAGGAGATAAGTTTTAAATCTCGCCCTCCCCATCCTTCAAAGTCTTGCCAAATAGCTCTGTGGGAATGCTGCCAACTCCTTCTGTATTTCTGCAAAAGTCACTTGGAATATTTCCGAACATAGCAGAGCACGTTTGCCAAGTTATGTGCATTAAAAAAAATCTTTTGATCTTTCAGACTCATAAATATGTAATAAAGTACATGATTGCTCTACTGATCTGTCCTCCATCAATCTTGCATCTCCTTTTTATTGATTCATCAAAATAAGATACGACCAAGGTACAAAAGAGTTAAAGGAGCTATTTATTTTAATGTTTCCTCGGAGGGACCACATGTTATTCTGAGTACAAATTATCTATATAATATTTCATGAATGATGTTGAAGCATTAAAACTCACCTCTGCCCTTCACGTTAACACAAAATACTGGCAGAGGTCCATTTCTGCTTTACTTTTAGTCTCTTATTGGGAATACGCAAGAGGAGGGTGCCCTCATCCCTTGCTGCATGCGCGTTTCAGCTGCAAAACGAAACAAATAACATCAAGTAAACCAGTAATTTCGATTTGCCTTGGGGAAAATGTTCTGTAACGTTGGCTATAGGCTTCCAGTGTTCAATGCATCTGATTTAGCTGAAGACATGACCCAAATAAAGTAAAGCCAATATTTGCCATTATTGTCCAAAGCACCTGAGGCAGAATAAGAAGTAACGGGTGATAGGTCATTATAGAAAAAACCAATGTGGAATTAAGGAGAAATTTCCTGGCACTGAGAACAGTTAAGCAGTGGAACGGCTTGTCCTCAGAAGTTGTGCTCCATCACTGGAGGTTTTCAAGAAGTGATTGGACAGCCAGCTGAAATGGTATATAAGGTCTCCTGCTCAAGCAGGGTTGACCAGAAGACCTCCAAGGTCCATTCCCACCCAACGACTCTATGATTTTGTACAGTGAAGTCTCACCCAGTTTTTTGGCTTTTCATACTATGTTCCTTTCCTTCACAGCCATTTCTGCACGTGATTAAGACAATATTTAGAATGTGCAGAAATGAGTAAACACTTGCAATTAAAGAAAAGGAAGAATCTGACTATTATAGTATATGGGGGTAATTTTATCAATGGTTAGAGAATAAGTATGAAAATTAGAAATGAAAGCAGAGGAGTGAAACAGGGAAATTGCATTAATAAAGACAAATAAGAAGAGGATTGTTATAATAGTACGTTATGTATTCATAGCAACTTAAGAGCACAACAATGGAAAGAGCCTATCCTAAAAGATCGCTCCAAGATTGTAAAAGTCAGATGTTGATGTTCCTCATCCTTTGTCCTCAACTCACTTGGCCCACATGCTTTCCATATTTTATTTAAACCCATTGACAACGGCAATACAGACTATGTAGGTTTAGAAGGACGCATGGCAGTGGTGGGTTTCAAAAAAATTTAGAACCTCTTCTGTAGGTGTGGCCTGCTTTGTGGGAGTGCCTTGCTGGCCATGTGACTGGGTGGGCATGGCCAACTTGTAAAATGTAGTGAAACTCACTTAACAATGCTCTTGCTTAGCAACCAAAATGTTGACTCAGAAACTCTGGCATTTGAAGCACGCAAGTCTTAAAGCTGTCAAGTTACAAGGCCCTTGCATCCCTAACCCTTTAGAAAAAAAAACCCGGGATGTTCAAACTTGACAGCTTTAAGACTTGTGGACTTCAACTCCCAGAATTCCTCCTCCAGTCATGTTGGCTCAGAAACTCTGGCATTGAAGTGTGCAAGCCTTAAAGCTGTCAAGTTACAAGACCCTCACACCTCTAACCCTTTAGAAAAAAATCCTCAGGAGGGGTGTTCAAACTTGACAGCTTTAAAACTTGTGGACTTCAACTCCCAGAATTCCTCCTCTCGTTCTTCATCTTGATGGAACCGGTTCTAAATGGCACTGTAGATTTGTAGAACCTCTTCTATAGAAGAGGTTAGAACTGGCAGGAACCCACCCCTGATGCATGGTGAAATCTCAACTGTACTGTTATGTAAATCTTCGCTCTTTCTGTTCTTCCTTTGACTTTTTTTTTCAATGCCATTCATTTTCGTCTTCCAGATCCTTCTACATGTTTCCCTGTTTCTCTTTAATCCTACTGAATCTGTAAACATCTATGATGTAGGGTACAGATGTACACAGTATAACCATAATAACAAGGTTGGAGGGAAACTTGGAGGTCTTCTAGTCCAACCCCCTGCTCAAGCAGGAGACCATATACCCATGATGGCGAACCTATGGCATGCGTGCCACAGGTGGCATGCGAAGCCATTTCTGAGGGCACGAAAAGCATTGCCCTGTCAGTTCCAATGCACATGTGCATGCTGCCAGCTGATTTTCTGCCTTGATTTTCAGCCATTTTTCGCCTGTTCCCGAACTTCCAGTTTGCTTGTTAGGCCATTTTTCACCCTCCCCAGGCTCCTCTGGAGCCTCTGGCGTCTGGGGAGAATGAAAAACAGACTTATTGGGCCCACTGGAATAAAAAAACATGCAGTTTCTGGCCTCCAAAGTGCCTCCATGGAGGCGGGGGAAGCTGTTTTCACCCTCCCCACGCTCCTAGAAAGCCTCTGGAGTCTGGGCAGGGGAAAAAACAGACCTATCAGGCCCACCAAAAGTCAGAAAACCTGCAGTTTCCAGCCTCCAGAGGGCCTCCTGGGGGCCCAGGAGAGGCTGTTTTCACCCTCCAAAGGTTGCAAGAAAGCTGTGCACAAGGGGGGGGGGTCATGCACGCATGCTCCGGGGGCATGGTGTGTGGGGTCATTTAATTATGGAGGTGATTGGGCACGCGACAGTGGTGGGATTCAAATAATTTAACAACCGGTTCTCTGCCCTAATGATTTCTTCCAACAACCAGTTCACCAAACTGCTCAAAAACTTAACAACCGGTTCTCCCGGAGTGGTGCGAACTGGTTGAATCCCACCACTGGCATGCAAATACTTTTGGCTCCGGAGGCAAAAAAGGTTTGCCACCACTGCCTTACACCATTCCTGATAAATGACTGTCCAATCTTTCCTTAAAAACCTCCAGGGATGGAACATCCACAATTCCTGATGTCAAGCCGTTCCGCTAGTTAATGGTTCTCTCTCTTAGAAGTTTCTCCTTAATTCCAGGTTGCGTCTCTCCTTCTCTCTGAGTTTCCATCCGTTCCTCCTTGTCCTGCCTTTTGGTGCTTTGAAGGTAGAGGAGAAGGAATAGGAGGAACATCCAAATTTCAGAAACGCTTTTTGTACATGAGCAAAGCTGGGAAGTGGTTATACAGGTAGTTCTCAACTTGCAACAGTTCATTTAGCGACCGTTCCAAGTTATAATAGCACTGAAACCTGCGATCATTTTTCACGGTGATGAGCTTTGCCGCATCCTCATGGTCATGTGATCAAAGTTCAGATGCCTGGCAACTGGTTCATATTTATGACCTTTCCTGGGGTCATGCGATCCTCTTTTGCGACCTTCTGACAAGCAAAGTCAACGGGGAAACCAGATTCATTTAACAACCAGGTTATTGACTTATCAACGGCATGATTCACTTAACAACTGTGGCATGAAAAGTCATAAAATGTTAAGTGAAACTTAACAAATGACTCACTTAACAACAGAAAGTTTGGGCTCAATTGTGATCATATGTCAAGGACTAGCTGTATTTTATAGGAGTGGCGGAAAAAGAGGTTTACATTGCCTAAGTAAGGTTGTTGACCTGACTTTATTCTTGTCCCTAGTGCCGCATAACGGAGTGAGCTCCCATGACTTGTCCCAGCTTCTGCCAACCTAGCAGATTGAAAGTACGTAAAAATGCAAGTAGAAAAATAGGAACCACCTTTGGTGGGAAGGTAACAGCATTCCATGAGCCTCTGGTGTTGAGTCATGCCGTCCACATGACCATGGAGATGTCTTTGGATAGCGCTGGCTCTTCGGCTTTGAAACGGAGATGAGCACTGCCTCCTAGAGTCAGGAAGGACTAGCACATATGTGCAAGGGGAACCTTTACCTTAAATCCCAGAAGAAGTGGGCTGTGTGTGGGATTTAGTACCAAGATCTCAAAGATGTTTGAGAAATTCATTCAGAGCAGCCAAACTCAAAAAAACCTCCTCACCCATGGGGTAATAAGACCTCAAAGCAGATAAAGTGAAATTTAGTTGGTAAGAGGGGGAAATTATACAAGCCATAAACGGAATGAGTTATATATTGCTGGTAGTAAAATCTACATTTCATCTCACAAGGGGGACATAAGAGAGATCGCTTAAGCGTTTTCTCTGTGGTTGTTACTTTGCAAAAGGAAAAAGGTAAGGAGATTTCACATTTCTCTGTGCTGCCATAATCTACTGAACTGGAGAGCCATCCACTTTCTTTATGACATATTTACTGCGGTTGGTGAACACTGTTCTGTGCTTAGTGGTGGGTTTTTTTTTTTTCCTCACAATAACTTTATGGCAATGACTCTGGCAAGGAATGTCAACTTCCACTGGAGAAATAGATGATTAATTCTCTCAAGGATAGACACATGACGTCTGAGTACTTACAGTTTGGGGGTGAGATGGAAACCTTAAAGGGGCAGAGGGGAAGTTGTAGACTTGATGGGTCCTCAGCGGTCAGCTGACAGTTTCATTGAGAAGCTTCCAAGCAGGGCACGATCCCTTCCATCAAACTCAAGACTACGACTTTTAACAGAGTAACAGCAGAACACACTTGGAAGGGGCCTTGGAGGTCTTCTAGTCCAACCCCCTGCTCAAGCAGGAGACCCTATACCTGGGATGGAGAACTTATGGCAAGGCCAGCTGGTCGTTGGGTCTCTGGTGCATGCATGCAGGGGGTGCGTGCACATGCAGGAGGGTGGGAGGCATGCAGGGAGGCATGCACGCATGCACAGGTGAGTGGGGCGTGTGCGTGGGAACTGTGTGCACATGCACAGGGGGTGGGGCACAATCGGGGGCATGCACATGAAGGGGGTTTGGGCACATGTGCGGAGGCCACACACGCATTGCATTTTGGGGGTTTGGGCACGCACATGTGCATTGGGCACTAGCTCCGGAAAAGGTTAGCCATCACTACTCTATTTCAGTCAAATGGCTGTCTAGTCTCTTCTTAAAAGCCTCCAGTGATGGAGAACCCACAACTTCTGAAGGCAAGCTGTTCCACTAGTTCAGTGTTGGCTAGCAGTTATGGAGTACTGTGAAGCCGTTACCATGGCAACTCCACTGTGCTGTACAGTAGAATCCATTTTAAGGCACAACAGGCTGCGTCTTAACAGAACTTGAATTCAAAATGCACATTATCAGTGTCAAAAGTACTGTGACTTGACACTATAGATATAATTCAGTCCTTTTCATTTCAGCAGCCCAAGTGTTCTGAAGTTATGCTGGAACACACACATATAGACATACACACAGACACACACCCCGCAGGGTTTTAGGGATGTCTTACCCCCACAGTATTTGTTTCCAGAGAGTAAGTCATCTGTGTAGCAAGTTTCGTTGAAACTCCTTGAGGCGTTCCATAGTTATGCTGGAACATACACACACACAGTGATAGATAGACAGATAGACAGATAGATAGATAGATAGATAGATAGATAGATAGATAGATAGATAGATAGATAGATAGATAGATAGATAGGTAGGTAGGTAGGTAGGTAGGTAGGTAGGTAGGTAGGTAGGTAGGTAGGTAGGTAAGCAGGCAGGCAGGCAGGCAGGCAGGCAGGCAGGCAGGCAGGCAGGCAGGCAGATGATAGTCTTGCAGAACCAGCACAATGTGCAACATGTTCAATATAATTGGACTGGTGTAATATAATGTAATGTAATGTAATGTAATGTAATGTAATGTAATGTAATGTAATGTAATACACATATATGTACTGTATTTTTCGGAGTATAAGATGCACCTTTCTCCCTCAAAAAAGGGGTGAAAATCTGGGTGTGTCTTATACACTGAATACAAGATATTTTGCCTGCCAAAACCCCTCCCCCATTGTAAAAATGGACATGCAGAGTCTTTGGGAGACTTGTAAAGTGATGCTGAAGGCTGGGGAGGGTCATTTTTGCTCGGTTTTGCCCCCCCAGCCCCCGTGAGCACTCTACAAGCCTCCCAAAACTCTGCATGCCCCCCTTTTTTTGCAAAAAAACGAGGCACGCAGAGGGTTTGGGAGGCCTGCAAAGTGCAAAAACTTTTTTTTAATTTATCGCTTCAAAATCATGGTGCATCTTATCCTCCGTGCATCTTATAGTCTGAAAATTATGGTATATATTGTGTCTGTTAGGATGATTTATTGGGTTCAGGTTTTCTTCTTTACTTATGAGTTATTAGCTGGATACCTGTGCTCCACTATGAAACTATGTGATGGGGCTTGTTAAATCGATACTTACAGCTTGAAAATTATTGAGTAATTATTGTGGCCTCTCCTCTCCCCTTCTCTCCCTCAGACTAACTCCTTTGCATCAGATCATTTTTCAGGTGGTGAGGGGAAGTAGAAACTTCCAGCCTGCAGGTCAAATGAGTCATGCACTGGCCATGCCCATGCCCAAGTGGCAGTTGAAACAGGATTCTTTTCAGGTGGGGAGGGGGAGTAGAAGGTCTAACTCCTTAGCATCAGAGAGTGTTAATAATAATATAGGAAATACTAATGGTCTGATAGTCATTTTGAAAAATCCTTTCTTAATGAACACCTAGAAGCCAAGAGGTTGTGTGTGTGTGGGTGTGTGGGTGGGTGTATTGTGTTGGGGGGGGGGACTGCACTAAGGGAGGTTCATCCAATCTCACTTTACACAGGTTGTGCATTGACAATAAAAGTTTAAACTGAATTGAATTGATTGAATTTCTCAGAGTCGTTTATATATAAAGATAAGGATAGACTAAAGGAAGGGTTACACCAGGTTCTAAATCTGTGATGCTGCTCTTTGTTTGATAAATGTTCTGAGCACTGCAAAATTGTGTTGCAAATTAAAGAAAAATACAACACCGTGTATGATGGAAAGGAAACTGGCATAAATTGGAAATAAACTAACTCGTACTTCCCTCGTCATGCTGTGTATTTAAGTGTCTCCCCAGAAAGAGAGTTTGCTGGACCTAAATTTATTAACCTCAATTTA
The DNA here is from genome assembly GCF_051295495.1 of Thamnophis sirtalis. NCBI lineage: Eukaryota > Metazoa > Chordata > Lepidosauria > Squamata > Natricidae > Thamnophis > Thamnophis sirtalis. The sequence continues at coordinate 19,631,202 of NW_028261382.1, forward strand.
AGAAGAAAAAAGAAGAAGCCATATTTGTCAGAATTGTGTTTCCTATTGTTTAAATTGGCCTGTCTAACTCTCTTATTGCACTGATTTTGGCTTGAACAAAGGGTGACGAGAAGAGGAAAAACCACAGCTTTGACTGGTAAAATGAAGTAGCTACTACTATTCTTAGTACTTCTGTGTCAACGCTCCTGGTAGGAGGTAATACAGGGGCACCCTGCTCCCTACGGAATCAATAAATCCTGCTGCCAATTCCCTAGAGGGAATGGAATTACAAAAATTACAGAAAAAGACAGCAATTGTTTAAAATGAAACAGATAAGTAAAGCTCAGGAGGAGGAGGAGGAGGAGGAGGAGGAGGAGGAGGAGGAGGAGGAGGAGGAGGAGGAGGAGGAGGAGGAGGAGGAGGAGGAGGAGGAGGAGGAGGAGGAGGAGGAATAATAGAATAACAGAGTTGGAAGGGACCTTGGATTTCTTCTAGTTCAATTCCTTGCCCAGTCCAATTTTTAAAAAATCTCCAGTGATGGAGGACCAACAATTTCTGAATGCAAGCCATTCCACTGATTAACTGTCAGGAAATTTCTCTTTATTTTCTAGGTTGGTTTTGTCCTTGGTTAGTTTCCATCCAGAACACTTCTTGTTCTATCTTCAGGTGCTTTGGAGAATAGGCTGACTCCCCTCTTCTTTGTGATAGCCCCTCAAATATTGGAAGACTACTATCATTCATCTCTAATCCTTCTTTTCATCAGACAAGGCTTGGCCAGCCCTAAGCAGCTTCTTAATAGACCATCAGATGTCTTTGATTAAAGCTGGAATGCTTTGGCTAAATCAATATGCAGTATGCCTATGTTTCATTTGCAACCTCAAAGATGGGAGGAAGATCCTAGGGATAGACCTACAAGTTTATTTATGTATTATTTTATTTATTTAGTTCATCAAACATGCACGAGATAACAGGTATAAGTATAAACATGGACATGAGCACATGAAATGAGTACAAATAAATGAGAAAAGTAGGAAAGGGATGGAAGGCATGCTGGTGTGCTTATGCACGCCCCCTTAGGGACCTCTTAGAAGTGGGATGAGGTCAACAGTAGACAATTTAAAGTTGAAGTTGTGGGGGTTTGAGGAAGTAACAACAGAGTTGGGTAGAGCATTCCAGGCATTGACCACTCTGTTGCTGAAGTCGTATTTTCTGCAATCGAGTTTGGAGCGGTTTATCTTGAGTTTGTATTTATTGTTTGTCTGTGTATTATTGTAGTTGAAGCTGAAGTAGTTGTTGACAGTTAGGAAGTTGTAGTAGACAATTTTGTGTACTATGCTTAGGTTCGACTACAGGCAGCGTAGTTCCAGGTTGTCCAAGCCCAAAATTTCTAGCCTGGTGGCGTAAGGGATTATATTATGAGCCGACGAGTGGGTTTTCTCATGAAATACCTCTGGACATTAAATTGTATTAATGTCTGATATACAGTGTGGATTCCAGACAGACGAGCTGTATTCGAGGATTGGTCTGGCAAAGGTTTTGTATGCCCTAGTTAGATCACCAGTGATGTTGGCTGCACTATACAGTGAGTAATTGTTCCAGTCTTGACTTTCCCTAAATTCCCCATCCTAACCAACCACTTCATTAATCAGCAAGTGTTAATTGCTTTTTTTCTTCTATTTCACTTTCTTGAAGAACAGCAAGTCCCTTGAGAGGAAGAAAAGTGAGAACAGGCAAATTCAGAGAATAGTTCCCAATGGATACTAGTCTCTTTTGCAGGAAGAGAAAATTCTTGCAAGGCAGATTTAGGCATCATGTTGATTATTTCTGTGTTCCGATTTATTGCAACCATTAATAAAACAACTAAAGCTTGGGTTTCTAATAACAAAAGCCAGTTTGGACTAGTGGTTAAGGCATCAGGCTACCAACTGGGAGACAGTGAGTTTTAGCCCTGTCCTTGTTATCTAGAAAGCCATTTAGATAACTTTGGGCCAATCACCAGTAGAGTGTGACTTCTAGTCCTACCTTAGACATAAAAGTTGGCTGGGTGACTTTGAGTCAATCACTAAAAGATTCTGAATTCTAGTCCCACCTTAGACATAAAAGTTGGCTGGTTGACTTTGAGCCAATCACTAAAAGATTCTGAATTCTAGTCCTGCCTTAGACACAAAAATTGGCTGGGTGACTTTGAGCCAATCACTAAAAGATTCTGAATCTGTCCCGCCTTAGACATAAAAGTTGGCTGGGTGACTTTGAGCCAATCACCAGGAGACTCTGAATCCTAGTCCCGCCTTAGGCATGAGAGTCAATTATGGTGAGCCAGTCATTCTCTCTCAGCCCAACCCACTTCACAGGGTTGTTGTTCAATGAAAAATAGGAAGAGGAAGGAATATTTAGGTATGTTCGGCTCTTTGAGTTATTTTTTAAATAATAGATGGAGGAAATAATGTCCATCAGCATTCCTTTCCAAAGATGACCATAAATTTTCAGTTAGAAGGACAGAACCAACATATTGGAACTCTTCAAATTACCATAATCTCAGCAATGGATTGTCCCATTCAAGGCAGGGGAAATAGAAAGTCAACACCTACAGTCAGATGATTGAAACCCCAGCTCTTTTGATATGGATAATGCAAAAAAGTTTTTAAAAAAAAAGAAAGGTGGGACGTCAATCACAAGGCTGCAGCTATTCATCAGATTTTCTTAATTCCCCTTGTAGACCAATCCCGAATTTCAGAGAAAACAAACCAAGAAGTATGGGAATTGCATCAATGATCACAGAATGAACGTCTTTTAGGAATTTAACTGTTATTTCTTCAATCGTTGTAATTGTTCTACCCTGCTTTCCCAAAAATAAGACAGGGTCTTATTTTCTTTTGACCCACCCCCAAAATAAGCTCTTGGACTTATTTTCGGAGAGGTCTTATTATTTTTGAGGTGCAGGAGGTGGCGAGTGTGGCCACCTCATGGCTGCTGCTGTGTTGCTTATTTTCGGGGGAGGGCTTATTTTAGCTCATGCCCTCAAAAGCCCAATTGGGCTTATTATCCAGGGAGGTCTTATTTTCAGGGAAACAGGGGAGAAGTTTGCCTTGTATTTTCAAGCTAGCTGGCACAATTTTAGCTTACACTCATCCATGGTGAGTTGAAAGAGCAGAGAACAAAAATGATTCTAATCTTATGTTGGTCCCTGCTGGAAGTTAAATTTGCCAAGGCCATAATTCTCGGAGGTCCCCCGGAAGACCCGGTGAGGGAAAATATTTGCTCATATAGTCTGTTCATTTCAAGTAGATGTTAAGTCAGTGTTTCTCAACCTTGGCAACTTGAAGATGTCCGGACTTCAACTCCCAGAATTCCCCAGCCAGTGAATGCTGGCTGGGGAATTCTGGGAGTTGAAGTCCGGACATCTTCAAGTTGCCAAGGTTGAGACACACTGTGTTAAGTTATTAACGCAAACATGCAAAGCGGGCTGACAAGTAGAACATGTTCCAATTCTGTCTACATAAACGCAAGTTTCCAAATTAGAATGGTAAATCGGATTGTCTAGTTCAGGGGTGCCAAACTCTATTTCATTGAGGGCCACAACAGAGTTGTGTTTGACCTCAGAGGGCTGGGGAGAGGGGGTTGAGGTCAGGTGGGCATTACTGGGGTTGGCATAGCCATGCTGGAGGCCATGGAGACCAAAAACAGGCTGTTTTTGGCCAGCAGAGTGCTGCAGGAGGCAGTGGAGGCCAAAAAGGGGCCCTGTGGGAGTACATGGTTCCCCCCCCCCATAGCCCGTTTTGGACAGCAGGCCAGTCCTTTGATATTTCCAGATAGGCCCCGTGGGGCAGTTTTAAGTACCCTGTGGGTCAGATCCAGACCAAGGGCCTTGAGTTGACACCCCTGGTCTAGTAGAATAGAATAGAATAGAATAGAATAGAATAGAATAGAATAGAATAGAATAGAATAGAATAGAATAGAACAGAATAGAACAGAAAAGAACAGAAAAGAACAGAAAAGAATAGTGTACATAAAAAGACAAGATACATTCGTCAAGAATCATAAGGTACAACATTTAATGATAGTCACAGGGTACAAATAAGCAATCAGGAAACAATCAATATCCATACAAATTGTAAGGATACAAGCAACAAAGCTACTGGCATGCAGTCATAAGTGGGAGGTGATGGGCAATAAGAATGATGAGAAGACTAATAGTAATAGTAATGCAGCCTTAGTGAATAGTTTGACCATGTTGAGGGAATGATAAATTATAAATCTATGTTCTGTTTCCAAATATTTGCCTTTGCTGGGCACAGTCAAACTTCACCAACGGGTTTATGCAGATTACATTTAGAATAGAATAGAATGGAATGGAATGGAATGGAATGGAATGGAATGGAATGGAATAGAATAGAATAGAATAGAATAGAATAGAATAGAATAGAATAGAATAGAATAGAATAGAATAGAATAGAATAAGGAATAGGATAGGATAGGATAGGATAGGATAGGATAGGATAGGATAGGATAGGATAGGATAAGATAGAATTCTTTATTGACCAAGTGTGATTGGACACACAAGGAATTTGTCTTTGGTGCATAAGCTCTCAGTGTACATAAAAAGACAAGATACATTCATCAAGAATCATAAGGTACAACACTTAAGGATAGTCACAGGGTACAAATAAGCAATCAAGAAAAAATATCAATGTAAATCATAAGGATACAAGCAACAAAGTTACAGTCCTGCAGTCATAAGTGGGAGGAAATGGGCGATAAGAATGATGAGAAGATTAATAGTAATAGTAATATTATTTTGGAGATTCATCGTCATGCTGGTTTGCCCTTCACTTGTGAAACTTCCTCCATCCTCTTGTACAGATAGTCCTTGAGTTACGACCACAATTTATGTTGCTGAGTGAGAAATTTGTTAAGTGGGTTTTGCTACATTTTATGACTTTTCTTGCCGCATGTCTTAAGTGAATCACTGCAGTTATTAAGTTAGTAACATGTTTGTTAAGTGAATCTGGCTTCCCCATTGTGTTTGCTTGTCAGAAAGTTGAAAAAGGGAATACATGACCTCAGATTACTGCAGCCATCATAAATGTGAGTCGGTTGTCGAGTGTCTGAATTTTGATCACGTGACCATGGGGATGCTTCAACGGTCATAAGTGTGAAAAATTGTTCTAGGTTCACTTTTTTCAGTGCCGTTGTAATTTCGAATGTGAAATGTTGTAAGTCAAGGACTACCTGTATCTGTAGGGTTCCATCAATTGATTATCAGTGATCTCCATCACTACAGGGTTTTAAGGAAAAATTGGACAACTACTTGTCTGAAATAATATAGATGTCAGGCCTGCAGCCATATTCCTCTTGGATCTTTGGCCTGCCACACTTTCTATTATTTTACTATGCCTTTTCTATTGTGGGAAAATGGGAGGGGAGATTGTATGGAGTTACATGCTATGTAGCCAAAACAAAATTCCTTTCTAGAAAGCCAAGGTCATTCTTTGTCTCTGCACCTGACCAGAACTGGATGGAACTGTCAGCATGGCAGTGGAAGATTGGATGATGTGATGGGCTGGTGGGTATGGGGGCAAGATTGTGAACTTTAACTGGGTGGGGAAAATCGGGAAGCTTTCAGATTCGGGTTTTCCCAGATGTGCCAACATGACTCTCTTAATAAATTGGAACTTTGAGCAATTATTTATCTTGGACTCTGATTTACTTTTGGATTCTATTTGGAACCCTGACAATAGTGTTTTCCGCTTGAGCAGGGGCTGGACTTGAAGACCTCCAAGGTCCCTTCCAACTCTGATATTCTGCATTCTGTCTCCTTGAGAAGGCATAGAGTAGTGTTAGAGGAGGCTGAACTATGAACCTGATATTCAAATCTCATTTCAGCCCTATAGCTCCCTTGTTGTCCTTGATACCAGGGCTGGGCCACAGAAATCAGTAGTGGAACATCAAGTATGAACATTAATTGGAACAGCAAACTCAAAAGGTAAGGTTATAAAATAAGCTATAATTCAGAGCTGAAGAGTAGGTAGGTAGGTAGGTAGGTAGGTAGGTAGGAAGGAAGGAAGGAAGGAAGGAAGGAAGGAAGGAAGGAAGGAAGGAAGGAAGGAAGGATGGACGGACAGACAGACAGACAGACAGACAGACAAAGATGATAGATTACGAGAGATGAGAGAGAGGATAGGATAAGATAGGATATGATAGGATGGGATGGGATGGGATGAGATAGGGATAAGGATGAGATGGGATGAGATGAGATGGGATAGGGATGAGACAGAGAGATAGATGATAGGTGGATATTGAATGCAAACAACTTCCAAGACAATCTAATGCTCAACTTCTGAGCTTAAATAGGATATGATTTTCAATTTTAGGAGATGTTTCAATAATAATAAACCAACTATCTATTTGACTAGTGAGTCTGGTGTTGATGTAGTCTTTTGGGGGTCACAATCAGCCTTTCTGCAGATGCAGGTGGCCTCACATCCTTAAATTAGAGAGAAGACTGAATGCTCTTTGTTGTAAACTCATGTCAGTGACCACCATTCTGCCATGGATATAATAATGAAGCTTTTGTAGTAGACCTATCTAGAAGTCAAAGAGATAATAAGATGCTCACTCCAAGGAGATTGGGGTATAAAAGCAATCACCCGTGCTTTCCATTTGTATGTCCAGAAGCACAAACAGATGCAAAGGTACACACACACATACACATACATACACACATACACATACACATACACACACCACTCATTCCCATGTCTTCCTTTGCATATTGATGTCTTTGCAACAATGAAAAGTCATTTTTATAGAATGTTAGCATGACTTAAGCTATAAATATTACATTACAAGGTTCAGCTGCTGTGCTATTTTTGAACACATCCACAAGTTGCCATGTATCAGCCTGTCACTTAAATATTTCCTTTGAAGCAAGCTTTTCTATATTATTAAAACACATCATAAAAATTTCAGCAAAGGGGCCAGTTTTTATCTTTCCCTTTCTTTTTCATTTTAGCCGCCTCCCCCCTCTCCCTTCGTTACTCCCTTCTTTACCCCAACTGCATGTGGCAAAAAGTAGACCCTCAGAAATTCTAGGTCTGACTCAGGGCTTGGTCAGAATTCCAAAGGAGGTAGAATAGAATAACAGAGTTCAAAGGGATCTTGGAGGTCTTCTAGTCCAACCCCTTGCTTAGGCAGGAAACCCTACACCACTTCAGACAAATGGTTATCCAACATCTTCTTTAAAACTTCCAGTGTTGGAGCATTCACAACCTCTGGAGGGAAGCTGTTCCACTGATTAATTGTTCCAACTGTGAGGAAATTTCTCCTTAGTTCTAAGTTGCTTCTCTCCTTGATTGCTTCTTGTCCTGCCCTCAGGGGCTTTGGAGAATACCTTGACTCCCTCTTCTTTGGGGCAACCCCTGAGATATCAGAACACTGCTATCATGTCTCCCCTGGTCCTTCTTTTCATTAAACTAGACATACCCAGTTCCTGCAACCGTTCTTCGTATATTTTAGCCTCCAGTGATGTTGCTTGGATTGAAAGAGACCTTGTTATCTATCTAGCCATGTTTTCCGGAGGGAAGCAGAACAGGATTGGAATGGATGCATCAATCCTGATTCTATCTGTTGCTTCCAAGATAGCATTTTGAATACATTTGCTCAATGTTTGCTGAATGAAATCTGAGAAAGAATGACGGAGTAAGAGGCTATTACGCAGAATAATGTGGCAACCCCTGATAATTCTGCAATGATTGGGCATTTGGCTTAGCCTGTGAACCCACGTTTTCCTCTAGAAACCAGCTAAGCAGAAGGGCACTATTCATTTTTCATCTAGAACAGCAGCCTAAATTGCAATGAATGGCTTGTAGGTCTCAAGGTGAACAACATTTCAGACAAATAGTTATCCAACATCTTCTTAAAAGCTTCCAGTGTTGGAGCATTCACAACTTCTGGAGGCAAGTTGTTCCACTGATTAATTGTTCCAACTGTCAGGAAATTTCTCCTCAGTTATAAGTTCTCTCCTTAACTAGTTTCCACCCATTGCTTCTTGTCCTACCCTCAGGTGCTTTGGAGAATAGGGTGACTCCCTCTTCTTTGTGGCAGCCCTTCAAATATCAGAACACTGCTATCATGTCACTCCTAGTCTTTCAGTGGTGTTTATTTCTCTCCCTTCCCTTGCTCCTAGTTCAGTTTACTTTTACAGAATAATAGCAGAATAACAGAGTTGGAAGGGAACTTGGAGATCTTATAGTTCAACTGCCCCTGCTCAGGCAGGACGCCCTACACCACTTCAGGCAAATGATTATCCAACTTCTTCTTTAAGACTTCGAAAAATAGAGGGTTGAACCTTGTATCTGTTGTCCACTTTTGTGGAGTGCAGGCAGGAAACACATAGCTATGTAAAGGCAAAGGGAGGGGGTAAGCAGCTTTCTCTGTGGTCTGTAATTGGTGCATACTTTGGGGTTGCAAAGAATAGAAGAAAGAGGAGAAGGAGGAGGGCTGGAAAGCTGACTAACAAGGAACACATGGCTATTTGGCCAACTAAACACAGCTGGACCCAGCGGTGCCTCTGACCACCCGTCCTTTGCTCTTCACATCCTTCATAGCACACTGTGGTTATCCTGGCCCCAGATTTCATGAGCAGAGAGGATGTGAATGCCACTGGGGCGCAGAAGCCCGGCTCTCATGACTAATGAGAAATCAAAACAAGAATGTCCGCTTTTGCTCCATCCTTTGCAGGCCTTTCTTTGGAGTCGTTTTATCTCGGCAAGCTCTTTGCGAGGATGCTGCCAAGGCCGAAGATTTCTCCTCCTCCTCCTCCTCCTGTTCTCAGAAGGAGGCCCTTTTGAACTCAACAGACCTCCCCAATTAAATAAAATGTTTGAGTTTTACATAGTTCAGCCAATGAAGCCTTGTGTTCTCTCTCCCTCTCTCCCTCTCTCTCTCCCTCTCTCACCCCTCTCTCTCTCCCTCACTCTTCCCCCCTCTCCCCCTCACTCTCTCTCCCTCTCTCTCTCTCCCTCACCCTCTCTTTCCCTCACACACTCTCCTTCACTCTCTCTCCCCCTGTGTCCCTCACTCTCTCTCTTTCATTTGACAGAGAGAGCAATTTGTAAGCTCCTCCCCTGGTGTGTTCATCTAACACGATTAAATAATTAATCTTATTTAATACCTAGGAATTAGTGAGATTACTCTGATTTTTTTTGGGCTTGTTACAAAGAAATTTGGGGAAATCTCTCAGAAAATCCTGCCAGCTTCCCTTGCTTCTTTCTCCCCTTCTTTTTCCTCCCTTTTCTTGCCTTTTCTGTCATTTTAGATTTTAAGTCTATAACTGCAGTGGCAGCAGTTATACACACCAGTGAGTAAATATGCAAGTGATACATGCTAGAGTAACAGAATAACAGAACTGGAAGGGACCTTGGGGGTCTTCTAGCCTAACCTCCTGCTCAAGCAAGAGACCCTATACTATTCCAGAGAAATGGTTGTCCAAAGCCTCCAGTGTTGGGGCATTCACAACTCCCAGAGGCAAGTCATTCCACTGATAAATTGTCCTCACTGTCAGGAAATTTCTCCTTAGTTCTAAGTTGCTTCTCTCCTTGATCAGTTTCCATCCTTTGCTTCTTATCCTTCTCTCAGATGCTGTTCTAATCTAGGCTTCATAAAATCACTCCTTGTCCCGACAACCCCCCCCCCTTTTTTTTTAAGTTAATGTGAATTACTCTCATTCACATCTAGCAAAGTCCCGGCAAACAGTCTTTCAAGGGTGAATTTACAACCACAGTCCTTATCAGGCTTGGAGAGCTGCCAGGCCGATATCTTCCAAATGCAATGCTGTACAAGAAAATACTTGGCAATGAGTTTCTGAGAGTCACAAATGAATCTTCATACTAATTAAGTGAACTAATTGTCTCCTGCAAACTCCCCTCCCCTTTTGCTCCTCTTTATTCCCTATGGGAAGGGCCTTTCATTGTCCACCTGTGCCAAGTTGGGCCTTGTTCCTTAGCTATTTCCCTCTCCTGGCACCTCTGTCGATGCACACATGGGGAACAAGCTCCAGCTGCTCTTCTGTCCCACTGATGTCTGACTCCGAAGGCAGCTGATAATTGTCAGACAGCCCTGGCCCGCTCTCTGCCTCCAACACAGAGCCCTCATCAGATCCTTCCCAAGTCTCCAGGACTGGCCCATGTTCCTCCCCAACCTCCTCACTGGCTGAGTCTGTCACCAGCTCCTCTGGCAGGCCACAAAAGGTGCTTTGGCGAGTAGGTTGACCCCCCCTCTTCTTTGTGACAACCCCTCAAATATTGGAAGACTGCTATTATGCAAGCCTATAATCCTTCTCTTTGTTAGACTAGACATACCCAGTTCCTGCAACCGTTCATCCCATGTTTTAGTTTCCAGTCCTCTAATCATCTTTGGGCAGTTTTCCTCCTGTTCATTTGGTCTGTGGATTTCTCCCAGTTTTCTTGAATGCTAACTAAGAATGCTGTGTCAATCCCTGCCATGTCATTTTTCAAAAGTGTTCTTCCTTTGAAATTCTTGGTGTGTTGGTGAACATCTCTGCTATTTCTTTTGAACTGAGGAGGTTCCGGTTGGTGTTTTGTGGTCCAGTTTCCACCCCTCAGCACTGTTCCTTCTAAGGTGCGCAGCTGCGCGGCCATGTACATGGCAAGAAAACACCGTGCAGCAGTTTCTAACTGCGCGCAGTGATTTATGTCACAGGCTTCAGAAGCTGAGGGGAATATCTGCTGCTGCCTCCTCCTCCTCCAACAGCACCAACATATTTGCTGCCCAGCACTGCAGCCGAGGTAAAGCCTCCAAAGCTCCCGCAGGCGCCCCCGCCCATGGCAGTGGCGGCAGTGCCTCCCCCTCTGCTCGGAGCACCTCAGCTGGGCTCTGGGTTACCCATGCCGCCGCCTCCACCTTCACCGCCTTCCTACTAGCTCCTGCAGCCAAATGGCTCCTCAAAAGCACGGTGGAGGAGGAAGGGGAAGGGATAACGCGGGGGGCAGCTCAGGTGGCAGTGGTGCCTCTCCCTCCACACAGAGCACCTGAGCTGGCCCCTGTGCTATCCCTCCCTTTTCCTCCTCCGCCGTGCTTTTGAGGAGCCATTTGGCCATGGGAACTAGTAGGAAGGTGGCAGAGGTGGAGGCGGCGGCAGGGGTAACCCAGAGCCCAGCTGAGGTGCTCTGAGCGGAGGGGGAGGCACCGCCGCCGCTGCCATGGGCGGGGGCGCCTGCAGGAGCTTTGGAGGCTTCACCTCGGCTGCAGCGCTGGGCAGTAAATATGTTGGTGCTGTTGGAGGAGGAGGCGGCAGCAGCTATTCTAGTGGCGGCTGGGGCTCGTTGGCATCTTCAGCGGCAGCCCTGCCCCCTGTGAAAAAAAATGAAGATGGAGCAGATCCACACAGATGACGTTGCTGCAACATGACTGGAGGAGGAATTCTGGGAGTTGAAGTCCAGAAGGCTTAAAGCTGTCAGGTTTGAAAACCCCTGGGGTTTTTTTTCCTAAAGGGTTAGGGGTGCAAAGGTCTTGTAACTTGACAGCTTTAAGACTTGCATGCTTCAATGCCAGAGTTCCTGAGCCAACATTTTGGTTGCTAAGCAGGACCATTGTTAAGTGATACTGATATTATATAACACTTTTAATTAAGCGGGTACCTTGAATAAACATAACTTTGAGTTTCAAATAATACTGATTTCGTTGTTGTCTTAGGTGACATCTGTGAAAAAAATTCAGGTGCTCAGGCATGAAAATATGCCGCTCAAACACTATACTTTTCTGCTCACACTGAAAAAAAAATAGAGGGAACATTGCCCCTCAGTTGCCTTGCAGATTACCTAAACTTCTCAACTGAAAAAGTTACCTGGAAGAAGTCCTTTGTGATATCTCCTGTTGAAGTTAAGCATTAACCTGAAAAGTCAAGGAGTCCATAGATCTCTGGCAAGAAGACTAGATCATGAAGACAGGACAACTTTGATTGTTACATATACTGTAAATAAATAATTGCATGTCACCTATTCATTCCAATTTTTCCTATTCTTTTTAATGAAATTTCCAAAGCAGGTGTCATCCAACTGAATTGGAGGATAACTGATAGAGGAAAAGGCAGACTTTATCAGAGTAGCACTAGAAATGAGCTTCGATTGTCCTCTCCAAAAAATAAGAAGGATCACGTTGAGCAGAAAGGTTTGCTGATATCATCAACCTCAGTTTCTCTAAAACTAAAACCAGCCTTCTTTTGGCTAATTATTTCAGGTTCTTGAATGGAATACTATGACTCTTCGTAGTTGAATGATGGAATGGCGAGCAATTGTCCCAGGACCATTGAAAGGCTTTGAACAGTTGTAGACAATGCCCAAATTCCAGGTTGGGTTTGTCTCCTTCACTAACGTCAACCACACACAAGCAACTGAGAGAATTACCAACTCAGCATCTGCTAGCAAAGAAAGGAGACATCTTTCTATTGTTTTAGATGGTTTTGGCATGTCCTTGATTTGCTCTCTCCTGCTTGGTTGCTCAGCCATGAAGGCATCCCAGCTTGCTTCTGATCTTCAAATGCAGAAGAATGTGAATTGGGGCCAGGTGCTAGCAAGAAATGTGCCACTTCAGTCTTCAGTGTGTACCCTTGTCGATCAAAGAGCCTGCAAGTAGGTAAGTGTGCATTTTTGAAAGAGCTAAGCTGTGATAGGGAAACATTTATGCTCCCTGCTGCGCTGCAGGGTGTTTGATTCATACAAACAGAGCTTGAGTCACACAATTCAGAGATGCAATTCTTTCCATCTGCAGATTAAAGTGACATTGTCAATTCCAGGAAGCCTGGATCAGATGAGGAGGGGAGGGAAATGAAGTTGGGGACAAGTGAAAGTCCACCCCCAGTGTGTGATCTACAAAGGCTCTTTCACGAAATCCCGTTAGTCCTCTGATGCTACCCACCATTGAAGTCTGTGTCTGAACAGAGCCAGTAACTCTGCTCCGTTTCTTCCTGTCGCTTTAGTGATATGTATTCAGTATACAACACAGGGCCAAAGAGAAGCAATGAAGGTTACCTTTATTTATTGTGCTTCCGTATTCATTCATTTGTTTTTTAAGTGTTTGTTTTCATGAAACGTCATTGTATTGACACAAAAGTTTCATACATGATGCTCCCATGTTTCTCTTCCTTCGAAACCTGCACTGGCACAAGAGATTCTTGAGACTGGCTCTGCCAAAAGATATGGGATCCTATGGGGGCGTCCCTTACTGGAGGTGCTTAGAAAAGGTGGTTATATATTTCACACATAGAAAGATACCATAGTCATAGATTTTGCTTGGCTTAGCTTATTTAATCCATAATATCACCTTGGAGACATGGTGGCACAGTGGTTAGAATACAGTACTGCAGGCTGATTCTGCTCACTGCCAGGAGTTCGATCCTAACTGGCTCAAGGTTGATTCAGCCTTCCTTCTTTTCACTTTTGCATTTTTTTCCTGTATGTTATGCCAGAAATTAATAAAACACACACACACACAAAAGGTTGATTCAGCCTCCCATCCTTCCAAGGTCAGTAAAATGAGGACCCACATTATTGGGGGCAATATGCTGACTCTGTGCTTAGGTAAAGATAAACTTTCCCCTCGCACATATGTGCTAGTCGTTCCCGACTAGTGGGTGGTGCTCATCTCCTTTTCAAATCTGAAGAGCCAGCGCTGTCCGAAGATGTCTCTCTAGTCATGTGGCCGGCATGATTAAATGCCGAAAGTGCGTGGAACGTTGTTACCTTCCCACCAAAGTTGGTTCCTATTTTTCTCCTTGCATTTCTACATGCTTTCGAACTGCTATGTTGGCAGAAGCTGGGACAAGTAACAGGAGCTCACTCCGTTACGCAGTGCTAGGGATTCAAACTGCCGAACTGCCAACCTTTCTGATCGACAAGCTCAGCATCTTAGCCACATTCTGTAAACTGCTTTGAGAGGGCTTTAAAGCCATTTAGTACATAAATCTAAGTGTCATTGCTACTGCTATTGCTAGAAGATTCTACCTCCACTATATTGCTTCTTTCTTGGCTATCTTTGTTAATTTTAATGACAGTATTTATCATTTCAATGTTTCCATCTTGCAGTTTTTAGTCTGTTGTTAGCCTGATGGTAGGATCGGTAGCATATACATTTAATAAATAAACAAACAAATAAATAAATAAATAAATAAATAAATAAAAGTAAATAAATAAGCCATCTGGTTATTGTAGATACAACAAAGAATGGAGAATCAAAAAATATCCATCTCCTAAAAACAAATTGCAAGTTCTTCTACAAATATGACCTTATTTATTTGTTTGTTTGTTGTTTGTTTGACTGGTTTGCTGCCCTTCTCACCTAGAGGGAGGACTCGATAGGTGGACAAATCCAGTCTGAATATTTGACTGACAATGTGACAAACCATAGTATGGGTTATGATGGCGCAGCGATTAGACTGAAGTACTGCAGGTTACTTCTGCTGACTATTGACTGCCTGCAATTTGGCAGTTCAAATCTCACTAGGTTCAAGGTTGACTGAGCCTCCCATCCTTCCGAGGTGGGTAAAATGAGGACTCAGATTGTTGGGGGCAAGAGGCTGACTCTGTAAACTGCTTAGAAAGGGCTGTAAAGCACTGTGAAGAAGTACATAAGTCTAAGTGCTATTTCTTTCTTTCTTTCTTTCTTTCTTCCTCCCTCCCTCCCTCCCTTTCTTCCTTCCTTCCCAGTGGTTAGAAGGCAGTATTGAAAGCTAACTCTGCCAACTGCCAGAAGTTCAATCCTGACCAGCTCTAGGTTGACTCGCCTTCCATCCTTCCAAGGTGGGTAAAATGAGGAGCCAGATTGTTTCAGGGCAATATGTTGACACTGTAAACCACTTAGGGAGGGCTATAAAACACTATGAAGTGATATATAAGTCTGAGTGTTATTGCTAATAATTTGCAATTAAAAGATTGGGAAGGAGAGAGCAGGAAACACACTTAATGTTGTCTTATGATCTCCGGTCCTTAATATTTGAGATGCGAGCCAAAATATGCTTCTCTAGCTTTGTAGTTGGTATTTAATCATCTTTCCATTTCTATCGGGTGAGACGGAAGCCTGATCAAAAAAAAATCTGTCGAAAAAAATGGCACAAACTCTTCCTTTTTTCTCCCCTCTTGTGTTTTTAAGGGGAAATGTCTGTCATGGAATGAAACAAATGCAGCTGAACAGCTTCAGTTCTTCAAGCAAGCAGCAGCATTGGGGAATCCAACATGGGTTGGGAGGGGAGGGGATTGTCACCATGTAAAAAGCTGAAAATGGAGCTGAAATGGGTAATGAAGACGAAGGTCTGATGAATGTCAGAAAAGGACAGGAGGACTTCAAAGCGTTGGTCAGAAAGAATCCACATGAGTGTTTCCTCTGTGTTTCTAACTCTGACTTTTATCCTCCCTTCCCTTTGAAGGGGACGCAACTGGAGTGAAATGGAAAGGGAGTTAAAATCAAATCTTTTTCAACATGGATTTCACCCTGGAGAAATTGCATGCAAAGGTGGGGGGGAGATAAAGATGAAAAGAAGGGCCTTTTGATTGTACAGGAGAAATTCAGGCCTCCATTTCCCTGTAAGCTTTGGGGGAACAAAAATGTAATCAGCGTCCAGCTGTAAATCCAGAAGAGGACATTGAAGGTCTACCAAGACTACTTTGTGTGATACCTGTGACAGGTGTTTAAAAGCAATTAAATACATAACTACAGAGGATCATCCCTTTCCACCTGCTACCAGAAGCCACAATGGGGTACTATGTCTTAAGGTTGCCCCGAGTTGATATCTTGGTTTCGAATTGTGGTGTTGGAGAAGACCTTTGAGAGTTCCTTGGTCTGCAAGGAGATCAAATCAGTCAATCCTAAAGGAAATCAATCCAGACTTTTCTCTGGACAGATACTGAAGCTGAAGCTCAAATGCTTCAGCCACCTAATGAGAAGAGAGGATTCCTTGGAGATGATGTTGAGAAAGATGGAAGGCAAAAGGATTAAGGGACGGCAGAGGATAAGATGGTTAGATGGTGTCATCAACGCAACGAACATGAATTTGGGTAAACTCTGGGATGCAATGGGGAGACGGGGCTGGACTTTTGTTGTCCGTAGGGTTGTGAAGAGTTCAGACACAACTTAGCTACTGAACAACAACAATGTATGGCTATGAAAGTTGGAGCATAAGGAAGGCTGAGCACCGAAGAATTGATGCTTTTGAATGGGTCTTGGAAAAGTCTCTTGAGAGTCCCTTGGACTACAAGGAGATCCAATCCATCCTTCCTAAAGGAAAACAATCCTGATGTTTGGAAGGACATATACCGAAGCTCAAATACTTTGGCTTCCTAATGAGAAGAGAGGACTCTTTGGGAAAGACCCTGATGTTTGGAAAGTCGGAAGGCAAATGGAGAATGGGACGGCAGAGGATGAGAAGATTAGGTAGTGTCATCAACATAATGAACATGAATTTGGGCAGACTCTGCAGGGATTCAAAAAATTTTGCAACCGGTTTTCTGCCCAGTTGCTAGGTGGGCATAGCCTACTCGGCCTCCTGCACCATGGTAGGGGGGCGTTTTTACCCTCCCCAGGCTTTGGAGGCCAGAAATGGGCCCACGTCTGGACTTCCAGAACTTCCAGGAGGCCTATTTTTCACCCTCCCAGAGCCTCTGTGCGGGCCCTGCACTTACCTGGCATCCAAAATGGGCCACATGGAGACACTTGGGAGGGTGGGCCCCAGAGGTGGGTTGCTCCCAGTTTGGCCCAGATTGGGTGAACCGGTAGTGGTGGCAGCAGGAGGCTCCGCCCACTCGCCTGGATGCTTCTGCGCACAAGCAAACCGGTAGTAAAACGAATGGAAACCCACCACTGGTGGGGCCACCCAGTTTTTGCAACTACTGGTTTGGTGAGCCAGATGTAAAATTAGCATCTGGTTCAGCTGAACCATTCCCAGCTGGCTGAATCCCACCTCTGAGACTCTGGGAGACAGGGGAGGATAGGAGGGGTTGGCATGCTGTGGTCCATGGGGTCATGAAGAATCATACATGTTTTAGCAATGGAACAACAACAAATGTTGATATCTCAAATACTGTGGATTTGGTGGTAGCTTCCAAACATTAACATCTTGTTTTGACCAGTCTTGGCCCAGATTAGCATTTGAGGGAGCCATCCACAAGAAAATTCTAGGGCTGTCCTAGAGCGAAAAATTGAATTCCACAATGTGGAAGAAGACAAAGGCGAAGTACATCTATATCGATGCTGAGAAAATGACATTAGCACATCCATGAAGTCAGCAGGAGTCACGCTCAACTTGAGGGAGTCTTTACCTTACCTCTAGCTAACAAATTCTCAAGGGTTGCAATACAGTATCCTTTTGCAATGGGATTACCTGAATTGTATGCCATTCAAGAGTGAGCCCGAGGCTTAAGCAGATAATGGGCTATATTAAGCCTACAGGTATATTTATTCCCCTGGGATTCAACAAAGAAGCAATTTTCCTCTTCTTTTTAACTATATCAAGCTTTATTTGAAGGCTTCTAGCAGAACTAGAGGGTCCTTGAATCTCACACCCTTTTTAATTTTTTTTAAAAAATTGCAGGGATGTAGTTCAGTAGGTATAATGGGGTGTAGCTGTTCAAACTCTGAGCTTGTCAACTGGAAAGTTGGCCGTTTGAGACGATTACTCTATGATGGGGTGAGCTCCCATCCTTTCCCCATCTCTTGCCATCCTAGCAGTTTGGAAGCATGCAAATGTAAGTAGATAAATAGGCACCACATTGTTGGGAAGGTAATAGGGCTCTGTGCACCTTGGTGTATAGTCATGCCAGTCATATGACCAATGAAGCATCTTTAGACAACACCTCAGATAGGAAATGGAGATAAGTATCATCCCCTAGAGCCAAACATATCTGGACAGGAGAAACCTTTACTTTAATTGAGTAGATCTTTGTGAGTAAAATGGGTGTCTTAAAGTCTTATTAGGGTCCATTTTTCTTATACTGGATGAGAGATTAAGAAAAACCCCAATGACAAAAAGTGCTCAAACGTTTGCCTTCTCCCACACTGTCATCATGACATCATCAAATCTTAATTCTTCTGCCTCCCCAGATGAAACAGAAAAGTAAAGTATGACCGATAAACTAAAAGAGGGCTGCTCCCCATTGTCTTACTTTTTGTCAATTTTCATCTTCAGGATGTCCAAAAAAAAAATAGTTGCAACACTTTTATAGCACCAAATGTCAAGGACTATGGCAATAACCAAGGTAGTTTGGGATTTTAAAGGACCGTAGATCAACACTGTAGAGACCTTTGTAGTGTCATTGTTTGGTGCTTTCACAATTGATGCCAACTTGCCAATTATTAGATTCTTCTTTGTGAAGATCACTTCTTTAGGTAGAAGTGTTGAAGTTGGTGAATGATGGAAAGCTAAAGAATTCCAGAGTTTGTCTAGAAGACAAGGCAGCTAGTTAGGTCCATGAATTCAAAATGGATCATGGAGTAATACAAAAAGTAGCATCTGTTAGATTAGTGGTCGCCAACCTCTTAGGCACTGGGGTCCACTGGATTTTTTTCCCATGGATTGGGGGGGGCATGGTTTGGTGTGCTATCTAGATCCCATACATGAAGCTTCACTCACTTGCACAGTCCAGATTCTAATCATGGTACTGGTCCACAGACCAGTGACCTCTGTGTTAGATAAAGGTAAAGGTTCCCCTCACACATATGTGCTAGTCGTTCCCAACTGTAGTGGGCGGTACTCATCTCAGTTTCAAAGCCAAAGAGCCAGCGCTGTCCATAGACGTCTCCATGGTCATGTGGCCAGCATGACTAAATGTTGAAGGCACACGAAAAACTGTTACCTTCCCACCAAAGGTGGGTCCTATTTTTCCACCTGCATTTTTACATGCTTTAGAACTGCTAGGTTGGCAGAAGCTGGGACAAGTAACGGGAGCTCACTCTGCGGCACTAGGGATTCGAACCACCAAACTGCTGACCATTCTGATTGACAAGCTCAGCGTCTTAGCCACTGAGCCACTGTGTCCGTACCTCTATGTTAGACTACTGCAAAAACAGCCAAGAAGGCCACCCTTCCCTCTTCTGGAGAATCTTAGTAAAAATTAAAAATAAAACAATCCCAAGGGAGACAGAAAATCACACACGAACACTTCCTCCATTCTTTGTCCCACTTTTTTTGGCTTACTTGATAAATCACTTTGATCTTCTGTTGACTTCCCAATGGAAGGATGCCCTTATGCCTTCCCCAACTTTCTCAAAACCAGTTTCTCAAAAGCAGACTTCCCTTTCCTTCCTTTAGAGTGATTGGAAACATTGAGATAAAACAGAGAGTTGTTCTTCCCTTTCTTTTCAGTAATTTCTCTGCTCAAATCTCCTTAAAAACATTTAGAGGTCAAGACAAGATCCCTGTGGTTTCTTTCTAATATATTTCCTGAGCCGGTAGAGAGATTATGTATTACATCTAAGTATGAATGCCAAGACTAGAAGAAAAGAAATATGTACGCCAATAGGAGAAACGGTGATTGGCTCATATCCGATACTTTTCAAACAATTTGCCAACAGATGTAAGTTCCAACATCTTCCTGTGGTTAACTGAAAAAGAACCCTAATGGGTTTGGATTTTCAATCAGAATGGCACAAATGATAACATTCACTTGTGGGCGGGAAGCTACCTGAGAAAAGGTTTATGAGTCATCCAACTCTCCTCATTCAATGCCCAACTGTGCAAGTTTTTTTATATATATAAATAGCTCACAGTCGAGATGAATGTGCTTCTCAGGTTGGCCTTTGTTCCAGTTGACGGATTGGAATGCAAGATGAACTTAATTTTCTAAACCAGTTTTTACATCAGGTTATCTGGCAGTAGGAGAAGAAATGATACCGGCATTCATTTTAGGGGTAATGATTTTCAAAGGAGAATAAAATTGCTCTGCCCCCACAGATTTGTGGCTCCAATTTAGTGTGGTGGGCAAGCTGGTAGCCTTTTTATTGCTTAGACTTCAACTCTCACCATTTATTATCCTTGGCTAGAAAGGCTTTGGTTGGTATCTTTGGTTGATGTGCTATTGCTTGAGAAGGAGGGAAGGAAGGAAAGGAAAGGAAAGGAAAGGAAAGGAAAGGAAAGGAAGGGAGGGAGGGAGGGAGGGAGGGAGGGAGGGAGGGAGGAAGGAAGGAAGGAAGGAAGGAAGGAAGGAAGGAAGGAAGGAAGGAAGGAAGATGAGAAAGAAGGAATGGAAATGTGAAGGAAGCCATAGTAGTGCAGTGGTTAGAATGCAGTATTGCTGGCTAATTCTGCCAGCTGCCAGCAGTTCGATCCTGATGGGCTCAAGGTTGACTCAGCATCCCATCCCTCTGAGGTGGGTAAAATGAGGATGCAAATTGTTGGGGGAAAGATGCTGACTCTGTAAACCACTTAGAAAGGGCTGTAAAGCACTGTAAAAGTGGTATATAAGTCTAAGTGCTTCTGCTGCTATCTGGAGGGCAGAGTTGATTTTACCGTTGTCCCCAGGGTTTCCAAAATACATAGCACCGTGATGGCAAACCTATGGCAAGCGTGCCAGAGGTGGCATGCTGTGGGCACATGTGCCATAGCTGGCTGCTCTTTTGGTTTCCAGCTGGTATTCACAGGCACCGGAGCACCAGAAAACGGCCCAGAAAATGGCCAAAAACGGTCAAAAAAACAAGCATGTGTGCACTGGGCAGCTGGTCTTCAGGTTTCTGGTACTCTGGTGTGCATGCATGCACATGCATTCTGATTTGGGCACTCAGTGCCGAAAAGGTTCGCCATCCCTGACATAGCACATGCATGTTCAGACAAACATCAAATTTGACAAAAAGACACATACTCGTGTTCTCCTTGATCAGGAGAAGCAGGAAAAACACTTGGTCTCGGGAACTGGTTTTTATCTGCAATTCCCAAAGGGGCTTTTTTTTAGAGGCCACTGGACTTTCTGGTTTTTCTTTGAAGACATTTTGCTTCTTATCCAAGAAGCTATTTGCCTGGAAAGATAGTCCAAGGCATGACTTGTAAATGCTAGGAGGCCCATCATAGCAGAGGTGGTATTCAGCAAATTCTGACCAGTTCTGAGGAACCGGTAGCAGAAATTTTGAGTAGTTCAGAGAATTGGTAAATACCACCTCTGACTGACCCCGCCCCCATCTATTCTCTGCTTCCCGAATCCCAGATGATCAGGAGGGAATGGGGATTTTGCAGTATCCTTCCCCTGGAGTGGGGAGGGAATGGGGATTTCGCAGTATCCTGTTATTGTTACAGTTTAAACAATCATAAAAGCAGTGCATATTGTTGCAGATTCAAGAAAGGTGGAATTCACACCCACTCCATAACCATCTCATTCTTCAAACATGCAAGAGAGCAGTTTACAATTCACCTTAAATTTTGAATCCCACCACTGCATCCGAGGCAGTGGTCTGCATTAACGACAGGTTGCATGAACGTACGACAGGACCAGGCACCTGAATTTCACCGCCCGTCCAAGTTAGACTATGCCGAAACTTCAATCCTTAGGGAAATGCTTGATTGTGCCTTCATGGAACAGGATTAGCAGGAGAGGCAGACATGGGAGAAGGAGGGGAGGGGAAGTGTCCAGTTGGCCAAATGTCCATCTCCTTGCCTCATTAAGTCTTCATGAACTTCAGATGACTTCTGTAGGAGGTCCATAAAAGCCGAAGCGAGGCTTCCCAAAGTTCAAAGCTACAGCATACGTCATTTTTATTTAAACCTCCTGACAGTCTCACTATAGGTGCTGAGCCTTTAAGTGCCACTTAAATCTCTTCCTGGATGCCCTGTTAGATATATACACTGGAATGCTGACTTCACTGAGATCAATTATAAATCTTACCTGCCTTTCCTGGTGGATACCTGACTGACACAAGAGGGATCCCTCCACTTTGCCAGGGCGAGGGCCGAGGCTCCATTTCCCAGCGTTATTTTGTCTGCCTGAAACCAACCTTCACTGAAACCAAAAAAGAAATCCATTCTTTGACAAAAAGAAAACACCAGAAAAATGACCATCTTAAAGTCCTTTCCCAGAGGCTCATTTCCATTGTTTGGTGGGAAAAAGCCCTGTTATGCTTAGCAATACAGCAACCTCTTTTGCTGAGTATTAGTGTTCGTTGTTGCTGTTAGTTGCGAAGTCGTGTCCAACCCATTGCTTAAAAATGCAGATACCAAAGACTCCTTAAAGACCCAGAACTGAATTGTGGAAGAAGTAAAGGTCCCACTGCCTCTTTGTCATCCAGAAGAGGGGACCTTCATCCAGGGACCCAGATTATGTGCCACCTCAGCAAAGTTGCAATGAATTCTCATGCATTGATCTCTCCAGACATTTTTGAATCAAACTTCCACCATCTCCAGTCATGGTATGCAACAGTTCAGGTTTGGTGAAATCTGTAGGGGAAGGTATCAAGAGTGATTCATTTTGAGAAGATGAGCATATGTCTTCTACCAAATTCAGAGCGAGGAGACTTGTCTATAACTAAACCATAGAATATAAAATAACAGAGTTGGAAAGGACCTTGGAGGTCATCTAATCCAAACCCCTGCTTGAGCAACAGATCCTACGCCATTTTCAGACAAATGGCCATCCAGCCTCTTGTTGAAAGCATCCAGTGATGGGGCATCCACAGCTGAAGGCAAGCTATTCCATTGGTTGATTGGTCTCACGGTTAGGAAATTTCTCCTTAGTTCTAGAATGCATCGCTCCTTGATTAGTTTCCAGTGATTGGTGTTTGTCTTGCCACCTGGTGCTTTGGAAAATACTTTGACTCCTCTCGGTGGCAGCCGCTCAAATATTGGAAGATTGCAATCATGTTGCTTCTAGTCCTTTTTTTCCTCTAGACTAGACTTACCCAGTTCCTGCAACCATTCTTCATATGTTTTAGCTTCCAGCCTTCTGATCATCTTTCTTGCTCTTCTCTGCACTCTTTCAACAACTTTTTTATATCATGGTAACCAAACCTGAATAGGCTACTTTGACAGAATAGAATAGAATAGAATAGAATAGAATAGAATAGAATAGAATAGAATAGAATAGAATAGAATAGAATAGAATAGAATAGAATAGAATAGAATAGAATAGAATAGAATAGAATAGAATAGAATAGAATAGACAGGAAACCCAACACCACTTCAGAAAAGTTGTTCATTTTGTTAGATAGCTCCCAATGTTCAAGTCTGTCAAGATCCTCCTGTATCTTGAGCCTATCTTCTGGAGTATTGGCTATTCCTGCCAGCTTGGTGTCATCTACAAATTTGATGAGTTCCCCATTTATTCCCTCATCCAAGTTATTGATGAAGATGTTTCTTTCTCTTTCTCTCTCTCTCTCTCTCTCTCTCTCTCTCTCTCTCTCTCTCTCTCTCTCTCTCTCTCTCTCTCTCTCTCTTCCTCCCTCCCTCCCTCCCTCCCTCCCTCTCTCATCTTGTTGTTTCTTTCTTTCCTCCTTTTTGGGGCTGTTGAATTTCATTTTGTTAGATGGCACCCAATGTTCAAGTCTTTTATATACCCAGTATCCAAGTTCAGTCAAAGAGAAATGTAAAGGGCATCCTGCTTAAATGTAATCATAATGCAGTCCTAATTGTTCCTTGACCCTGAGCCTCCAGTTCCCTAATCATCTTTGTCTCAACTAAACTGGCCTTGTAGTTTAAAAGCTTTGGCTGCAATGTTGGAAATGACAAAGGCAAGAAATTCTGAAAATAATGGATGTCTCCCAATCTTAGATCCCATATGCTTCACATCATGCCAATAAGTCTTTGCAAGAAATTTCTTGCACAGACATTTGCTGACTTGCTTCCGAATATGGTGATTTGCCTGCTGAAATCATTCCACCCACACCCACTTGCGGGGGAAGCAAGTGTTACAATGTTTTGCTTTTATTGGATAATTAACGGGGCCTTCCTCATTTGGAAATCATAGCAAGGGGACCAAGCTTCCTTGTTCCTGACCAACGCTCTTAAGTTCCTTCACTAACTCTCTGTCTAAAGGCACAACACTTTAGCAAGGATGGACCCCATTGAGGGGGAGAAAGGGGATGGTTTAAAAGCTGCGACAGAATGGAAAAGTCATCGCTAATATGCAATTGATGCCAGAAACAGCAGGACATGCTAGAGATAAATGAGAATGGTTTTTAAAGAATTATAACCCTCTCGGGATTCTCATTTTATTAACCCCTTTAAAAATATGAAACCATCCAGAACAATGCAGAAGTCAAAGCAAGAGCTGTGATGGCCCATTAGTTAGAATGCAGTGTTGCAGGATAACTCTGTCCACAGGCTGGAGTTCAATCCTGACCAACTCAAGGTTGACTCAGCCTTCTGTCCTTCCGTGGTCAGTGAAGTGAAGACCCAGATTGTTGGGGGCAATATACTGACTCTGTAAGCTGCTTAGAGAGGGCTGTAAAGCACTGTGAAGCGATACTATTTCTCATCTAGCCGAGCACCAAATTCACCAATTAGAAAGAATTCCTGATGTCGATTCTAAAACTGAAAGTACACCATGCTACTCATTCTGGGCAAAACCCTCCATTTGGAAAATAGCCACGACTTCTCCCTTTCCATCCATCCAACCAACCAACCAACCAACCACTTTGACCTTTGCCTAAACTAGACAGCCTTGAAGAACACACAAAATACAAAGGAACAGTATTATGGCTGAGGTCAGTGGATTAGCCAGGCTGATGGAGAGCTTCCAACCAGGTACAAAGAAGTATAGATTGTAATCAGTTCTCTCCCAAAGCTTTCTGAGAAGAAGCAAGAATCTGGAAAACTTCTAATTTTGGGAGCTCCACCAAAAGATTGACCTAAATATGAACAGTTTTGTACAATGCATTTGGGTTGTTAAACCTAAGCTAGCATAGCCTAAAATAATAAAGATTTAGCAACTGTGTTCATTTCATAGGCTAAACTTAGCACTGATATCCTTGACTGTGTCTTAATCAGTTGCACAAACACAACCAGTTGGGCAAATTTATACTTAGAATACCTTGCAAATCCAAAATATTTGTTAATTCTGCATCCAGGTTAACAATATACTATGAACATCCCCAAAAATGAGGAAAGAAAGAAAGAGCAAGACAAGGGAGAGAACAAGTAACATCTTCATCAATGATTTGGATGAGGGGATACATGGGGAACTCATCAAATTTGCAGATGACACCAAGCTGGCAGGAATAGCCAACATTCCAGAAGATAATCTTAAGATACAGAAGGATCTTGACAGACTTGAACATTGGGAGCTATCTAACAGTTCAAGGTTCAAGGGTGAAATAAGTAAGGTTCTACATTTAGGCAGGAAAAACAAAATGCACAGGTACAGTATATGTGGTGCCTTGTTAAATAGTAGTAACAGTGAGAGGGATCTTGGAGTCCTAGTGGACAACCATTAAAATACGAGCCAGCAGTGTGCAGCAGCTGCCAAAAAAGCCAACACAGTTCTAGGCTGCATAAACAGAGGGATAGAATCAAGATCATATGAAGTGATTTTATAATTTTATACCACTTTATAAGGCCTTGATAAGGCCATACTTGGAATACTACATTCAATTTTAGTTGCCATGATGTAAAAAAAGATGTTGAGACTCTAGAAAGAGTGCAGAGAAGAGCAACAAAGATGTTTAGGGGACTGGCTAAAACATATGAAGAACGAATGAAGTTGCAGGAACTGGGTATGTCTAGTTTAATGAAAAGAAGGACTAGGGGAGATGATAGCAGTGTTCCAATATTTCAGGGGTTGCTCCAAAGAAAAGAGAGTCAAACTATTCTCCAAAGCACCTGAGCATAGGACAAGAAGCAATGGGTGGAAACTAATCAAGGAGAGAAGCAACTTAGAACTAAGGAGAAACCTCTTGACAGTGAGAAGAATTAATCAGTGGAACAACTTGCCTCCAGAAGCTGTGAATGCTAAAACACTGGAAGTTTTAAAGAAGAGATTAGATAACCATTTGTCTGATGTGGTGTAGGGTTTCCTGCATAAGCAGGGGGTTGGACTGGAAGACCTCCAAGGTCCCTTCCAACTCTGTTACTCTATTCTATTCAAGTTATTGCGAATCCAGTCCTTGACTAATTTAAGAGGCACACACAAGGCAAGCTACATTCAGGATATTAAATCCAAATAATTTCTAATATAATGGGAACACCTCACCTCCCAAAAGAGGAGTCTCTTTCTGAGCTGAGAAGGGTTTGTGTTTAGCATAGATTCAGACAATGTAATGTTGACTCAGCTGGTCCTTGATTAGACAATTTAGTATATTGGAGATAAACAATTTGGTCTCCTCCAGATTTTTTGAACTAGAGTTCCTGTCTATGAAAACATCATGGCCAATAGCAAAGATTTCGGGGCTAAGTTGCAGAATTCCAAAAATCTGGAAAATACCTCCCTGCGAAGTTTGGGGCAGGTCATATAAACCAGAGGTCTTTCATATCATGTTTGTTTGCATCATAACTAGTGTTATAAATCTGAAACTCATGTTTTATGATTTTGGAACTATTGTGGAAGCTCAGGATTTTGAAATTGGAGGAAAATGCAAACTCAACATGTCTGGGAAATATCAAGTTAAGGAAAGTTATTTTCTAAGAGGCCATGTTGAAAGAACAAATCGAGAGTATTACAACATATATACAGTGTGTGTGTGTGTGTGTATACATACATACATACATACATACATACATACATACATATATATATATATATATATATGTGTGTATGTATGTATGTATGTACACACACACATACATACATACATACATACAGTATTATATGACTCTATGTGTGTATGTTTCAGCACCTCAATCAATTTCAACCAAACTTGGTACACAGATGATTTACTCTCTGGAAAAAAATACCGTGGGGGTAAGAGACCCATAACATACCTGGGGGGGGGGTGTGTTCTATTAAGATACAGGCTGTTGTGCCTTAAAATGGCTTCTACTGTACTGTTGTAAAATGGTTTCTATTGTACAGTGCAGTGGAGTTGCCATGGTAACTACTTGACAGTACTCTACAAGGGGGCTCCCTCTGGCAAGGGGGAAAGTCCGACATTAGAAATTACCTTTGGTCCAGACATTTCTCCCCTATAAATATATACATGTGTTATCAACTAGTAGAATATAAAATAACAGGGTAAGAAGGGACCTTGGAAGTCTTCTAGTTCAACCCCCTGCTCAAGCAGAAGACCCTATACAATTCCAGACAAATATATGTGCAGTCTCTTCTAGAAAACTTCCGGAAAGGACTTTTCTCCCCTTTCTCTGAAGTGTGTGTGTGTGTGTGTGTCTGTGTGTGTGTGTGTGTGTGTGTGTGTGTTCTGACCCCCTCCTCCGTCCAGTAACGAAAGCCGAGACAAACGTAAAATGGAATGTTCTTTAATAACAAGACCAGAATCTCGGTGGCTGAAAGCCAAATAAACAGAGAAGGACCTTGGCAGCAAGTCCGACACCTTGGCAGCAATTCAGACTAACCCTGGCAGCAATACAGCCTGCCAAGTTCGTTTCTCTTTAGTCCAAGTGTTGACTTCTGCAAGAAGGGCGTGGCACAAGCAGTCTCTTTTATAGTCTGGAGAGGAGCTTAATGATCATCAGCTGAGCGTAATTACCTCCTGTAATTACGTAGTTGTTCTTGACGCCGAATAGCCCTTCGACGGCGTGCATCCTGGAACAACTCACTGTTGTTTTCTGGATCACTCTCTCTTATCTCCTCCCCATTGATCCAAGGCTCAGGCGCCACCTGGTGGCCAACCAGTCTCTCTGCGTCCTGCTTGGAGTCGGAACCCTGTCCAGGGTCCTCCACATCCTCCAGGGCCGACTCATAGGGCCCCTCGCTGTCGGAGTCTGGTGGCAGCTCCAACGGCTCCTGCCAGGCCACAACATGTATGTATGTATGTATGTATGTATGTATGTATGTATGTATGTATGTATGTATGTATGTATGGCACTTACAGATTAACAGAGTTGGAAGGGACCTTGTAGGTCATCTAGTCCATTGGTGGGTTCCTACTGGTTTGGCTGAACCAGTAGTGGTTTGGCAGCCTGGGTCACTGGAACCAGCAGTGACTCAGGTCTGCCATGCCTCCAAATTGGTTCTCCAGATGGTTCCCCATCTTGTTTTTCACTTCTGTGCATAAGCAGAACAATTTTTATTGTATTGTGCATGCACGCGCAGCGCCCCCATGAGCGAACCGGCAGTAGTGCCTGCCAGAACCCATCACTGATTTAGTCCAGCCCTCTGCCCAAGCAGGAGACCCTACACCATTTCTGTAAATGGAAGTCCAGTCTCTTCTTGAAAGCCTCCAGTGATGAAGCTCCTACAACTTCCGAAGGCAACTTCTGTTCCATAGGTTGATTGTTCTCACTGTCATAAAGTTACTCCTTATTTGCAGGTTGAATGTCAACTTGATCAGTTTCCATCCATTATTCCTTGTCTGGCCTTCAAGTGCTTTGGAAAATAGCTTGACCCCCCTCCTCTCTGTGGCAGCCCCTGAAATATTGGAAGACTGCTATCCTGTCTCCCTTGGTCCTTCTCTTCCCTAGACTAGCCAGTTCCTGCCCCCGTTCTTCATATGTTTTAGTCTCCAGTCCCTTAATCATCCTGTTTGCTCTTCTCTGCATTTTTTCCAGAGTCTCAACATCTTTTTTATTCTCCAGCCAAGAGCTGTACATCTCTTGTCAATCCAACTGGCAACACCCCTAAATTGATTTTGCTTCCTGCTCTCAGTCCAGAAGGAATCCATCTTGGGCTCTTGAACTAGCTGTGGTTTCAATAGGCAAAAAAAAAATAGCATTCTTCTCTGTTATGTGGATTGCAAGAATGTCTGGGCAGCAAGGTTTATCTTAAACCATTACTTCCTGTCTCAAGAATGTATAAAATGTAATAATTCCCCTACCACCACTTTTCACTGTAGGAGCAAGAAGGTTTCCTTGGGGAGACAACCATAAAGTTTTAGCAAAGACAAAGTATAAAATACCAAGAGAGCTCAAAAATGGGAGAAATTCCACTGAGCTATTAACCATTAACCAAGTTTTCCTCTTCGTTGAAAGCCCCAATATTGTGTTTTGAAATCATTTGGATATTTGTATTAGACCAGGGAAAAGGTTGAAAAAAAGGAGAAGTTTATTTTAAACTATTTGTATTTATTATTATTATTGTCAAATATGTACAAGATAGCAGGTATAAATATAGGCATGAACAAGAACTAAAGAAATGAATACAAATAAATGGAGACAGTAGGACAGGGATGGTAGACACGCTGGTGTGCTTATGCACGCCCCTCTTGGGAACAGGGGGAGGTCCATGGTAGACAGTTTGAGGCTGAAGGTGTGGGGGTTTGAGGATGTAACAACAGAGTCAGGTGGAGCATTCCAGGCATTGACCTCTCTGTTGCTGAAGTCGTATTTTCTGCAATTGAGTTTGGAATGGTCTACCTTGAGTTTGTATCGATCGTTTGCCCATGTATTATTGCTGTTGAAGCTGAAGAAGTCGTTGACAGGTAAGACATTGTAGCAGACAATTTTCTGTACTGTGCTTAGATCATACCGCAGGCGGCGCAGTTCCAGATAGTCCAAGCCCAAACTTTCAAGTCTGGTGGCATAAGGAATTCTATTGTGAGCAGAGGAGCGGAGGACTCTTCTCATGAAATACTTCTGGACCTGCTCCATCGTATTAATCTCCGATATACAGTGTGGATTCCAGGCAGATGAGCTGTATTCAAGAATTGGTCTGGCAAAGGTTTTGTATGCCCTGGTTAGCAATATAATGTTAACGGAGAAGAAGCTTCACAAAATTAGGTTAACAACTTTTTGGCAATGCTGTTACAAGTGAACTCTGGGGCTTAGATCCTTTGCAGAATGAAGGTCATCTACGAGATCATTTCCGCCCAACTTGTATTTGGTGTTCTGATTTTTATTGCCAATGTGTAGGACAGAGCATTTATTAGACAAGATTTTGAGTTGCCAAGTGTGCAAATATCCAGACACATGGTCAAGGTTGCTTTGTAGGGTAGTGGCACTGTCAGTGGTGTTGAATAATTTGGGAGGGGGGAGGTGAATTTCAAATAAATCAAAAGAGGAAAGATCAAAAGAATAATGTGAAATTTATTGGAAGGAGATTAAATTAATTCTGTCTGAATGTGTGTGGAAACATCTCCCAAACCTATAAATATTACAGTATTATATACAGTATTTTGTATCTCGTGGTAGATGC
The DNA here is from genome assembly GCF_051295495.1 of Thamnophis sirtalis. Classification (NCBI taxonomy): domain Eukaryota; kingdom Metazoa; phylum Chordata; class Lepidosauria; order Squamata; family Natricidae; genus Thamnophis; species Thamnophis sirtalis. The sequence continues at coordinate 19,661,402 of NW_028261382.1, forward strand.
TCAGGGATGCTGACAAGTAGGAGATGGAAAGGTGGGGGGGGATTTCTGATATCTTGGGATTTAAATGTCCTTCTGATCTGAAGTTGGGGACATTAGAAGATTGCGATACGTTTTCACTCAAAGTCTGCTGGGTAGGTACTGTCATATCATTTACAATGAAGAAGTCCAGAGGCTTTCATTCACTTTTTTTCTGTTTGGCTCATCCCAGCACCCATGCTTAGCGGTCTGCCCGAAGGATTACTTTGAAAATTCTGCACTAATGTCCTTAGGATTCCACTGTATTATTTGATCCTCCAGCATCCTGCAGTTTGCAACGCTATTGGGAAACTCCAGGAATAACATATGTGGCATGAATTTTAAAAAGGGGAATAAATAGAAAAAGTAATAGGGATCCTGCCACAGGAAAAAATCAACCGTGTGTTCCAATTCTGTGTGAAGCTGAATTCCTTTTCAAATTTGTGTTTCAGATCCAATCCTCAAATAGTTTAGATGTGTCGTCCGGAACCGAGTGCTTTAAACCAGCTCAATGAGCTGGTGATTTTTTTGCACATGCACAAATGCACCCCCCCCCCCCCCAAAAAAAAAGCCTTCTGCATTTTTAAACCAATCTGCTCTGACCATTGGAAGTGAGTATTTGAAGCAAAGCATAAACTGGAATGGAATTTTTTTTTAAAAAAATCCAATTGAAACACAAGCTGAAATTGGATCAAAGCTAATACACACAGGATCCTAAGATGTTCTCATTTCTACTTTGGACACAATTTGCATTCATAATACATTTTATTTTTTTAAAGGGGGGTATCTCTGTTAGTGTATGAGAAAGGAGGAGGACATTCTCCTAGGATGGATGGATAGATGGTTGGATGGGTCAATGCATGATAGAAGGACAGACACATATGGAGTCCTTAATGCTCTCCGAGATTTTTCTTCTTCTGCTTCTTGTGCCATATCTGTCATCGGACATTGGCGATCATGTTGGCAATCCTATTTTTGTCAACAGACACATGAAAAAATGCTGCTGAGTTTTCTCCAAACCAGTCCCTTAGATTTTGAGGCCATGATGTTTTTCTTCTGCCTGGACCTTGTCTGCCTTCAATCTTTCCCTGGAGGATTAAGTGAAGTGTGGCGTATTTTTCCAGGTGCCGCTTCTCATGTTCAAAATATTCTAACTTTCACTTTTTAATGGCTTTAATGATTTCCTTTGGCTTTCCCAGGTGGCTTATCACCTCCTCATTTCAATTTTGCCTCTGAGTTTAGTTGTTCATTTCCTTGACTAGATAATATCATCAGTGTCCCGTCAGGGCATCATCAGGGCAATGAAGATGTTATATACGGTAGTTAGGTACTGAAACATCTGGAAGTCAATAACCAAGCTTAGAGACCAGCAAGGATCCCACAGTTCAACCCTGAGCTACAGATTTCTCTTATATGATAGATGATAGATAGATAGACAGATAGACAGATAGATAGATAGATAGATAGAAAGAAAGAAAGAAAGAAAGAAAGAAAGAAAGAAAGAAAGAAAGAAAGAAAGAAAGAAAGAAAGAAAGTGGATGGATGGACGAACAGACGATGGATGATTGGATGGATGGATGGATGGATGGATGGATGGATGGATGGATGGATGGATGGATGTATAGATAGAGATAGAGATAGAGATAGAGATAGAGATAGAGATAGAGATAGAGATAGAGATAGAGATAGAGATAGAGATAGAGATAGAGATAGAGATAGAGATAGAGATAGAGATAGAGATAGAGATAGAGATAGAGATAGAGATAGAGATAGAGATAGAGAGAGAGAGAGAGAGAGAGAGAGAGAGAGAGATAGATAGATAGATAGATAGATAGATAGATAGATAGATAGATAGATAGATAGATAGATAGATAGATGGCTGAACAGACAATGGATGGATAGATAGATAGATAGAAGATGGATGGATAGAAGATGGATGGATGGATGGATGGATGGATGGATGGATAGATAGATAGATAGATAGATGGACAGACAAATGATGGATGATTGGATGGATGGGTGGATGGATGAACAGACGATGGATGATTGGATTATGGATGGATGGATGGATGGATGGATGGATGGATGGATGGATGGATGGATGATGGATGGATAGATGATAGATAGATAAATAGGTAGGTAGGTAGGTAGGTAGGTAGGTAGGTAGATAGATAGATAGATAGATAGATAGATAGATAGATAGATAGATAGATAGATAGATAGATAGATAGATAATAGATGTACATTATATAAAGATCTGTAACACACATATATATTTTCTTCTTCTCTGAAATATAATAACTTATTTAGTGTTCTTGCTGAGTTGTTACATTCCACTATCAGCCGAATGGAGTTCAGAGTTCCATTTCTGATAAAACAGGTTTATAACCTCTGTCCTAACACCTTAGGCACCTTGTTGTTCAAGAGACTGTAAAGGACAGCCCACTGTCCATGCAAATGCCCCTCCTTGCTGCAGTACTTGTAAAACAAATGCTACTTTGTCAAACTAGACAAGAACCAGCCAGGAAAGTACTAGAGGATTTATTGGTTATGTCTAGATTAATGAAGAGAAGGGCTAGGGGAGAATATTATAGCAGTCTTTTAGTACCTGGGGAGGGGGGCTATCACCATGAAGAGGGGATTCAATCTATGCTCCAAAGCACATGAGGACAAGACAAGAAGTAACAGATGGAAGCTTATCAGATCCAACCTAGAACTAAGGAGAAATTTCCTAATAGTTAGAACAATTAATCAGTGGAAGAGCTTGCCTTCAGAAGTTGTAGGTGCTCCATCACTGGATGTTTTCCAGAAGAGACTGGGCAGCCACTTATCCAGAATGGTTTGGGTTTCCTGTTTGAGCAGAGGGTTGGACTAGAAGACCTCCAAGGTCTTTTCCAACCCTATTGTTCTATGTTCTACTGAATCCAGTTAATTCATCTTTCAGGCTCATTGACTTTCAAATAGCAGCACCAACATGCCAGAGTGTTTCTCTTCTCACTAAATAGAATCCCATTAATTGTACCTCATTGGGGATAGAAGGGATAATTGTGTTCTCCATAAGCAAGCCCCTTGCATTCTCTCTGTACCATCTGGGAACAGCAGTTCCTTTCTTACAAAATATGTAAAAATATGGACTCCCTTAAGGAATTGCTTGTGGTACATCTGCTCTTTTCTCTCCTCCTAGTCCACCACCATGCTAATGGATTTTAAATTCAGCATATGAGGTTTATAAAATGTGTGTGTGTGTGTGTGTGTGTGCACGCATGCGTGCGTGCATATGTGTGTGTGTGTGTGTGTGTTTGTGTGTGCGTGCGTTTGAAGGGGGTGTGGAGTAACTGAAATCATTTGTGTAAATTGCTTGTTCACATATAAAATATCACAAATATAGAAATGGTCCCAGATGTGGAGGCCTTTTTAGCTCCAGGAGATTGAAAAGAAACAAATATAGTAAGGGGGGAGGCAACACTTCTTCCAGCTGTTTGATGATATGGATCCTGAACAAGCTTGTCTTTCAAAAAATGTGAGCTGCCTGCACAGCTGTGGAAAATGTACAGGCTGCATCTCATAAATGCTGGAGGAACATCAGCATCAGATAGAGAAATGCTGTGGCTTTCTTATGTCTTTTTCATTCTTAGGGTGTTTTAGAATTCTGGAGTCTTTAGTGCTCTCTGATGCTAGTTGTTTTCTTGCAGACATTTCATTACCCAAGTAGATAACATCATCAATGCTAGAAAGGAGTGGGTGTTACTCTCTCTTTAGGTACAAATGGTTTGTCTTGCCAAGTGTGCTTGTAGCAATAGCAGTTAGACTTATATACCGCTTCAGCCCTCTCTAAACGGTTTACAGAGTCAGCATATTGCCCCCACAGTCTGGGTCCTCATTTCACCCACCTCAGAAGGATGGAAGGCTGAGTCAACCTTGAGCCGGTGAGATTTGAACAGCCGAACTGCAGAACTGCAGTCAGCTGAAGTAGCCTGCAGTGCTGCATTTAACGACTGCGCCACCTCGGCTCTTGTTAAGGCTTGTCTCTTGATTAGGAAATTATCTAATCAATCAGAATGGAAGGGACCTTGGAAGTCTTCTAGTCCAGCAGTCACCAACTGGTGGTCCATGAGAAAATGTTGGTAGTCCGCAGAAAAATATTTGCATTTTTTATATTGCACTAAATCAGGGATTGTCAAACTACGGCCCCTGGGCTGGATAAGGCCTGCTGAAGCAATTATTCCTGCCTGGTGATGGGATGGGGTCCTTCAGGCACTTAGCTTGGCTGCTGCCTGTTTAGTAGCTCCAAGCCCCTCTGCCTAGCCCTCCCTGGGAGTCCAGGCGCTTCAGTGAACAGTGCGCGAAGCTTCATTCAGGCTCCTCGAAAGACAAAGTTTGCAGAGGGGGCGATCTAGCACCCAGGCTGGCAATAAGAAAAACATTCATTCTTGGCCGTATTTGAAATTCCTAGCAGCAATGGACAGCAAACCTAGGGTTGACCCTGGGCGCTTCTCTCCACTAACAGGTGGCCAAGCTAAATGCCTGAAGGACCCATCCCATCCCTAATTCATATTAGTGGTCCATGGGATTTAAAATTAGGAATTTAGTGGTCCCTGAGGTTTGAAAGGTTGGTGACCCCTGTGCTAGTCAAAGCAGGAGACCCCATACCATTTCGGACAGGTGGCTGTCCAGTCTCTTCTTGAAAGTCTCCAGTGATGAAGCTCCCACAACTTCTGAAGGCAATTTCTGTTCCATAGGTTGATTATTCTCACTGTCAGGAAATTTCTCCTTATCTCCAGGTTGAATCTCTCCTTGGTCAGTTTCCATCCATTATTCCTTGTCTCGCCTTCAGGTGCTTTGGAGAATAGCTTGACCCCTTCTTCTCTGTAGCAGCCCCTCAAATATTGGAAGACTGCTATCCTGTCTTCCCTGGTCCTTCTCTTCCCTAGACTGGCCATGCCCAGTTCCTGCAACCATTCTTCAGATGTTTTAGTCTCCTGTCCCCTAATCATCCTAGTTGCTCTTCTCTGCACTTTTTCTAGAGTCTCAACATCTTTTTATAGTGTGGTGACCAAAACTGGATGTAACAGGAGCAACAGAACAGCAAGTAGAAATTGGAGCTTTGAGCAATTTGAGTTTCCACTGTTTCTCACTGTTAGGAAGTTTCTCTGGGTTGCTATCGCACACTGAAGAGACACAGATCATCTTTTACTCACGGGGGGGGGGGGGGACTGCCAGTATAAAATAATAGTATCCTTTAAGTGATGATAATATATGGCATGCTAGCAAAACCGGTATTTCACAGAGGTTAAAAAAAAAGAGTTATCTCCAAAAGAGATGCGAATTATGGAATTTCACTACCAAAGTACAAGAGCCGATAGAAGTGATTAGTTTGTTGCAACGAACAGACTTGAAAGAAAGCCCCCTTAAGAATTTGCCTTATGGTCATAAATTAATGTTCAGTAAAAGATGGGTTATCTAATCAGCCTCTTTCGGGTCAATGCCCTTTTAATATGCATTTTCATTGCTGCCACTGAATATGGAAAGCATTGAAAGGAGGAGGAGGGTTGCTAGTTATAGTCTACATGTAGATACCACTAGAGCAAAGATTTGTAGAAAACAAATTCCGGGATAATTTGGGCCATATGTGACACTGTCCAACTTGGCTGAGCCTCTGAAAAAAGCAGCCCACAAGAATGGCTGCCTCCAAGGGGATACAGTGGTTCAAAGGACCAGGTCCTGAAACTAATGAGTGACTTTAAAAGGCAATTGGCCAAAGTTGGGGGAAGGAACTTTCGATCACCCTGAATTAGAGGACAATCACATTAGAGAGAAAGTTTAACGAAAACACTTGGTTGCAGGAACCGGGCATGGCTAGTCTAGTGAAGAGAAGGACCAGGGGAGACATGATAGCAGTCTTCCAATATCTGAATGGCTGCCACAGAGAGGAGGGGCTCAAGCTATTTTCCAAGGGACCTGAAAGCAGGACAAGGAATAATGGATGGAAACTGAACAAGGAGAGATTCAGCCTAGAAATAAGGAGGAATTTTCTGTCAGTGAGGACAATCAACCCATGGAATATAAGTTGCCATCAGAAGTTGTAAGAGCTTCATCACTGGAAGTTTTCAAGAAGAGACTGGACTGCCATCTTTCAGAAATGGTGTAGGCTCTTCTGGCTGGGTAGGAGGTTCGGCTAGATGACCTACAAGGTCCCTTCCAAATCTGTTGATCTGTTACTGCTTTCTAATCACCCATATATTTTCATGGAAGCACATTGGAAGATGGTTTGAAGATTGGAGAAAGAATCATCAATATTTTGTATTATGTGGGTGATATTATTCTGATAGCTGAACATGCCAATGGACTGCAAACTCTAGTAATGAAAGTCAAGAAGCGCAGTGCAAAAAATGAAATTATGATTAAATATAAAAACTAAAAATAGCTACATCATACAGTCTCAGAACGGATATTAAAATGGTGAGCACTTTTGCCTTTTTAAGATTCACTGTTAACAGAAAAGGAACCAGCAATCAAAAATATGCTGTAGGCTAGCACTTGGCAGAGTGGCAGTGAAGGCCTTTGGGAAGAAATATTCAGATGCCATCATATATTTATACCTAAAATGATGACAACCATTGAGGCTACATTTTTCCATGTGATATTTTATGGAAGTGAATGTTCTGCTTTGAAGCAGTAGGGTATTGTACAAAGAACATTGATGGTTTTGAGTTTTGGTGTAAGAGAAGACTATATCATGGATTGCCGAGACAAGAAAAAAAATGAATCATAGAACAAATAATTTCAGAGCATTCGGTTGTAACACAAATGACCACAATGGACTGTCAGAATATTCATGAACTGGCAGAGACATGGTAAAAAGTTCAGCCAATGTATAGGCATGGCCACTGGGTCAGCAAATGGGAACTATTTGGTGACTGAGAGCCATGACAGATGGCTCGGAGCCTGGGTGTGGCTTACCTATGTAGCTCTAAGTCTGTGCAAGACAATTTATTTAGTCTGCTCTCTGAATTGAAACTGGAAACCAGCCTCTCCTTTGCCTGTGTTTTGTGGTAAGTACTACCATGTTGGAGAATCCACTATTGGTATTGTACATTTACTCATATGTTACAATGTATATAAAGAAGTTGATGAATCCTGCTGAATCAGTTACCGTGTGTGCTTTCTGGATTTGATTTTTGCAACAAACTCTGACATGGACTAAAGGACTTGAGAAGTCCCATCATGCTGAGAAAGATGGAAGGACAAATAAGATTAACAACAAGATGGATAGAATGCGGTGATGGGTGCCCACAGAGGGGGATAATCTTCCCCCAGCACCCCTTTCTCAACGTGGAGGGGGAGAATAAGACACTACCTATCTCCAGTCTACAACACAGTTTTGCAGTAGTTGCAAGATTTCACAATCAGTTGATTATTGCAGGGGCGGCAAACTCAAGGCCCATGGGCTGGATCCAGCCTGTGGGGTGCTTACATCTGGCCCACAGAGCCTCCCTGGAAACAGCAAAGGACCAGCACACTGTGCTTCTGCCAGTGAAAACAAAGCTGCTAGAAAATTGCAGGAGGACATCCCAGCCGAAAACACAGCTTGGGAGCCCATTTTTGCTAGCAGGGTGCTTGGGCCACCATGAGTGCCCCCAACATGAGTGACATCAAGCTGGGCATGCCCAGCCTGGCCACCCCCCCTCCCCCCAGGTCAAACACAACCCTGATGTGGCCCTCAATGAAATTGAGTTTTACACTCCTGGATTAGAGTGACCCTGAGGGCATAAATAAACCCCCAAGATGACTACAAAGAGATGCATCCTTTCATCCCCCCTTACCATCCTATCAGAACCTATCCTTCCATCCCCTCACCATCCAATCTCAACTGTCAATATCTACCCTTCTATTGCCCTTCCATCAGAACTGATGAGGCTTCTCAGATGAGAAGTGAAACATTTTCTTCTTCCTCCTCCTCCTCCTCAAGGAAAAAAAAACAGTCCAGCTGGCTTTTGAAGAAGAAAAAAGTCCCTTTCAGACCGCTATGGCTGAGAATCTCCATAGACAAATCTGAAGAAAGGTTTGCTACTGAAAATTGCATGTAAACAGTGATAGTTATAATAAAAGGAAAACTTACATTTGGAAGATATATGTTTCAAAGGGCTCAGTGGCGAAGACACTGGGCTTGTTGCTCAGACAGGAACCATCTCGGGGGTTCGAATCCTTAGCTCCATGTAACAGAGTGAGTTCCCATTACTTGTCCCAGTTTCAGCCAACCTAATAGTTCAAAAGTATGTAAAAATGCAAGTAGAAAAATAGTAACCACCTTTGGTGGGAAGGTAACAGCGTTCCGTGCGCCTTCAGCATTGAGTCATGCCGGCCACATGACCACGGAAACATTTTCTGACAGCACTGGCTCTTCAGCTTTGAAACAGAGATGAGCACTGCCCCCTAGAGTTTGGAATGACAAGCACATATGAACCTTTACCTATGTTTCAAAAGTCTGCTTTGAAAGAATTGAATGTCGGCCAACATCATAGCTCTAGCCAACTAAAATAAGTGACCTTTATCGTTATTATAGCCATTGATCAGCATTTAATACTTTTAAAAGTTTACCGAATTCCGTTACCTCAACAATTCTAAGCAGTTAATAGAAATAACATTTATCAAAATAAATCCTATAAATACAAGTAGTAGAATACTAAAAAAAAAAGGATTCAAATTGATTGACTAAATTACCCAACGACTTTGCGAATATAATATTAAAATACTAAATTACCAAACGACTAAGTGAATTGGTATACATATATAGCCTTATTACTGTCAGGACCAGTAGCATATCAGTGAGAAAGGCATAAAGATATTTTTAAAAAGCATAAAAAGCTTAAGATAATTCTGCATAGTTATAAAATCCTAATGTTAAGAGAATATTTTCTTACATAAAGCAATGGCAGCTGAAACTAATTCTGTCACTCTTGTGGAGCTGTGGCTTCCACGATGAAAAGGAAGTGATTTGCTTTAAAAATCACAAGCTTTCGTTAAGTGCAGACTGCAAAATACACAAGATATTTTTTTTAGCGATCAGCACTTCCTTGGCTACAAAGATATGAATCCTCTTATTTAAAATACCCTGGGCTTCTTCCATGGCTGTGAGATTGTCCAAATGTAGGAATTAATGTCAGATTTGTTCTTTCTGCTGGGTCTCGCTTCATTAGAGGAAATAAAATTTGCTGTTGAAATGCCTTGCAAAGAAGAAAATTTAAGATGAATTGTGAACTGCTCTCCTGCGTGTTTGAAGAAGGAGATGGTCATGGAATGGTGTGAACTCCACCTTTCTTGAATCTGCAACAATATGCACCGTTTTTTATGGTTTTTTAAAACTGTAACAATAATAGTGTAACAGAATAGAAGCAGTGGTGGGATTCAAAAATTTTTACTACCAGTTCTGTGGGCATGGCTTGCTCTGCATGGCAAGGGAAGGATACTGCCAAATCGCCATTCCCTCCCGATCTGCTGGGACTCGGGAGGCAGAAAATAGATGGGGCAAGGCCAGTCAGAGATGGTATTTACTGGTTCTCCGAACTATTCAAAATTTCTGCTACCAGTTCTCCAGGACTGGTCAGAACCTGTTGAATACCAACTCTGGTTGAAAGGGGTCTTAAAAGTCTTCTATCCAACCTTCTGCTCAAGCAGGAGGCCTCATCCTATTCTGGACAAATGGAGCTGATCAAGAGGCTTCTATGATCGTGTTTGTTGCTGCCATGGGAGGGCTTCTAAGGGGCTCTATATTATTTATTTAGCAATAGCAATCACACTTAAACTTCACAGTGCTTTACAGGCCTCTCTAAGCGGTTTACAGTGTCAGCCTCTTGCCCCCAACAATCTGGGTCCTCATTTTACCCATCTCAGAAGAATGGAAGGCTGAGTCAACCTTGAGCCGGTCAGAATTGAACTGCCAAACTGCTGGCGGGTAGAATTAGCCTGCAATACTGCATCCCAACAAGGGATGTGGTGGCTCAGTGGCTAAGATGCTGAGGTAGCCAATTGAAAGATCGAAAGTTCATTAAAATGAGGACCCAGATATAAAGCTGTAAAGCACTGTTGAAGCGGTATATAAGTCTTAAGTGCTACTGCTATTGTAATCTTTCCTTCTTTTCTCCCCTTTCTTTCTCCTTTTTCTCTTCTAATTTTAAAAAATGCCAAAAGCACCACAAAGAGAATTTGGAGAAGAAATTCTCAAGCACTCTGAAAATATGGTAGCAAAACCATGGCTTTTTATGCAAGGAGAGAGAAGGTTACAAAAAGTGGCAAGGCAGATTTCCAATCAGACATTAATGGGAACCATCTGCTTATTCCACAGAGCCATCTTGCTTCATCATAACTTTTCTTGGTTTGTCCTGCTTTCTTTTATAATCCCCCCAATGCCACTTCGAGACCAGCAAAACTTGCAAAGCCCTGACTTTCCTTTGGAACAGACATTATTCTTGTGTTACTTAATCCACAACTGGAAAGTTGTCAGATAAAATTCTCTCCTTTCTATAATTCTGAATTTAATTTGCAATTCCCAATTTAAATGCTAATGAATTTGTCACCTTTTAGAGTGGGGTTCTTAGAGACGTGCAAAGCTTTGCAAGTGTGGGTAAGTTTTCTTTGGTTTTTTCAGATTTCAAATTGTTGTGTTTTTATTTCTTTGTTCCTTGCTTGACTTTCATTTTTACTTTGTTCATTTTGAAGAAATGTTCAAATTTTTATTTCAGGTTTTAATTTAATTTATTCCACCCTATACATTTGACTCTGTAAATCCCAGTGTAATTCCTAGTGAGATGATTAAAAATGTTTACTTTTCCAGTTATCTGGTACATGTTAGATATTTTTTTTCTAGAATGAACCAAATATCTCTGTTCATCACACTGCATTTGTGACATATAGTGAAATTCAACAAAAATTCACAGAAATGATGTCAAGGTTTTGTCTTGTAGCTTTTAGGAAAACAGGCCAACTCATCCTGGTAACCAAATGTTGAGTCTCACTTCATGAATCCAAAGTCAGCTGTCTGTCAGCTTCCCACAAAGAGCAGACCCGAATCATGGCATGATGAGTTAATTCTAATTAATTATAATAGTACATTAACAGAATCTTGCAAGTCTGAAAGTAAAAAGCTCCACCGTCCAAGCCTTCCGCATAGCCTTGAAGAACTGGCTCGCCCGTCAGGCCTGGGGATAAGGATAGTTACCCCTCCCGAATGATGAATGTATGTTGCTTACCATTTTATTATATGTCTCTATCTTGTTGTTTGTATTCCCCCCTTTCCCAGTTTTATGTGAGCCGCCCTGAGTCCCCTCAGGGAAAAGGGCGGCCTACAAATTCTAATAAAACTACAAAAACTACAAAAACTACAACACATCCTTTACAGACCCCAAAAGAGGATGAGTATCTTCTTTCTCCAGCTGTTATACAGCTGTGGGCTGTGCTCTCTCTTATCTGATTTCCCTTGAAAGTATCACCTTCCACTGCCAAGGTCATTTTCACATACCATTACATCATTGTGGTACAGTGGCAAATTCCTACTGGTTCGGACTGGTTTGGCCAAACCGGTATTATTGGCAGCCTGGGTCGCTGGAACCGGCAGCGATCCAGGCCTGCCATGCCCCCGAACTGGTTCTCTCAGCAACGCTGTTGGCGCCACCATCTTGTTTTTTGCTTCTGTGCATGCACAGAGCAATTTTCATTGTACTGTGCAAGCAGGCACAGCACGCATCAAGCATGTGCAAGCATCCAGCACGTCCCTGAGTGAACTGGCAGTAGCGGTTGCCAGAAGCCAATACTACTATGGTGGTGCAATGGTTAGAATGTAGCGTTGCAGGCTAATTCTGCCTACTGTCAGCAGTTCGATCCTGACCAGCTCATCCATCTTTCTGAGGTGGGTAAAATGATGATCCAGATTGTTGGGGGCAAGAGGCTGACTCTGTAAACCACTTAGAGAGGGCTATAAAGCACTGTGAAGCAGTATATCAGTGCTATTGTTATCCCTTCCTTTTACTAATAATTGAGAATTAGCAAATAGTGTCCCTTTTTATGGATTTGGGTTAAATTTTGTGGCTCTTTATTTACAGCCTCTAATTACAGAAAAAAATATAGACAAACAAAGTTAAGGAAATTAGTGCTTCAACTCTATGTATATGTGTAAACTTCACTGTGAAGATTTTATGGGGGGGGGGTCAATGTATCCCAATGAATCTAGAACATTGGCTGGTTGTCAGATCCTTCTCTGGTGGCAGGAACACAGTGAAGAATTTCTCTGCTTGGCCTCTTAAGGACATGGCTGGAGATATTACAGATATTGAAAACAGAACACCAATAAAACAGTATATTTTAGGCTGGATTGAGCTATGAAGTACTTGGTACTAGGTGTCAGAGTTCCAAAAAACACCCCCAATGAAAGAAGACTCTGAGGCTTGAGTTCCATCAAATTTCCACTTTATTAGAGATGTCATGTTGGCGCATCTGTGAAAACCTGAATCTAAAAGCTTCTAGGTTTTCCCACCCAGTTGAAAGTTCAAGATCCTGCCCCAACACCCACAAGTTCATCACATGGTCCAATCTTCCACTCCCATGAAGACAGATTCCTCCCATCCAGATTCAGCCAGGTGCAGAGACAAAGATGACCTTGAGTGTCTAAGAAGAATGTGATTATGGCTACATATCACCTAACTCCATATAATCTCCCCCCCCCATTTTCCCACAGTAGAAAGTGTGACAAGCCTAAAGTCCAAAGAGAAAAGATAGCTTGCAGACATGATACTAGGTGGTTTTCTTGCAGTCGTTTCATTATCCAACTAGTTAACACTATCAGTTTTAGAAGGGAGTTGGGATTGTAGAGAGGAGGAGGAGGAGGAGGAGGAGGAGGAGGAGGAGGAGGAGGAGGAGGAGGAGGAGGAGGAGGAGGAGGAGGAAAAAAGGAAGGAAGGAAGGAGGAGGAGGATAACTATGGGGTCCCTGGTGCTCTCTGAGCTTGTTGGTTTTCTTGTAGACATTTCATTACCAAACTAGGCAACATCATCAGCGCTAGAAAGGAGTAAGGTTTGCTCTTTTCATGTACTAACTAGTGGCTTACCCCATCAGTATTGGTGGAAGTGTTCTTGTGGTTAATTAGGCTGTTGCTTACATTTGGCTTGTTTGTCAAAGTTGGCACAGTCAGTAAACAATATCCCATGCAGGAAACTACCAAATTGAGCATATGATCAATTGATTGCCAACTCAAGATTTAAAAAAACTGGCCATGCTGCCTATCTAAACATCCATTGCCATTTCTCACACAGTGACCCCTGTTGTGTCCAATTGAAATTTCTCAACATCCAGTTGGACTAATCCCCCACCAGGGAGACATTCACAAAGACCAGGGGTGAAATTCAAAAAATTTTACTACTGTGGGCATGGCTTTGTGGGTGTGGCAGGGGAAAGATACTGCAAAATCTCTATTCCCTCCCCACTCCAGGGGAAGGATACAGTAAAATCTCCATTCCCTCTCCACTCCAGGGGAAGGATACTGCAAAATCATCATTCCCTCCCCACTCCAGGGAAAGAATACTCCAAATTCTCCATTCCCACCCCACTCCAGTGGAAAGATATTACAAAATCTCCATTCCACCCCACTCCAGGGGAAGGATACTGTAAAATCCCCATTTCCTCTCCACTCCAGGGGAAGGATACTGCAAATTCTCCATTCCCACCCCACTCCAGTAGAAAGATATTACAAAATCTCCATTCCCACCCCATTCTGGGGCCAGCCAGAGGTGGCATTTGCCGGTTCTCTGAACTACTCAAAATTTCTGCTATTGGTTCTCCAGAACCTGTCAGAACCTGCTGGATTTCACCCCTGACAAAAACCGCCATGCTGATGCTCACAACAGCACTTCTTGGAATCGGTTTCAATCAATGTTAAGAGCAAGAAAGGTGATCCCTTATGATGTTTTAGACCTCTAGCTATCTATTAGGTCCCTCCCAGTTTGTACTGGGCCGGTTTCACTGACATGAAAACCCCTAGTGAGGCTGTATGAAGCTTATTGCGTGGAACATATTGTGGGAACTGTGCCAATCCCTTTACAAAGCCCAACTGTGAAGATCGTGTTTGGTAATTTGTGTAAATGACACTTACTCTACTTCCCGGCAGCCATGACTCAAGAGCCTCTTTCCCAATCTGACAACGGAGATATGTGACATTAACTGCTTCCACCTGGTTCATGATTTTTAGGAGGGTTAACTACAGAGCTCCATTTGGAAATGGTTAGCAGGAATGCTTGAATTCTCAAGGGGCAGGTTGTATAGTACACCTTGGTGCTGTCTGAGTGTTTCTTGGCTTCAGCTTTATCTCTGAAGTCCATCAACCAGGGATCAGCCAGGAGGCCAGTTAACAGTTGGGCTAATCTAAACAATTTTGGGAAGTTTGCAAAGTTCCATAGATTCCCCTCCCATCTTCTGCAAGCCTGAAAGATAGGAGATCCTCAGAACATGATTCCTGCAGTTGGGAAGGTGGAGAACACATCCTCATTCCTTACAACTAGATGGAGCTGAACATTATGTTTATTTGATTTCATGTTTAGTGACATTAACCTAAAAATGAATTCCATGGATAAACAGATCTCTGGGAAACCGCCAGAATTCATTTTTTTAAATACGCAATTTGGGAAAAAAATAGGAGAAATTTCCTGATAGTTAGAACAATTAATCAGTGGAACAACTTGCCTCCAGAAGTTATGAATACTCCAATACTGGAAGTTTTAAAGAAGAGATTGGATAACCATTTGTCTGAAGTGGTTTAGGGTTTCCTGCTTAAGCAGGGGGTTGGACTAGAAGACCTCCAAGGTCCCTTCCAACTGTTATTATATTCAAAAAGATCTTTATACTCTGATAGCAAGCTGAAGCTTTGCCCAGATGACATAGCAGCAATAGTAGTAAAAATGTCTCCACTTAACTAGATCATTTATTGGTGGGTCGGATTAAATAGATGCTTTCTTCTTTTACTATTTTCACAGCAGAAGTTTAGTCTTTTATGATTTCCTCTTTTAAATAGTTTTTATTAAACATTTTTACCTTTAAAAACAGAAAGAAAAAGAAAACAAAAAAAGACAAAAGACAAAAAACAAGACAGACAGAACAATATACAGTAATTATACAGCCTTCTGTATCGTCATTCATGTTTAGCCTTTGTCGTTCTCCATTCTACATTGCCTTTCTATCGATTTTAACTTCTCTAATAATGTAATAGCCGCTTTGCCCAGCTCAGGTAGCAACAATAGTAGTTGAAAGATCTTCATGTAATTAGATCATTTATTGGTGGGTGGGATTAAATATACGCTTTCTTTTTTTTACTATTTTCACAACAGAGGTTTAGTTTTTTAGGATTTCTTTAGCGATGCTGTTGCTACTATTCCCAAAGATTTGGCCAATTCATTAACAGACTTTTGTTTGTTTCCTGGTTTCGGTTTTTGAATTCTGTTTTGTTTGTGTGCCTGCTACCAAAAGATATTATGCCAGGTATGTTGCAGAATACAGTACAGTACAGGTACTGTACTGTACTTGAGAGACCGCCTGCTGCCAATTACCTCCCACAGACCCATCAGATCTCACTGGGTTGGCCTCCTCCGGGTTCCATCTACCAGCCAATGCCATCTGGCTATTACCTGGGGGAGGGCCTTCTCTGTGGCAGCTCCGGCCCTCTGGAATGAACTCCCCGCAGGGATTCGGACCCTCACCTCTCTCCAGGCCTTCCGAAAAGCCGTCAAAACCTGGCTTTGCCAGCAGGCCTGGGGATGATGAGTTCCCTCCCCTCTCGACATGTATGGTTGTATGGCTGTTGCTTATTTTTATTATGTGTATTTCATTTTTTATGTTCCCCTTTTTTCCCCTTTTGAATTGTTCGCCGCCCTGAGTCCTCCCGGAGAAGGGCGGCATACAAATAATAAAATTCCATTCCATTCCATTCCTCAACTTAAAACCAGTCCCTTAGCGACCATTCAAATTTAGGATTGACACACATACCTCAAAAGGTACTTGTGATCAGGTCCAGTACTTAGGAATTCCAGGTTCCCTTTTCATGGTGACATGAATGCATTTTGGGCACTTGGCAACCGGCCCACATTAGGATTGTTTGCTATGCCCTGTGATCACATTATTGTCATTTATGATATTTTCCCCAGAAATTTATATTTATTTCTAGTTTCTAGAAAAAAAAATGTCCCCAATATTCCCAAAGGTGCTTTTATCAAGAGGCAACTAGACTTCCTTCTTTTTTCCTTGAAGACATCTCGCTTCACATCCAAGAAGCTTCTTCAGAACTGAAGAATAGACTTTTAGGACTGAAGAAGCTTCCCTAGAACTGAAGAAGCTTCTTGGATGAGAAGCGAAGCATCTTCAAGCAGAAATGAAGAAGGTCCAGTTGTTTCTTCAAAAAGCAATTTTGCGACAACCATGATGTGGATGACCGAGCATTTCTATAGACATTTGGCTATGCACTTTGGGATGAACACCATTCGACTGGTGTGGGAATTTGAACAGATTTCCAGAAAAAAATGGCAGACTACAGGAACCATTTGTGCTTCAATTTGGGATGGAGACAACACAGGCTCATCCCCAACAGCCTACACTTGTATTCAACAGGGAAGGGACACAGGACAGAAAACATCCTGCAGAAAGCACAGATCCACAACCCCATCCTTTCAGCAGTTCCAAGAAGGCTCCACCCCCGTTTGCATCATTCAGGTGACCCTGGGGACAGAGATAAACCTCCAAGTGGCCTCAAGGACCCTCTAAAAGGATGCAAATGACCATCTGTCTGCAAGGAGCGTCAATCCTTCCAGAGGTTGGCACCAAACCCACTTCTCCTCTCATTTGAACACTTCATTACTATCTAATCATAGCTCTGGGTTATTTTGGTATTAACAATATGGTACACCCTTCATGTGACGCGGTGGCTCAGTGGCTAAGATGCTGAGCTTGTCGATCAGAAAGGCCGGCAGTTCGACGGTTTGAATCCCCAGCGCTGCATAACAGAGTGAGCTCCCATTACTTATCCCAGCTTCTGCCAACCTAGCAGTTCGAAAGAACATAAAAAATGCAAGTAGAAAAATAGGAACCACCTTTGGTGGGAAGGGACATTAAAAGTCTTCTATCCAGCCTTCTGCTCAAGCAGGAGGCCTTATTCTATTCTGGACAAATGGAGCTGATCAAGAGGCTTCTATGATCGTGTTTGTTGCTGCCATGGGAGGGGTGGAAGTTTCTCAGGGGGTCTATATTTATTTATTTAACAATAGCAATCACACTTAAACTTCATGGTCCTTTACAGGCCTCTCTAAGCAGTTTACAGAGTCAGCATATTGCCCCCAACAATCTGGGTTCTTATTTTACCCACATCAGAAAGATGGAAGGTTGAGTCAACCTCACGCTGGTCAGACTCGAACTGCTGAACTGCTGGTGGGCAGAATTAGCCTGCAATGCTGCATTCTAACAAGGGACCCAGTGGTTCCGTGGCTAAGATGCTGAGCTTGTCAATCAAAAGATCGGCAGTTCGGCAGTTTGAATCCCTAGTGCCATGTAATGGAATGAGCTCCCATTACTTGTCCCAGCTTCTGCCAACCTACCAGTTCTAAAGCATGTAAAAATGCAAGTAGAGAAATAGGAACCATCTTTGGAGGGAAGGTAACAGCATTCTGTGCACCTTCAGCATTGAGTCATGCCAGCCACATGACCACAGAGACATCTTCAGACAGCGCTGGCTTTTCAGCTTTGAAACAGAGATGAGCACCATCCCCTAGAATCAGGAACGACTAGCACATATGTGCAAGGGGAACCTTTACCTTTACCTTATACTCTTGGTTGGGTGAACAGGTCAGGTGAATGTCACTGCATCACCCACAACAGTTGGTCTTCCTGCAGTCACATCGCTGCAATATCTAACACTGACTTTCCCAGGAGTCTAAGAACACCCCCACTGACCAACCACTTCCTCCAAACAAGCAGCTCAGGCCACATCATTGTTAATATTTCAGATCCCATCAGCCAAAACAACCAATTAAAAGTTCAAGTGTCATAGGAAAAAAAAGAACGGTGGGGAACAAGCGGAGAGGGCGTGAAAGCTTGTAGGAGATCATACATGCCAACTGACAACACCATGGCAGTGGAAATTTTCCTCTCCCCCTTTGGTTTGAAGGACATTTGTGAGCAGACCTTCTTGACTCTTCCGATAGAGGCAGAGAAAAGCTTTAATTATCCTTGACAGAGATGTCTTCCTGCGGAAACACCAACTCAACTGACAAATATCTCAAGCAATGGTTACTGCTTGCTGAGTCAGAGGGAGGGGGAAATGCAGGGGACATAACCCCTTAAACAAACAGAGTTGACAAATGTGTCATTAACTAACTGCTAGCAGTGGCAGCTTGTTTGTTACACCTTAATTGTGGTGCGCCTTGGGTCTTCCCATCTCCTTCCTGTCACATTGTTGTCTCACCTCTGTTGAACGAAGGACCACAAAGTGTGCCGAGAAGATCCCTTCTCCCTGAGCTGCCTTCCTTAAGCGGATAGGGAATTGTGGGAATTGCAGTCTAACACAGGGCAAGAAAGGCTGCCCTAATTGGATACAGACACCTTTTCATGGGAAGTATGATAAACTCAACTGGGAACCCAGGTAGAAAGGTATTCAAATATCTGTAGAATGACTCACCTAGAACTTTGAATGAGGGGGGTAACAGAATGTTCAGGGAACAGGTCTTTTGCAGGTTGGACTAGACCAAACCTGAGGGAGGGGTCAAGTGTGTTATCAGTCATGAGTCCCTTCATGCCCACAAGAGATGTAAGTCTGGTCCACCTTGAATTCCTATGACTCTTATTTACCGCCAATTTTGCTCCGACCGCTAATAGTTCAGATTCTTGCAGAGATCTTAAGCTTGCAATAAATCTTGATATCCATCTGGATCCGTGGTGGGATGCAAGTACTTTTACTACCAGTTCTGTGGGCGTGGCTTTGTGGACATGGTGTGGTTTTGTGGGCGTGGCTTTATGGGCATGGCAGGGGGAAGGTTACTACAAAATCCCCATTCCCTCCCCACCCCAGTAATCTGCTTTCCAGCTTTGTTCTCCTGTTCAGGACAACAAAAGAAGATCAGCTGGGAGGCTGGGAGGCTGGGAGGCAGTGCGGGCGGGGCCAGCCTATTTGCCAATTCTCTGAACTACTCAACATTTCTGTTACTGGTTCTCCAGAACCTGACAGAACTGGCTGAATACCACCTCTGAACGGATCTTCTGATTTCCTTTTTGTTTGACATAGGCAACGAAAGGATGTGGTTTTTACTTTGCAGTATATATGTCTTGTGTCAAGGCCTAAAAAAAACCCCCCAAAGGCATGCTGTGACTTTTCTAAGCAGATGTATTTATTATTCTGCAGAATCTTGGACAGAATCTTGCCAAACTAAAGTACATTACCATTTCCCTATTTCCCTGTTGTCTGTTGTTCATGGATGGGAGGATGGGAGCATTTTTAATCGAACTGTCTTGATTTGCACTTCTCATGCAGAAAATATTTGCATCAGAAAATACTTACAGTAATTTACAGACCACAAACGTCCTCATAATTTTGCAGCCCAATCGTTTGCTAAGGATTGCCTTTAAAAATTTCTATAGGAAAAGTAATGTGAATATTCTCATGCCTTTTTTTTAAAAAAATGCATATGATAAATCGAAGGACAATTCTTATGATTCTATACACATTTTTAAAAGGCTTATCTAGATTGTCATAGGTACCCAAATAAATGAGAGTTCATTTGTAGTTAAACCAACCAAAAATCTCACTTCAGAGTATTTAAGAAGCACAAAAATGGAAACTTCACACTCTGGAAAGATCAAGAGGTGATGTTTTCTGCTTCTTTTTATTTTTCAAAGTGGAAATTCTCAGCTCTGGAAGCTTCAGAGCATTTTTAGCTGAAGGGGAGCAGATTAACTAATCCAAAGCATATCATTTCAAACTCACTGGAAACATCAAAATTAAAAACTACAAGCATATCCACCATCCCCGTGAGAAATGATGGTAAAATGGATAACATAAAATGCAACCTCTCCTTGTAACTTTCAATTAATGTAATCAAGATATTGCCTAAATAAAAATGAGTTGGCAGTGATGAGAACAGATCTACTTTACAAAGAAGCTTTGTTAGTTTCTTTCGGGATATTATACCCTTTATGGATTTATTTTCCAATCTTCCTGTATAAAACCTACATGACATCGAAGTACATAAGTACCAATGCATGGAAAAGAAAATAGGTCAGCACAGATTCCTCTGCTAACCTAAACTAAAGCCTGTTTTTAAATTAGGAGGATATTCTGATGGTAGTATTAATTGACTGAATTACAAGCAGAACACCCCCCCCCTTCAAACCTCTTTTAGCTGCAGTGCACCCTCTAAACAGTAAAATTTGAGATGCTGGATTTTATTACGCAATCTCTACTTTGATTTTATTTGGATGAAGAATGCACTTTGCCAAACACCCAAATCCTTGGAAAACTTATTTGAATATATATCAGCTCACGAGCAATCTCAAACTTGCAAATTAAATGAGAAATCTTCAGACACATACAAAAAACACATGAAGTTGTAGCCATCTATTTTATCCCCTCCCTCCCTCCCTCTCTCTCTCTCTCTCCCTCCCCCCCCCCAAATGATTTCACTCAAACTCGGCTGCTTTGAATATCTCCACCAGGAAATGTTTGCATTTTCCTTGCTCCTTCTTGCATACGTTGCTGATATCTATAATTGAAACTTAAAAGCTACAAGCGTGAATAATTTAATCAGAAAGCATATTGTTTTTACTGTTCTCAGTATGAATCCAAATGATCACATTATTGTGATGTTAGAATATCAGAATGTACTTAGCGCTGTTTGCTCAGTCATCTTAGGCATCTTGCTTGTGATTTAAAACACACTCACTCACTCGCACACAGAGTATTCACAGCGTCAAAGAAGAAAAGGGGCCTGTAATTTATATGCATTGAGTTCTCTGGTTTTAGCTTAAGCAAATGAGATTTCTCATCCCCTCCAGATAGTGGAGGGGGGGGGGCGGTGTTTGACCATTGATTCAAGCATTTTCTGCCAGTTGTGTTACATTCACTGAGACTGACCCTAAGGCTGAATGGAATAATCCCTAGTAGGATACACACAATCTCCTTACCCAAGAGCACCTCAGTTGCAGACTATGCCACAGATACTAATGAAGTGGGCTATGATGTGTTAGATTGGGGAGGAGGAGGGCGCAGAAAAGAGAGTTGCTTTCCCCCACCCCTTTCTTCTAAGCTGCAAAATGCATAGGGAAATTACAGCAAAAAACGGGGGGGGGGAAGAGAAACGAGATTTGTAATGTGCCACCTCCACTGATAGTGCTGGCTGTTGTGCGTCTAACGAATTTACCACTCAGAAACTGAGGCACAGACCACGTCTTCCCCTTAAGCAGGGGGAGAAATTATTATTTTTATTTATTTTATTTGTATGTTTGTCAAACATGTACAAGATAACAAGTATAAGTAAGAACATACATATGAACAAAGGAAGTAAATACAGATAAATGGGGACAGTAGGACAGGGACGGAAGGCACGCTGGTGCGCTTATGCACGCCCCCTTTATGGATCTCTTAGGAATGGGGCGAGGTCCCCGGTAGACAGTTTGAGGTTGAAGCTGTGGGGGTTTGAGGCTGTAACAATGGAGTCAGGTAGAGCATTCCAAGCATTGACCACTCTGTTGCTGAAGTCATATTTTCTGCAATTGCGTTTGGAGTGGTTTACTTTGAGTTTGCATCTATTGTTTGCCCATGTATTCTTGAGGTTGAAGCTGAAGTAGGACATTGTAGCAGACAATTTTGTGTACTATGCTTAGGTCCGACTGCAGGTGGCGCTGTACTTGATTGTCCAAGTACAGAATTTCAAGCCTGGTGACATAGTTATAGATGTTTTTATAAGGATACATGTTTTTGTTAAGTTTTCTTGAATTTTCCTTTGTAAAGCAAAGCCATATACAAAACTACCTTTTAAAAAATGATCCTTGTTTTTGATTTGCCCCATTTTTTTTAGATTTGCCCCATTTTCCAGGCTTCTCCTTTAATTTCTCCAAGAAAATATGGTCCTCATTGTACATAGGGATGAAATTGATTAAAATGCTAAAAGTAAAGTATGAAGAAGGGCAACGGATCAGAGATACAGGTTCCAACATCCCTATAGAAGTTGGGCTCTTGGTGTTTTGCTCAGTGAGTTTCATGAAAGGCCATGGCTGAAAATAACCTCACCTAGAAAGACCTTTTTTCCCACGTTCCTAGGAAACCAGCAATGTGTGGGTGACTTTCTGGCCATTGCTTTATATTTTAATGAAGCTTCTATAAAGCATGAGGATTTTATCCCCTTTAGTTTCACATTGTTGTCTCGAGTCTTACTCAAGCCGTCAGTCGGGCTTTGTTCGACTCATCTCTTATTCAGAAATCTCCCTGGATTCTGACTAGAATACTTATTCTGCTCTTTATATATAGATTAAGGAAGTGGGGAAAGTAATATAATAGCAATAGCAACAGCACTTAGACTTATATACCGCTTCATAGTGCTTTTACTGTCCTCTCTAAGCGGTTTACAGAGTCAGCCTCTTGCCTCCAACAATCTGGGTCCTCATTTTACCCACCTTGGAAGGATTGAAGGATGACCCAACTTTGAGCTGGTCAGGATCGAACTCCTAGCAGTGGGCAGAATTATCCTGCAGTACTGCAGTCTCACCACTGCACCACCATGTCCTTCTTTCCTTCCATCCCTCCTTCCCTCCTCCCTCCTTCCCACTTAGCAACAGCACTTAGACTGATATATCACTTCACATTGCTTTACAGTCCTCTCTAAGCAGTTTACAGAATCAACATCTTTCCCCCAACAATCTGGGTTCTCATTTTACCCATCTCGGAAGGAAGGAAGGCTGAGTCAAACTTGAGCCGGTCAGGATTAAACTCCTGGCAGTCGGCAGAATTATCCTGCAATACTGCAGTCTCACCACTGCACCACCATGTCCTTCCTTCCTTCCTTCCTTCCTTCCTTCCTTCCTTCCTTCCTTCCTTCCCACTTAGCACTTAGCAATAGCACTTAGACTTATACATCACTTCACAGTACTTTACAGCCCACTCTAAGTGGTTTACAGAGTCAGCCTCTTGCCCCCAACAATCTGGGTTCCCATTTTACCCACCTTGGAAAGATGGATGGCTGAGTCAACCTTGGATAGAGAGGAAAGAGGAGTTTGAAAGAGGGGTCCAAGAACCAATCTATATTAGAACTCAACACCCCTCCCTCAACAGAGTGGGAGAAATAACACATTACCTTCCAAGAAGCTTCCACAACTAGTTGCACCCTGATTCAGGTGGCCCTGAGGGTACAGATAAATCCCCAAGTGGCCTCAATGACTCTCAGAGACAATGCTAATGATCAAATGACTGCAAAGAAATACAATATTTCCACCACCACCCCTCCCCAATTCTATCAGAACCTATCTTCCAGCCCCATCTCCATCAGAACTGATGAAGCGTCTTGGATGAGAAGTGAAACATTTATCTTCTTCCTCAAGTGAAAACAAAAAAACAAAAACAACAGCCTGGTTGCCTTTTGAAATAAAAAGCACTTTTGAGACAATTATGACCTGAATGACTGAGACATCTCTACATTTCCTCACAGACAGGAAGCAGCAGGTGAAGTTAGGCAAAATCACATCAGATACCTGTACAACTAGCACAGGAGCCCCCCGGGTCTGTGTGCTCTCTCCACTTCTCTCTATATACCAATGACTGCATCTCAAACAACCCATCTGTTAAACTACTGAGGTTTGCAGATGATACAACAGTGATTGGTTTCATTTGAGACAATGATGAAACAGCATACAGACGGGAGGTTGAACAACTAGCCTCGGGGTGCAACCAGAACAATCTGGAACTGAACACACTCAAAACTGTAGAAATGGTGGTAGATTTTAGGAGAAACCCTCCCATACTACCACCTCTTACAATACTAGATAACACAGTATCAACAATAGAGACCTTCAAATTTCTAGGTTCTACCATATCTTAAGACGTAGAATGGTCACCTAATATCAAAAACATCATCAAAAAAGAACAACAAAGAATGTTCTTTCTGCGCCAACTCAGGAAGCTTAAACTGCCCAAGGAGCTGCTGATACAGTTTTACAGAGGAATGATTGAGTCTGTCATCTGCACCTCCATAACTGTCTGGTTTGGTTCTGCAACCCAACAAGACAGACACGGACTTCACAGGATAATCAGAACTGCAAAAAAACAATGGCTACCAACCTGCCTTCCATTGTGGAGCTGGACATTGCATGAGTCAAAAAGAGGGCTGTGAAAACATTCGCATCCTGGACATAAATTGTTTCAACTCCTACCCTCAAAATGACGCTATAGAGCACTGCACACCAAGACAACTAGGCACAAGAACACTTTTTCCCCAAATGCCATCAATCTGCTAAACAAATAATTCCCTCACCACTGTCAAACTATTCACTAAGGCTGCATTACTATTACTATTAGTCTTCTCATCATTCCTATCACCCATCTCCTCTCACTTATGACTGCAGGTCTGTAACTTTGTCACTTGTATCCTTACAATTTATATTGATATTGATTGTTTCCTGATTACTTATTTGTACCCTGTGACTATCATTAAGTGTTGTACCTTATGATTCTTGGCAAATGTCTCTTGTCTTTTTTTTTTAATAAATGTTTTTTAATTTTAATTTAAAACAGGTACAGCATCTTTCTTTACATCTGTAGAAAATGTGTCAATCAATTACAGATAAGTTTTGGTACATCTCCTCCACAGTCAACCAACATAACTCATATTAACTCAAGCATTATTATATATCCATTTTCATTTAACTGTAATTATTATTTAGAAATATTAATAAAAGTAATAATCTTGAACAATACATGCCCACACCGGTGGGAAAAAAATAAATAAAAAAAAGGGGGCAAATAAAAATAAAAATTAAAATAAAAAATAAAAAATAAGGATAATACAAAAAAAGACAAAAACGACAAGAGACAAGGCAGGAAAACAAAACAAAACACAGGTGTCTATTATTAAAAAAAAAAGAAGTATATCAACTGGTTACAACATGCTTTGGTGCTTCTCTTTCATTAACTCATATTAATTCAAATATCTTAACTCGAATATTTACCATATCAACGTCATTATACCTCCAGTTTTAATTACCTATGGTTATTTAAACATCCTTCATCCTTAGCTATGCCAAAGAATTAATCCATCACATATGCTGACAATTCATTTACTTATTTGTAAAATCCTCTATTATCATCAAATCCTCATGTCCTATTTTAGCTGAGCATCCATAATATTTAATTATATCATATATCATAACATTTTCCCAGTATTGATTAACATTTGATTGTATGTATTTTATTTAGTTTTTTTAATAGTGATAATTATTATAGTTAATACTCTTTATGTATAATCTAAAAATGTTTTCTCATATCCAATTGTTGATTATCATATCATCTCCACATTATATACATTACTATCAATATCAATTATTATTCAACTATATCTGTCTCTTGTCTTTTTATGTACACTGGGAGCATCTGCATCAAAGACAAATTCCTTGTGTGTCCAATCACACTTGGCCAATAAAGAATTCTATTCTATTCTATTCTATTCTATTATAAGTTAGAGTTCGTATTGGGAATTAAAAAAATACAAACCTTAGTATCTTTATTTCAATTGAGTGTGCATCAAAAAAGATAAAGCCACATTTTTAGCACCAGATTTTTTAGTAATATCTAAGCCAAACACCGCAATGAAAAATGTTCCACCTGATATCTTGGCCATCAGAGACGTTGACTTTGCCAAAGCCTATAAATTCATTGAATTGCGGCACTAAAATAAGTTTGGCTCTGATTCCTTCCCCCACAACCTTCATCCTCCACTTGTGGTCAGGGCAATTCAGGCCAACATCTGTCAGCCTGGACAGATTCATTGTCATTGAAAAAGTATGTAACTTTAACTTGGGTGAGTATGGAATTCATTTCATCCCCCAAAAGTGGCAGCTATTCCAGTTTGATGACCCAGGAAAGAAAAGAAAGAGAGTTTGCAAATGTCCAACTACATAATACCGAACATCTGTTAGGCACAATTTATAACTACACTTGAAGTAGGTTTCAGAATCCAAACAAGTTAAAAATGAGATGATTAAATGGATGCAGAAGTTGAATATCATTAAAGATAGGCAAGAGTCGGGATTTCTTCCAGGGAAGGAAAATGTGAACTTTTCTTGGAATATTACTCTGCAAAAATTGCTCAGTGGCTAAGACATGAGCTTGTCGATCAGAAAGGTCGGCAGTTTGATGGTTCAAATCCTTAGTGCCACAAAACAGAGTGAGCTCCAGAGGTGGTATTCAGCAGGTTCTGACCAGTTCTAGGGAACAGTAGCAGAAAATTTGAGTAGTTTGGAGAACTGGAAAATACCATCTCTGACTGGCCCCGCCCTCATCTATTCTCTGCCTCCCAAGTCCAAGCTGATCAGGAGGGAATGGGGATTTTGCAGTATCCTTCCCCTGCCACGTCCACCAAGCCACACCCACAGAACTGGTAGTAAACATTTTTGAATCCCACTACTGGTAAGTTCCCGTTACTTGTCCCAGCTTCTGCCAACCTAGCAGTTCGAAAGCATGTAAAAATGCAAATAGAAAAATAGGAACCACCTTTGGTGGGAAGGGAACAGCATTCCATGCGCCTTTGGCATTGAGTCATGCCAGCCACATGAGCATGGAGACGTCTTTGGACAGCGCTGGCTCTTTGGCTTTGAAATAGAGATGAGCAACGCCCCCTAGAGTCGGGAACGACTAGCACATACTGTGAGGGGAAGCTTTATCTTTACCTTTTGTTGGTTGTTGTTTCTACCTGAGTTTAGCCTTCATTGCCAGAATGAACTTTTTTTTCTCTCTTCAAAGTGTTGGAAATGATAGAAAAATTGTATTGGGCCTTTTTTTATATGTGGTGACAATGTAGCAAAACACCTCAAATATTAGGAAATCATTCAAGGTAGAATAGAACAGATTTTAAGGTTGTAATTTCATAAGCTGCCCAGAGTTGTCTTGAACTGTGGAATATGCAGCATAGAAACTTAATAAATAAATAACTCCAATCTGAGATATTTGTCAAATATTTGATATCTCCAGTATCAAATTTCATCACATTGTCGTTCAAAATTCAATGAACTGGCACTGTATATACTAACAGCTGCTTTATATGCTTCCTGTTGAAAAACATATTTGATTCCATTATTACTATTTTTTTAAGAATACATAATTAAATTGTGGTAATATGCTTCAGTATCAAAAATAGAAAACTGAAATCTGGTACTGAATTTAATTCTAACCTGAAAGATTTCTTGGGTTATCATTTTATACGTGATTTTGTGCCACAATGGAAATCAGGGCTTCCTTTTCTGTAGAATCATATGCTTCCCTCGATCTGTGATTTGTAGAATTATTTTACCGTATTTTTATTGTCTAGAATTCTGTTACTGATTTGTGCTATGTTAACAAAGTCTGTTCAATTTAATGTTCAATGGCAAGGACTGTACTTTATGTTTTGTTTTCTTATGCGTTTTTAATATCTTTTCCATTTAGTTTTTGTGTTTTTTGAAATGTTTTTATAAAGGGAAAGGAAAGAAAGAAGAGATGAAGGGGAGGGAAGGAAAGGAAGAAGAGAAAAAGGGAAGGGAAGGAAAGGAAGAAGAAAGGAAGGAAAGGGAAGTGATATTTTAAGCAATGAAGAAAAAGCAGTCGCCAGTTTAGCAGGAGCAGAGAACTGTCTCAGTAATACTTCTTAACTAAAAAATAGACTTGGTGATGTTGCCAAAGAATGTACAATTGATTCACCAACCTCAGACTTTGGAAATCAAATTATCTCCAAAGCAAAAACAATGAGAAGCTACTTTGTACTTCATTTAAAATCACATTGTTGTTTGCAACACAAGGCTCTGTAATTTATCAAATTACAGCCATCAATAGTTTAAAAACAAACAAATGCATTTTGCTCTTGTGTCACTTGCCCATTATTTTTTATTTTAACTTATGGAAGCCATTCATCTGACTACATCGGGCCACCTGCATTAAGGAATAAGATTAGATTATACACAGAACATAGAATTAGAGAGTTAGAAGGGACCTTGGAGGTCTTCTAGTTCAGCCCTTGCTCAAGCAGGAGACCCTACACCATTTCAGGCAAATGGCTGTCCAATCTCTTTTTGAAAGCTTCTAGTGATGGAGCAGCCACGAGTTCTAAAGGCAAGCAGTTCCCCTAGTTAATTGTTCTCACTGTTAGAAAGTTTTTCCTTAATTCCAGGTTGCTTCTCTTCTTGGCTAGTTTCCATCCATTGCTTCTGGTCTTGCCTTCTGGTGCTGTGGAGAATAAGATGACCCTCCTTCCTCAGTGTGGCAGCCCCTCAAATACTGGAAGGCTGCTATTATGTCACCCCCGAATGTTCTTTTCTTTAGACTAGCCAAACCCAAATCCTGCAACCATTCTTCATATGTTTTAGCCTCCAGTCCTTTAACCATCTTGGTTGCTCTTCTTTGCACTTCTTCCAAAGTCTCTGAAAGGTTCCAAAATGTTTTTTTGTAATGTGGTGACCAAAACTGGATGCAGTATTCCAGAGATGGTCTTTTAATGCTTTGGAAAATAATTTGACTCCCTCGTCTTTGTAGGAACCCTTCAAACATTGGAGGTGGAGTGGGAGGGAGGGTGAGAGAGTGAGAATAGGATGAAGGAAGGGAGAGGGAGAGTGCAAGGGAGGGAGAGAGGGAGAGAGAGGGGGGGAGAATGCAAGGGAGGGAGAGTGGAAAGGAGGGAGTGGGGGAGAGAGAGGGAGAGTGGGAGGGAGGGAGAAGGGGAGAGAGAGTGAGAGTGGAAAGGAGGGAGGGAGAGAGAGGGGGAAGAGAGGGAGGGGGAGAGAGAAAGAGAGAAGGAGAGAAAGTGAGGGTGGATGGAGAGAAAGGGGGTGAGGGGGAGAAAGGGAGAGAGAGGAAGAGAGTGGGAGGAAGAGGGAGAGTGGAAAGGATGGAGTGGGGGGAGAGGGAGGGAGAAGGGGAGACAGAAGGAGAGTGGGAGGGATGGAGGGGAGGGAGAGGGGAGAGGGAGGGAGAGAGGGAGGGAGGGAGAGGAGGGAGAGAGAGGGAGAGTGGGAGAGAGAGAGAGGGAGAGGGAGAGGGAGGAAGGGAGGGGGTGGAGGGAGAGTGGGAGGGGGAAGACAGGGGTGAGAGAGAGGGAGGGAGAGAGGGAGAAAGAGAGAGGGAGGGTGGGAGGGAGAGTGGGAGGGAAAGATGGGGGAGAGAAGGAGAGGGGGAGATGGGGAGATGGGGAGGGAGGGGGGAGAGAGGGAGTTTTCAGCCTCAAGCAAGAATCTACATTTATCATATACAGTAAGTGATTGTGTAGACTCTGCTAAGAAAAAATAAAAGATAAAAATTCCACAAAGCTATTAACGGTTCCTGAACATCAACAAGCATCCCCCCCCCTTCCCACAGCCTGCCACACTCACAGGCACAATTCTATAAAATGGGGACTGCAGGTCCCTTTTATCCCAACTGGCTGCCTTTTGGAGGTAAAACGAGGAGAGCCTCAAATTTCACAATCGCCAATAATGAGCTATCATTACTCAAATTACACTGAGTGCTGATTAGGTTTAAAGTAATGAAGAAAACAACACAATCCATCATCATCAACCTAAAGGCAAGTCAATGTGCGCTGGTGGTTTTGTTAGCTCTTAGTGCAGGGCTCCATCTACAGGGGTTGGAAGAGGAGCAAAATATATGTCTAGATTCCTTTTTCCTAGAGCTTTTACCAATGTGATCTGTCCTGTGCTAAAACTTGGTACCCTTTTCTTCTTCTATGCATCCAAAACAAGTCCATTTATTAAAAATGGGAAGGAGGGAGAGAGAAAGGGAGGGAAGAATAACAAAGAAACTTTTGCAGATGATGCATTTTTTTTGTGGTTCGTAGGTCATTTTTAAGAAACTGCAAACCAAACCCATTCATCAAACATTTTACAAACTCTCAGGAAAATGAAAAGTGGGTGAACGGTTTTCTGAAAAAGCAGAGTTTTAACATGGGGTGGCTATTAAGAATCTCAGCCAAAGAGGGAATTATGGGTTGTTGTTTTTTCAAAACTCACATGGCAAAACACTATTTGTCAGTTCTCATCAGGTATCCAAATGAAATATACAGCGGGCAGGAAGTTTGTTTGGTAATTCCGGAACAAATTCCCCCTACTTTCTCTGACTTTGCGAAGCAATTTGATTATGGAAGAGGAAGAATTCCAGTAGAGGAGTTATTTTGGCAGATGTTTTCAACACAATTAATTGCCTAAGATACAGTTTTCTAAAATAATACTTACGGTAAGCCACATTCTCATTTTCAAGTAACTGGGGTGAGGCCAGAGAGGTATAGAATAGACATGTCTTAAATTCCACAGGCAGATTTCTTTGCCTTGTGCATATGAATAGAATACAACAGAAACTTTATCGATTTAATGATTTGACCATAATAACAAATATAAAACAAACATAGAAAAGAAGAGAAAAGAAAAGGAAGAGGAGAGAAGGAAGAGAGGAGGGGAGAGGAGAGGAGTTCTTGACTTACATCTGTTCATTTAGTTACCATTCTATGTTACAACAGGATTGAAAAAAGTTACTTATGACCAATTTTCACATTTACAACCGTTGCAGTCTCCCCCATGGCCATGTGATCCAAATTCAGATGCTTGGGAACTGACTCATATTTATGACTGTTGCAGTGTCTTGGGGTCTTGGGATCACATTCTGTGACCTTCTGACAAGCAAAGTCAATGGGGAAGCCAGATTCACTCAATAACTGTGTTACTAACAAGTTCACTGATTCACTTAACAACTGTGGCAAAAATATATATATATTGTAAAATGGCGCAAAACTCTTTTAACAGAAATTGTTAAGTTCAATTGGGGTCATAAGTCAAGGACTATGTGTGGAGTAGAACAGAGTACCATAGCAGAGCAGAGTAGTGTAGAACAGAACAGAACAGAACAGTTGGAAGGGACCTTGAGAGTCTTCTAGTCCAACCTCCTGCTCAAGCAGGAGACTCTATACCAGTGTTTCTCAACCTTGGCAACTTGAAGATGTCCGGACTTCAACTCCCAGAATTCCCCAGCCAGCATTCGCTGGCTGGGGGATTCTGGGAGTTGAAGTCCGGACATCTTCAAGTTGCCAAGGTTGAGAAACACTGCTCTATACCATTTCAGACATGTGGGTGTCCAATCTCTTCTTAAAAGCCTCCAGTGATGGAGCATCCACAGCTTCTGAAGGCAAGCCTTCATTTTCAAGTTTGTTGCGAATATAATTGCAATGCTCTTGCGGTTCTAGGAATACCATCCAAATATTTCTGGAGGGCACCAGGTTGGAGAAGACAGTTTCTGCTCTAGCATTTTAGCCTCAATCTTGAGCCTAGTTTGAAAAATATTGAAAATCATTAACTGGAACAAGTTGAAAACTTTCAGGTACATTTTAGAAAGCTATGACAGCTCTGTGTGGTTTTGGACAGCCTTTCCTTAACAATTTTAATAAACTATTGCCATGGAAACCCATAGCTAGGACGGAGGAACTCAAGGAAAAAGAAGAAATTATGTCAACATGGGAAATCAGGTAACTATATTGCTGTAAGTAATCATTAATTATCAATTTTTCAGGAGGGCCAGAAAGTTACCAGTGAAAAACTGAATAAAACAAAGTCTGATGAAACGGCTCCTTTTTTAGGTTGTTCTATTAAAAGGTGCACAAAAAATAGGCTTGAACGTTTGTTCGTTCAAAGCATTTGATCTCTCAAATCTGCCACAAAGACATATAAAAGGGAACTTAATTAATAATGTAATAATTAATCAAAATAAACTGAACAGTATACTGCCCATCTCTACTATGGTTTTCTTTGTTTGGGTTGGTTTTTGTTATCTGTAAATGAGAAATGGTCTTTAGAAATTCTTTTTTTGGGGAGGGGTGTAATGGCAAGGGATGGAAACTAATCACGAGAACTAACCTAGAATTAAAGAAAAATTTCCTGACACTTAGAATAAATACCGTATTTTTCAGAGTATAAGACGCACTTTCCCCCTCCTAAAAGAGGGTGAAAATTTGGGTGTGTCTAATGTAGCCCTGCCCACCTACCAGCCCACCATCCTTCAGCCTCTGCTTCCCAGCAATTTACCTCCTTGCAGCAAATGGGAAAATGGGGTTTGCAGAGGTGGCAATAGGCTATGGCAATCCCTGCAGCCTGAAACAGTTGGTCATTGGGAGGCCTGTGAAACTGAAATTGAAAGTGAAATGGGCTGTTTGCTGCAAGGAGGCAAATTTCTGGGAGGCAGAGTCATTTATTTTTTTCTTGTCCTAATCAGGCTAAACTGAAACAGGCTGTTTCCTGCAAGGAGGTAAGTCAATAACTATAAATGCCTATAGAATGTTCAAATTATTAGACTTATTTTTTTTAAAGACTGCTTTATTCTTCTTCTAGACAACTTAACAAAATGGAGAAGTTTTTTAAAATAAATGCTTGATCTGAAGAGACCCAGTGCTATTGTATCTTCTTTTAAATAGCAGAAAATAACGTATACTTCCAGAAAGCCACATCAATTTTAAAGCATCTGTACAAGTATAGTCTGAAATGTAATGCAACAATGTATATCTTCTGTACCGTTTTCTGTTTGCTGCAAGGAGGCAAATTGCAGGGAGGCAGAGGCAGATATTTTCCTCTCTTATTTTCCGCCCCAAAATCTAGGTGTGTCTTATACTTCAGAGCATCTTATAACTCCGAAAAATACGGTGATCAGTGGAACAGAAATTGTGGGCTCTCCATCAGTGGAGGCTTTCAAGAAGAGATTGGGCAGCCATTTGTCTGGAAGGGTTTGGGGTTTCCTGCTTGAGCAGGGGGTTGGACTAGAAGACCTCTAGGGTCCCTTCCAGTGCTATTATTCTGTTAATTGATGTATAGGTCAATTTTCAGTCTTTACGACTTTTACAAGTTTTAACCCCTAAATCTATTCCATTTCCACACCAACATATATTTCTATGAAACTGCATAATACTAATGTATTTTGAGTATTTAACATAAACTATATTTAAGGGTTTGGTGCTAAGATTCCAGTATCCTATTCTTCCAGGAAAATTTGCACATATCCACTGGAGCTTCAACAGTGAGTTAAGAAAAGAAAGAGGGAAAGAAGGTAAATAATTCAGAGGAAACATTAGATCAAAAGGATGCAGCACCATCAAGTCCTTCGTAACAACCCAAACTTGCCGGGGGGGGGGATTAACAAATTAACAGAGTTGGAAGGGACCTTGGAGGTCTTCTAGTCCAACCCACTGCTCAAGCAGGAGACTCTATACTAGTGGTTGTTCAATCTGTTTTTAAAAGCTTCCAGTGATGGAGCACCCACAGTTGCTGAAGGCAAGCCATCCCATTGATTAAAATAGCAAATTGTACAGCTGCTTGAATTGTTCCGTGGCAAGTTAGCCATCGTGAGATGCCCCATGGTGAGTTAACCACCGGAAGTTGGCCATGGCAAGTTGGATGTGGCGAGTTGGCTGTGACAAATTACCATAGTCCTGAAAAGGTGGATGCACAAATGGCAATTAAGCTTTTTTTTATTTTTCTGAATGTTGGAGAAAATTCTTCTTAATCCTA